>NC_022009.1:71674466-71695380 GCF_000317375.1 Microtus ochrogaster
CTTGAGAACTCTATACATAGATTAAATTAAATATGTTACTATCTAACCTTTTTTCATACCTCCAACTCTGCATATGTCCCCCTCCCAACCTCATATCTTCTTTTTTATTCTTCTTTGATAGCCCATAGAATTCAATTAGTGCTATTCACATGTGCATGTGTGTGCAGTCATCCACCCAAGCACAGGAATTTTACCATAAGAATATCCTCAAAATAAAATGATTTCCCCTCCCAATAGCTGTCAACTGCTAATATCTTTTCAGAAAAGGGTAGAACCTAGAGAGACTCTTCCTCTCTGTGTCGGAATTCTAGCTGGCTGGTTGTGTGGGTCTTGAACATGCAACCACAGCTGCTGTAAATTTGTGAAACAATAGTCAATCCATACCCAGAAGACATTAATCACAGCACTCTTCCTCATCCTTTCTTTTTGACATTTTTCTACTTCCTTTTATGGGATAGTCCCTGAGCCTTGAAAAGGCTAAAGCGGATGGCAGAGGGTCATAGAGATATTACATATAGTATTGAGCACTATTTCTCTTATTCTCAGCACTTTGACCAATCTTATATCTCTAACTGACTACTGCACACTGAAAAAGAAGGTACTCTAGCAAATGTTGAGGACATACCAAGTCTTAGGGCATAAACATAAATATTTAGATGACAAGTGAACATTTCCACCCTAGGGATGATGAACTCCCCAACAATGGACTTTTGACAGTACCGGGCACAAGATTTTCTCCGGTGGAGCAGACCTCAAAATGAGAGCACTTGTTTGTTATTCCATAACAGTCATACCATTCTTGAGAGTTTCTATTCATTAATGACAATGATACATATTTCTGTATGTTAGTATCTTATCTTAATCTTTTATTTTTTCATTGAATTCATTTGTTATATCTAAGGAACAAATGGAGTCTTTACAACTTCCTCTACATATGCTTTTGAAGTTTACAAATAGTTAAAATTTAACTACTCTTTTTTGAACTTGAGTGCATTGACTGGCTGATGTTCTCTATTGCTCTGGTTAAGACTTTCAGTACTTTATGAACAGACATGGTAAATTGAATATCCTTATTTTCTTTTAGGTCCTATGGTAAAGCTTTCAGAGTTTCTCTGTTCTTTTTTATGTTAACTATTGGTGTTTAGCAATGGCCTTTAATGTGTTGAAGGCATTTCTTATGTATTTGCCTTGTTGACAGGTTTCTTTGTATCATGAAAAGATAGTAAGTCTTTAATGTGTGGACCTATATGCACAGTTGACCAGTTGAGAATTCTTTCCTAAATAAATTGAAAGTGGGGCTCTATATTTGGAATAGAAAAACTTTACTATACCGGGTGAGGTGGTAAATACTTTCAGCTATATAATATTAATTGAATATAATTGTTCAATTGCACATAAATTAATGAACAATGCTGTCAAAACTGTAGAAAATACACCCAACTCCAGATTTGACTATGTTTCTTTTGTCCTGTTTATTCAACTTGACATAAGCCCAGACATATTGGGGAAAAGAGACTCACAACTGAGGTATTTCTATGTCAGACTGGCCTGTGGGCTTATCCATGGGTGGTTTCTTCACTAATGATTGGTGTGAGAGGGCACAACCACAGTAAACTGGTGGCCCGGGGTTTTACAACAAAGCAGGCTGAGAACATCGTGAAGAGCAGGTTAGCAATCAGTACTCTTTCATGGCCTCTGCTTTGGCTACTCGATAATTATACTTAAAAAATTATCCACCGGTATTCTCTATTTATCTTTGTTAATTCTTTTCTAGTCCAAATTGCTAAAAAAAATTTAAACACATATCTAATACCTTTAAATTTTCTGATTCAAACAGTGAACTATTGTACAGGCTTCCAGCACTCTTTAACACCAAAAACAAGTGCATATTTGTCTTACATACTAAGCATTAACTCTTACAGCCATAAAATCATAGAGAATAAAGCATCTATTCTTTAGAACTCTGCAATATAATTCAGTGGTTAGCATTTTGAAGCAAATCCAAGTTGTCTAGGGATCATCCTCACAGTGCAACTTCTGGTAGACCACCTGAACTCATTATAGGTCACTTGGATTATGGAGGGACAAGAGCCAGAAAATCATTATTCACTATAGAACAAATGTTATTAACCCTGGTAGAGTCTGTGTGATAAACCACAATAGCTAACATGCCTTGGTAGGACTGTCACTAGAGTAAACTTCCCTATCATCCATACAACGTCTGAAGAAGCTTCACAGAATACTAGGTTAACTACAAGGAGCACCACATGCCTGCATTAGCCTGTGATCTCTAAAACAGTATGTCTTCATGGGAAGTACATTACTCTCCTAGGTCATGTCCCTTTTGCTCTTCATCACAGAGGGCAAATACTAATGGTTACAGTGCTCAGTATGTCATACATATCACCTACAAAAATCCCATACATTCCAGTGTCAAAATCTTATTGTGAACCATATTTTACAGGTGAATTACTTGATGTGTAAACATAAATAATTGTTCAAGGCAACAAATTTCACATCTAAAAGAGCCTGAATACAAACACAAAATCTTATAATTCCTGAGTACTTGTTTTAGTTGTTCTTTACTATATCTCCAAGCCAATTTTCTAAATTTCTCTTGTTTTTACTAGATTTCATAAGATCACTTAGTTGTATAAGCTAAACAAAACCAGTTCCCTCTTAAAGAAGTGATAATCTATAAAGAAAATTAGTTCATGTATGATTTCATTTAAAAATACTAGCAACAGCCATGTATGGCTGCAAAGGAGCATTCCTTGTCATTCTGTGTCTCACTTAACATAATGTCCTCAATTCCAGGCATTCTGCTCCAAATAATAGGATTTTGATTTTTATGCCTGAGTGATATTCTATTGTGCACATACCACATCTTCTATATTTATTTCTTCACGTATTCACATCTGGGTGAGTTTATATTTTACATATTGTGAATAAAATAGAAATAATCATGACAGCATGTATCAAATTGATTGCACAAGAGGGGTTATTAGAATCTGGGAAACATGTGAGAGAAAGGGCTGACACCATGTACCAAAGCAGAGATAGAAGCAATAACTTGCAGTACTCTATAGTACTATCACTGTAGTTTACAATAGACTGTTCCATATTTACAAGAAAGGAATTCAAAAGTCCAAACACAGAAATACAATAAGGTAACTGCTGATTCTTGTGATGTGAATATTATACATTGTATCAAATTAAGATGCTGTATCCTACAACTTTGTTCAATTAAAATAATAATCCAGTAATAGCCAAATAAATCCATGCTTGTCAATGTCTGGTGGCAGTCCTTAGGAATGAATTTTAACAAAGGGGACATGTTAGAATTTCCACGATGCCTATAATGTTGTATTTATGATCCAGTTATCATCACTGTATGGGTGGGTACAGTTTGAGAAATTATTAGGTTGTGTGCCTGTTTTATGTTTAGTATACTTAAGTGGTCAAAATATAGCTTCTGTTATTAAAGTACACAGAGAGATGCAATTAACATACGTCAAGCAAATGCACTGGGAAGCATGATTCCTGGATTCACAGCATGAAACATTATTACCCAAGCTCCACTCAAGAGATCCTGGTGGTAGCAGAGTCTTTTTGTTTTCCGAGCTCACCAGGTGACTGAAGGAAGGAATGAAAGGGAACTACAGCTCAGTCGAGTGAGGCTCAGCTATATGTGCTCCATGTGTGGGCTGGAAGGCACCTAAGATCCTAACTTAGAGCATCTCAGGCTCCAGCCCTGGGGAGAAGAGAGGGGAAGTCATGGAAATGTTAGAGTAAATTAAGAGAAATTGGTTAGTGAACATTCAGGGATTGTTAAGGAAGAGTGCAGACACTTGGTACCTTCTCTCACATAAATGAAAATAAAATTCACTTCAATTTTTTAAATTTATCTATGATTACCATATTAAAGGACTCAGACCACTGTTTACTGTGTTTAGTCTTGATGAAGGTTTACTATAGTTTGACATTATCTTTAATATCATATTGAGCATGTTTTTGCAGCTCTTCCCTCCCTCCTTTATTAATTCAAATGTGTTATTGAGTGTCTCCGCGAATCAAACTCTATTCTCTACCTTGGGTGCAACAATAGACCAGGCAAACCGTTCCTTGCTGTTTTGGAGGTTGCATTCAGTTACAAAAGAAAAATTAAGAAACCATTATTGCAAATTTATTTTATTCACACTTAAATATGCAGATACTTCATCTAAAATGTGTTTAATTCTTAAACATTGAACTAGAGATGTAATGGTGACTACCTTATCAGTGAGAAGACTGAAGCATAAACCCGAATTGCCTGGGTCCGGCTCTCAGCATTTGCCAGCACACTTTGTCTTCCTCCAGAGCTTTTGTTCCTGTATCTCTGTAGATGGAAGGGGAGTCAACAAAGGGGAAGAAAATGAGCCCTCTCTGGAAGTCTGTCGCTCTGCCGAGAGTGTGCAACTGAGAAAACAGCCATTTATTTCTGCCTTCTTAGAATATATAATGTAGGTTAGAAGATAAGATCCCTTTTTTATCACTCATGAAAACTAGTGCCTATGAGAACATGAATGTTGAGTACTAAATAAGATCAGAAAATAAACAGCATGAAATATCGGGCGAGGTGGGTGGGGGGAGCAGTGTCTCCTTTCTGTACAATGAAGTTACTCCATAGAGCAAATCTCACAATGTCCCTTGTATTTAAAATCTGTCTGCTGTTTTCAGCCCACTGCCAGGTAGTCCACAGACTCCTTGGTTTTGAATAAGGAATACTTGAGCCCTTCATTACCCTGACTGACTATGTAGCTTTCCCCGTCCTTGGAACTCCTTACATTGTTTGCCGTCTTTTCCAGACACTCAAATGATGTAACCTCCCAGTTTTCTCATTTTAGGTACACTCTTTCCTATATCACTTATGAAATCCCCTTTACTTGGCAAGATTGTAAATTCACATTCATTTTAGCAGATACACCAACCATTCAACATCCAGTAAGCTAGTCTTCATTGTCAACCCTAACTAGATGTAACTAAGCATTCAATTTCCAGAAATGTGACTCCATTCTCCACATAGGATTCAATTCTGCATTAGTACATTGGATAACTATGAGTAATTGCGTGGAAAAAAGCAACATAATTCTGGCCAGTAAAATCTGAAAGGATGCCAAATTGACAGGGAATGAATTATGAGAAGTTTTACTTTGAAGAGGTGACACATGAAAACAGACTTCCCTACTTGGACACTTTCATGTATAGAAATGCTACAGAAAAATAGGAGAGAGGAATCATATGGAAAACCAGGGGGTGGTTTTTCAGAAACTCATAAGGTAGAAGAATTAACAAACTCTAGAGCTGCCTTACATTTGGCGTCCTTGTCTTACATTCTGAAGTTAAAACTGTCAACATGAAGCAAAATTAGTTACCCTGAGTTTAGAATTCTTATATTTAAGCAAACTACTGATTAGAATGGCTGATTGTCCACCTATTAAAATTGTGTTTTTCCAAATAGGGGCTTGTAAAGATGTAGACATTTCCCATTATTTGGAGAGATGCCAAAGTCAGCATTAGTGCACAGTAATTTGTTTAAACAAACATAAAAAACATTGTCTCTTAAAAATGAAAGAATTGATACATTTCTAAATGAGAATTTGTAGGAATTAGTAAAGATCAAATAGAAGATTGTAGCTGATGACTTTATCATTTTCTTTCTTTTCCTTCAGTTTAATTGTAATAATGCAATAATAGTAATTTTATAGTTATGCATTGTATTTGCCATTAATATACCACTTATTTGATACCAGAGGATCAATAAGAGAGATAAAGAAAAAAATACTTCAAATGCGAGAGTCTAAGTCTTTCAAATAGTTAAGTGAAAATTCTCCCCTTGTGATCTTTATAAGATGTGGACCCCATAAGTTACATTGATCTATGCAAGACTTCACTCGGCACAGAAATATGCCTCTAGTACTTTGAAAATTAAAGCTAAACAGATAAAATCTGTTGATGATTATATTTAATATGGTTTTTCATTTATGGCCACAAAACTTCACATTCACAAGCTGTTACTTAAAGAAAATAGTTCATATCTCTGTTTCAAACTATCCCTTTTTAATCTTACCACTTAAAAACCTGGAAACCACAGTATTGAGCTTATTCAGGATTTTGAAGTATGGAATGTCGGATATGCTAAAGGAGACCACACAGATAGTATACACATGTTTTGTAGTTTTAATGGCATCTATTAGAAGTTAAATAATAATACAGAGGTTTTTTGACATTTAATTTTCTTGCAATTCAATGCCCGGTTAGATTTAACAGAAAATTCATAAAAAAATTCAGAAAGCACCTGGAAACAGCTTCACCTCTTACCCTTACCCAGCCTAAGAAAATGGTGAAATCTAAGAATGATTATGAATGTGATATTAGAATTTAAACCATCATAGATGCCAGGTTCGTTTTTCTATTAGTGGCCTATTTCTCTTCCAGGATTCATTGAAGAACAGAAAGAATTAGGCATACCACATGGTAATAGAAAGCAATAAATAACTAAACTGAGGGCTGAAATAAAATAAAATAGAAACAAAGAGAACAATAATGAAACAATGAATTGGTTCTTTGAGGAAAATCAACAAGATAGACAAACCCTTATCCAAACTAAGTAAAAGACAGAGAATATGCAAACTAACAAAATTAGAAATGAAAAAATGGATATAACAACAAACACCAAAGAAATCCACAGGTTAAAAGAACATAATTTAAAAACTTGTCCACCAAAAAATTTTAAAATCTGAAAGAAATGGATAAATATCAATAGGTATTAATTAACAAAGTTATATCCAAAACAAAGAATGCAAATAAACCTTTAATCCCTAAGTAAATAGAAGCAGTCATTAAAAGTTTTTCAACAAAAAAGAACATATAAACTGTATAAACTCTAAAAGAAAACAAAACACATGATCATCTCACTAAATGAAGAAAATTTCTATGATAAATTCTAACACCCTGTCATGATGAAAGTCATAGAGAAATTAGGGATAAAAGGGACATACTTGAACATAATAAAGGCAATTTATAGTAAGCACATAACCAGTATCAAATGAAACAGAGACAAATTCAGAGTAATTCCACTATAATCCAAAACAATTCGTTGTTCATTCTCTCCATACATATTCAACATAGTACTTGAAGTTTTACCTACAGAAATTAGATAACAAAGGAGATCAAGGGGGGTACAAATTGGAAAGGAATAGGTCAAATAATCATTATTTAAAGATGATATGATAGTATATATAAAATTCTGCCTTGGAACTATCACAACTGATAACCATTTTTAGCAAAGTGAAAGAATACAAGATTAACTAAAATAAGTCAATAGCCCTTTTCCAGACAAGTGTCAAGTGGATTGAGGAAGAAATCATGGCAATAACACCTTCTACAATAGCCTCAAATAATATAAAATATCTGAAGTAACTCTAACCAAGCAAGGGAAAGACTTGTATAACAAAGCATCAATTTTGTGAAGAAATTAGAGAAGAAACCAGAAGTTTGAACTATCTCCCATGCTGAAGGATCAGGATTAACATAATAAAGATGGTCATTCTACCAAAAGCAGTCTACAGATTCAAAGGAATCCCCATCAAAACTCCAACATAAGTATTCATATAACTTGAAAGGTAATTCTCAACTTTATGTGAAAAAATACAAAACCCAGCATTACTAAAACAACTCTGAACAATAAAAAACTGCTAGAAGTCTCACCCTTTTTATTTTAAATTGTACTATAGGTATATAATAATAAAAATAGCATGATATTGGAGTAAAAATAGACACATTGATAAAGGGATAGAAGTGAAGATCCAGACACAAATCATATACATATAGACACCTGTTTTTTCATAAAGAAGCCAAAAATACACAGTAGATAAAAGAAAGCATCTTTAACAAATGGTACTGGTCAAACTTGGTATCTGCACATACAAAAATGCAAATATACCTTTACTTGTTACCCTGCACAAAACTCATGTACAGAGGGATGAAAGACCTCAACATAAACCCAGATACACTGAGCCCGATAGTAGAGAAAGTGGGGAATAACCTTGAATGCATTGGTACAGGAGATGGTTTTTCTGAACAGACCACTATTGTTGCAGGCCCTAAGATCAACAATTAATAAATAAGACTCTATGAAACTGAAAATCTTCTGTAAGGGAAAGGACACTAAAAACTGGACAAGGCAGCAGCCTAAAGAGTGGGGAAAGGTTTTCAGCAAGTCCCACATCTGATAGAGGACTAATATCCAAAATATACTGAGAATTCTAAAAACTGGGTAGATTTTTCTGTCCCGCCATCCAGTTCCCAAACAATCACACAGAGATTTATTAACTATGAAAGCTTAGACAATAGATTTAGTCTTATTTTTAACTAGCTCTTACAGCTTAAATTAATTCACTTCTGTTAATCTACATGTTACCATATGGCCTGTGACTTTTACCTCTCTGCAAGTTCTGTTTCTTCTCCATCTGGCTGGTGACCTCTCCCATCTTTGCCCCTCCCCTTCTTCCCAGAATCTTCTGCACCTGGAAATACTGGCTAGCTATTGGCAATTAAGATTTTTATTAGAGTAATAACAGTGACACATATTCACAACGTACAAAGAGCTTATTTCACAAAATTTCCCCCTTTGTTTCTAAATAAGAAAGTTTTATATTTAATGTAGTAAGACTATATATAACAAGAACAATATCTGGTCTGTTTGTTTTTGGCAAATTCAGAGAAAATGCTTTATTATTAATCCTATCGTTGTGAGTCCAAAATTTTGTAAATAATTTAGTTTCTGTAATATCTAAGGAAAAACATAACTAACTATATAGTCTTCAGTTTCAACAAGGACCCCAGAAGGATATAATATTACCTGAGTAAACAGAAAGTGCAGTCCAAGTCACTTATACAAATGACAATTATACAATTGAGTGATACAAAACTATACAAATGACAGGGAAATTTGTCTGCCTGGACAGTGACCCAAAATTCCTCTGCAGTGTTAGGGTATCCAATTCAGTCTACGATGTAGGATCCCACTCTGTAGGCTCTGAATATATTTTATTACCATTGGTTAATAAACAATCTATTTTGGGCCTATGGATAGCACAGAATAAAGTAAGATGGGAATTACAAGCAGAGATAGAAAAAGAAAGAAAGCAGAGTTGGAAAGATGCCATGTAGCCACAGAAGGAGTCAGACACCAGACATAAACTTACCAGTAGACCACAGCCACACAGCAATACACAGATTAATAGAAATGACTTAATTTAAGGTGTAAGAGTTAATAAGTAGCCTAAGCTAAAAGGCCAAGTATTATTTTAATTAATATAGTTTTGTGTGATTATTTCATGTCTGTGCAGCTGGGAAAAGACTGCACAGTCTCTGTCTACATCTTGGCATCCAACATGGGGCAGCTACATCCACATAAAACCTGAGAGATCTTGGAAAAGAATTCTAGACACACACACACACACACACACACACACACACACACACACACAAACTCTTTATGGATGTTCTTCGATGCCCATTTTTTTTATAACATAAATTGATGCTTCCAGTAGCATAAGTGTCTCAAGGCACTAAACACTTAAATTTCATATTCCATAGGGCTTTGAAGCATTTAAAGATCACCAATGTACCTAAAATATGTCTTTGTATTACCTTGAATATATACCTAACCTGATTATATTGATTGTTGTAAGGTGCAAACTATTAACTTATTTGTTTATTATCCTACATAGTTTTCAAGGACTAAAACCTGACATTTCATTTTTAAATTAGCTACATAGGTACAATACCTTAAATAAGAAAAAGAAAATTATAATATAGTATACATTAAATTTGTATCAATATACCAGAATTCATATCAACATAAAATATTTGAGGTTAATAGTCTTTTTGGTCTGTATTCTTCATTTCCAATAAACAATGACATTTTCACAGTATTCTACAGCAGCAGGGTCTCTCTAAGCCTATGTGTTAGACTAGAAGAATGCCTGTCAAATGACTTCCAAGAAAACAGGTCCTTGGCGTTGGGGAGAGAGGAAGGATAGAAGCTTAATAGACTTTATCATGATGTGGCCATTATCTTTACAGAATTGAATAGGTTCAGACAGGATTTGGATAGGGAGTGGCCCCCTCTGCCTTGCCCTCTGAAAGATGTCTGATGTAAGCACAATGCTCTACCTGCCATCCCTCATCTATCTTGGGAACACACATATCTGAACATACTTTTATAGTTTTGCATCTTTTAATTGGAAGACATCTATTCAAGGAATTTTTTGACTTTAATCATTTACTTAACATTAATTGTTCAGTTAGAACAATGTTCAGTATATCTTGGAAATATATTACTAAGTATTTAAACTATGTTATAATGAGATTAATATTAAATGGCTTATTGTTTTTCCACTTATTTGTTATCAGTATGTAACAATTAATTGATATTTTTATAATCTCTATGTTATAGACTCTTTCTAAGCTCATTCTTTAGCAATGACAGCATTACCAGGCTTCACAATTTTTTCTTTGCACACACAATCATGCAACCTTGTTATCTATGAAAAAGACAAATTTACTTCTTCAGTTCCAAATGTTCTACTTAGTATTTCTTTTGCTTTGTTTTGTTGCTTGTTGAAGGCAAAATGTAATGAATGAAACCATTGTCTTACTCTTGATATTAAGGAAAAGTTGTTGACTGCATAGGTTTCACTTTAGTTTATTTCACAGAGCATTTATAAATTGGTGGGGTATTTACAATGAGTATTTTAATGAGAGTCTGTCATCAGCTAGTGTAAAGTATTGAAGTTGTTGACTTTAATCGAGGTAATTTTATTTTTTATTTTGTTAATTGACTAATTTTTAAACATTATCATGCCTTATGACTCTTGGGTGAATTCTGCTTGATTGGTATATATTACTCTTTTATTGAATATAATGCCAGATTCTACTTCCTAATATTTTTGACAAATGTTAAATGTGTTCTTAATGTATATTGGTCCTCACATCTAAGCTTTATGTCTTTGCCTATCATTGTTACATTCTCATGAAAATAAATTAAAAAAAATTACCACCTTGTTTTATTCTAAATTGGTTTGTATAAAGGTGATATTGGTCATTTTTAAGTATCTGATAAAATGCTAGTGTACCTACCCTGACCATAACCTTTGTAGGTTGATATTTATGAGTTGGGTTTCTTTTTTTTCTTTTTTTGGAGACAAGCTTCGGCCAAGATATTCTATTTATTTCTTATAACAGTTTTGGAGAGTAACTATTGCTTTGTAATTCTGTTCATCTAAACCTTTCAAGGTTTTTTTTTTTTTTTTTGCCCAATTTGGCCAAAATCCTCTTTCACTAACATTTACACACATGGCTGATACTCTGGATTTGAGCTATTTTGCTGTCTTTCATCTGCCCTTGGATGGATATTGTATTATTTCATTATGTTCATTTAGTGTTTATTCATTTGTTCTATGGATGAATCTTGATGACACTTTCTGTGAGACTTTACAATTTCTAAAATTGCCTCACAGGTTACCAGAGATAATAATATTTCATATAATTAACATTTTTTCTGTTTTAATGTTAAAGTTGTTCTTCTTTACTTATTCTACAGTTTCTAATTTGTTATTAAATCATCTAATAGGACTTTAGTTTAAATGCTTTATCTTCTTAATTCTGTAACTTTAATTTATTTCTATAGTTATTCATAGTGTTTATTTTACCAGAAAAAGAATATTTTTATAACATCTATTCATTATGTCACCTCTTTCCAATATCTTCGATTTTGGAAGACTCTTTTCCATTGTTGGTTTAAAAAAATCCTTATGTTGAGTATCGGTGTTTTATATATGTTATTTGATAGGAAATATGCTTTGAGTTGTCTTTATTTTAATCCCAATCATTTTTATTTTGTCAAATAGTTAATAGATTAGTAAAGCCTCTTAATTACATTGGGCTTGGTTTTATGGTTTATAGAGTTGATTTCAGGTTTTTCATTAAGTCCAGAAGAGTTCTCTTTCCCCAGGGCATAGTATCTGGGACCTTTAATACATGCCTATGCCCAATGAGGCATCTCAACTCAACTGATTCATAATTATTACACATGTTGGTTCCAACATAGTTAGTATCCTTGTCCTGCTCTAAATCTCCTGGAAATAATCCTTTGCTAGGCTTTTCAAAATCATGCCCTGCCTCATGCAAACTTCTGGGGCAGCTACCATAGATGGCAAACTCCTTCTTTATATGCCAAAGGCAAAGTCCTTAATCTCTACATTCTTTATTAAGGACCCCACTGGGATCTCATTCAGTGATATCTACTCTGTCATAGAATGAAATGAACAACAATTGAAGCCTACCTCAGGAGCTTTCTTTTCCTCAAGAATGTCTCTCTTTTCAATGTCTTAAAATAGTTGTCTTATGTATTTGGTTTATATTTCATAATTATCTATATAAGAAGGAGTATGAAGTTCAGTGTTAGTTAATTCCTGTTAATGGAAGGAGAAGCCTTTTTGAGTATGTACAACATATAACACTGCTAAAAACTACCAAACATAAAAAAATTAAATTCTCATGTACTCCAAAGAGGAAGAAGACAGTGTGTGTGTGTGTGTGTGTGTGTGTGTGTGTGTGTGTGTGTGTAGACTTTCACTTTCTGGAAAGTACAAAGACCTTTCCTCATCATATTCTGCAAAGGTAATTCTCATTGCCTTAAACGTTATCTCATATACCTCAACATGAATGGTTACAATGGTTTATTTTTTATTTTTATTGCCCTGCAGTTTTCTAGTATTACAATTTATCTTTATAAATTACTGTTATTATTTAATGGTATATTTTATATTATAAAACAATTCCATTTTCCATTCCTATGTATCTAGACTATCTATTCCTATGTATCTAGACTGATTACAGCACCATCATATGAATAATAAGTGTACTTAATTATATTTCCAAATATACTTAATATTTGGAAAAAGCCTTAGAGTGTGAGATTTTTTTATAGGGAGAGATAAGTAAAAGGTTATTTCAAGGGAGGAAATTTCTATGCATATAGAAATAACAAATCATATTTTAGTAGATAGTGACTCAACATGCTTTGCTAGAGAAGAAATTCATTAGGATGACATACAAGCAAATTGAGTTTAGATTCTTAATCTTACAATCTTATTATGAGTACCGGTTTATAAAATATAAATCCCTAAAAAATGTTACCAATTGACATGAGCAGTTTTTCTTCTAGGGATATTATTTATGTAAACATAGGTATTAATATGAATTCTCATAATAAGTTCACAAGAATATATTGACTAATTAAAACTAAGAACCATGAATTTTGATCATAGTATTTGTAATTTAACTTTATTGAGGAGGATGCCCAGAAATGAACCTTGTCAACTGGTGTGCATGAGACACAATAAAGAGTTCATTCTTTTGCCAATGTTCATGCCCATGCTAAATTTATTTCCAGTTAAAGAAGTATAAATATAAGCTACTCAGTGGAGTAGTAGCTCAATTCTTAGAAACCCTATGTAGATTTTATGCTTATGCCTTAAACAAAATATTTTATAGTAACATGTGAGTTTTCATTATGAAATGTAGAGAAAATGATAGGTCTGAGAGAAAGAAACAAAACTCCACATTCATCTGAGATCCAATATGTACTTGCTGTAATTACTTACCTGTGGTTAAGCAAAGAAATATAAATGAGTGATCTATCCATTGCTCTATGCTGTTAATTCTCAGAAACCAAGTAACTCTTCCTAGTTCTCTAGTCCTGGTACTGAGACCCACTCCATAATCACAATGATTATCATTAAGTCTGTTGTCAGTACCCTCCCCATTATTTTCAATGGAATGCATAAAATATCTCTTTGTTTTATGTTGCCAAAAATAAGTGCTATCCTATTTAAGAAGCTGGTCAACATTTACATTTCACTATAGTCAGTCTGAGGACTTTTCTACATTATCTGACTAGGAACTAATCACATTCTTAGATGATTTCATTTATTTGGTACCATAGTACCATGGAGAATAGGAGGCCTGAAACCTAAAATTTCCACTAATGTTGTGTCACTAACTACAATTGTTATACTAATCATTAACTAGAAAATTCCCCATCATCGTAGTCCCTTCAGCTCACATAAGTTAGAAGGATGGGTTCTATTTTCCAACACTGAAATATATTATTTTTCTATCCCAGTTAAGAGACATCATTGAAAGTTGAAGCTTCATAACCAGATCCAGTTTTCCTGCCATTTTGTTCTTCCTTTACTTGGCCAGGGAAGATAGAGAGGCATGGTTAAGAAGGTAGCTTTTCTAGGTAGACAGATTTGTCTTTGGGCCACCAGCTTACAAATAACATGGAGATTTTAATGATTATGAAAACTCTGCCTTAGTTTAGGTTTGTACCACTAGCTCTTATAACATAAATTAACTTATTTATATCAATCTATATTTTACTATGTGGCTTTCATTCAATATGTATGATTCCTTCCATGTCTCATTGACATCTCACGCACGCCTTTGTCCCTGTGTATAAAACACCTGGTGTGGGAGTTCCTTCTGTTTGTGTGTTGCTTTCATTGGATAATGAATAAAGAAACTGCCTTGGCCTAGTTCATAAGACAAAACTTCAGTAGGCAGAGTAGACAGAACTGAATGCTGGGAAGAACGGCAGAGGAGAGACATCATGGATCTTCTGCCTGAGACAGATGCTGGTTAGAATCTTGCCGATAAGCCACAGTCACATGGCGACACACAGATAAATAGAAATGGGTTAAATTAAGATGTGAGAATTAGCCAATGAGAAACTAGAGCTAATGAGCCAAGCAGTGCTTTAATGAATACAGTTCCTGTGTGGTTATTTTGGGTGTAAGCTAGCCGAGTAGCCAGGACGAAAAGCAGGCCCTCTCTCTCTTCAACAAACACTTTCAACTTCAATTCCAATTTTTTTTTGTATTTTTAGCTTTTGTCTCTGATAATTTATAGAAATTTGCTAAAATATTTGTTTTCTAGTTTCCCCTAAACTTGTTGTTGTATCTATTAAAGCTGTTCTCTGCTGCCTTTGATCACAACCAGAGCAGTGAGATTTTCAGCAACGGGCATTAAGGTTTTTAATTGCTCCGTGGATGAGTTTGTCCAATGCTGACAGGGAATTTTTGAACGAGATTTGATATTGAGGCCCACAGGAGTCCTCTCAGGGTGTTTCCTGATGGTGAAGGGTTATCTTGCCTGTCCTTTGTTGTTCTGCATTCATTCGTCCAATGCTAGCCTTTGCCATGCTTTCTGTTTTATCTCTAGAAAAAAACATTGTTTCTAGGAACATTTTGCCTACATTCCTTTTCAAATGGCCTTTTTTACCACAAATAAAACACCTGATATCTCTGAGCCTGAATGTTTTTTTTACCTTGAGTTTCATCTATTATTTTTTGGCATATTATTTGGGCAAGCTTTTGACCTCTGAATTTTAATTATTTCCTGCCTTTAGTAAGAATATTAATGCTACCCATTTCATATGGCTGTTTTAGGAGTAAACAAAATAACTATATAAAATAAGCTAGGCACTTACAGCAACAATAAATAGCAAGCAACAGATAGATTGACTAGTTATGTCACAATTAAATGCTTACTTTGGGCTAAACATTCATAAGATAGCTTAATCAACAAAGGTTCTACTTTTAGGAGTTAAGAGAAGTCGAGTAATATCAAAAATTAACAAGAAGATCATATAGTATGATAGAAGTGATTTTAATAGGTCAAAAGATAACATATAATAAGAAGTATGAATGGATTCTAATTTTTATTAGTATAGGTAGTCAAGGCCTTATTCCTGTCTTGGAGAAAAGTATATGAAAAGTCCTGAAGCTTACATCTATATTGTAAACAAGTGACCAAGCTACTGTCGCTTGACAAAAAGATCTCATTCACTCATAAGAAAAGCAGCAGTGACCATGTTAATTTGACAAGTAGCAAAATGTCTAGCACACAATTGCCATTAAAAGATTTATTCCATGACAGGAACAAAAAACAAAGACAAAAAATTCCAACAGAGTGAAGCTGAAACCAGAATATCTACTTAAATTTAATCAGAAATATTATTTTGTCTTAATCAGAGCAGTACTTAAGACTCTTAGTAGTCTATAATAATCAGGAGGTTGATTGATGCAGATGAAATCAGAGAATAGAGAAGTAGGAGAAAATTAATTGAGAAACTTTTACTAGACAAAGAATAAAACAGATGAACCAGCCAGCAGAGTTTTCCTTCTCAGGGCCTGAGTCATTGTTGTTCTTATGGGGATGGTGTCCAAGAATCAAATAAACATGGAAACTTCTAGAACTATACCTTCTCCTTCAAGTATTTGCAAGTGAGATGTAGGGTCAGTTCCTTCACTTTCCCATGAAGAATAACTGTGTATTTCTAACATACACAATGAGTTATCATCCCTCTCATGATCTGCGCATATAGCTGTGCAATTAAACCCTGAGAAGAGATGAGAAACCTATCTTGAAACAATAAATTTCATTTCACCAACTTTGAAATCTTATTTTTTCTTCAGTTGAGCAGAAGTTGTACTTTTCTTTTTCACTTATCAAAGTATGAATTTTACATATACTAATAGTTAATGAACATCCTTTAGGTGCCATAGAATATCTTAGAAAATGGTCTACTGTGAAATAAATAAATTTATGGTGCCAAAGTTCCAAATATGTTACAATTTTACCTTGCATAAATAAGCTAGCTTGCTAACTGCTTGCTAATTTAAATTCTCATGCAACTATGCTAACTAGAACAGTAAGATACTTTCAAAATCCATTGATTAATCTGGAACCATATGGAAGGCATCTTACACTGAAATATATAGTATATTTTAAGAGATTAGCACTATAAGAAAATAAATGGAGTAAATGCACAAGATTGGAAACCAAAAGTGATGTCTTATTTCTGAGATGGATTTCCTCATATATACATAAATTTTTTATAGAGGGAAATAGCATCCTATATAAGTAACCATTGAAATACTCCACAAAAAGAATGTCACATGTGAAATAGAATAATCCCACAATTGATAAACACAGACAAGGAAATTTCACACTTCATCAAGGAAATTTCTCTTTGTCCCAAATGGAGACCACGAAAGAAAACTGCAACCAGTCAAACTGCAGAGCCCAATCCCATCTACAAAACACTCACACACCTACGGCTCAGGGAAGATTTTAAAAGCCAGAGAATCAGAAATTTTGCTGTGTTCTCTAGTAATATCAGAATCTAAACCAACATGTCTGCCCAAACAAGTCATAAACATGACTGCCCACATATGACCTGAACAAGAACAGCTCCAACAGACACATCAAACTGAATAGGAAAAAGTCCAGGATCCCTAAGTCCTACAAAAAGGACAATAAGAAACAAGAAAGCTGGGGAAGGGAGAGATGATCTCCAGGGAAAAGCAGCACACAGGTTGTGCATCCAGTGACAATGATAATCCCTGAAAACAGACAAGCAACAATATATGGACTGAGGAGTTTATATTGGAATATTGTATATCACTATATAAATATAACTGTACAATAACCTTTAAGAATAAGAGTGAATGAATTTGAAGGAGAGAGGAAAGGGGTATAAGGGATATTTTAAAGGAAGAATAGGAAAAAAGAGAAATATGATTATGATATAATGCAGAAAATAAAATTTAAATTCAAATACTAATTTTTTAAAAAAAATAAATGAAGGTGTTGAGTAGGTATGAAGTCATTTTAGGGACTATCTATAAATGTCTATTAAACTTCTTAGGTTAAAGAAAAGCAAATGCAATGGAAAACACAAAATTCATCATCAATGTGATGAGGGATATTGTGCAATAATAATAAAAATCTTTCTCCATTAAAGGCAGCATTGCCATGCATTGATAGCATCATTAGCTGTTAGGCTTCAGGATTTTTAATAAGGAATCAAAGACAAAATGAGGATGATTTAGAATCTATTATTCAGGAGGCAAGAAATTGGAATGATGATCATATCAAATGAACCAAAAATAAGGGATTAAAAAAGGGTATTTAAAAGTGAGTAAGAATAAAATATACAAATTTAAGTTAGAGCAAGCTAATACCACACATCAAATGCCTCAGCATTAGAGATAGGCACACAATTCTAAATCCAGCTTACAAAAGCACAACTAGGCAGCTTCTCTGGTTACATGAAAATTACAAGAATGATTTATTGTTTAACTGTTAGAAGACCTAAAATGAACACATTTCCCCAGCTTTGCAACCCGGAAAGAACAGGGCAAGTGGATATTTGCTATTCCTCCACTGAAAACCAAACGGAGCAATAGCATCTGCCTACCTATGTGCCTGCTTGCTTACCAACCTCTGCTTATCTATTGACGCGTTCCAGGGAGTTTTCTTTTTGTGCAGTGATTTATGCCCCTCATGCAAAAGAAATACCCCCAAACTCTAAAATCCCTCGCATCGTCGAGAATAGATGCACTTGCAGAAATCCTCTGTGGGTCTGTGCTGTGAGGGGCTTGACGATTTTGTCCCTGTGCAGTACACAGGAAGTAAATCAAACGTTCCCAGCACTGGACATTAATAATAACCCCATCCTCAAAGGAGGATCCCACTCCTAATGGAAAGATTATTTTCGAAAGCTCATCAGCAGGGCTGCCTCAAGGTGACTCGCTCTCCCACCTGAACCTGCAGCAATTTCTTCCTCCACTGCTCTTGCCAGACATTAGCTGTTGCCATCCTCCACAAAGGGACATTAATAGTCTTGAAGGCAATATGCTGTTTTTGTTCTTGCTTCCTTGTCCCCTCCCCTGGAACTCATTAACTTAGATCTGCCCTCTAGGAGTGCAGCTAGTAATCATCTAAGGTGAGGAAGAAAGACTTGTAACTCTAAGATGAAGAATAGAAAAAAAAAGGGGGAGTCTTTAAAGCACATTCTTAAAGCCAAGATAACTCTTTTTTTTTTCTTTTTTGGGGAGTGTAGGGTGGGGTTGAGGCAGGGTTTCTCTGTGTAGCCTTGGGTGTTCTGGAACTTGCTCTGCAAACCAGGAGGGCCTTGAACTCAGAGATATAACCTGTCATTGCTTCCCAAATGCTGGCATTGAAAGCACCACCACCACCCAACTAAGATAACCCGTTATTAATGATCAATGTTTTAGCCATGAACAGTTCCTTGATATTGATGTTTGTTGATGTCATTTGCAAATACATCTGAATTTCTCCAGATTTAAAGGGCAATTATGAATTCTTTCTGGTATTTTACAAATGTGCGTTTTAAGTATCAAGAAACTTCATACAAGAGGTTAACTGAGAATATAGGACCTGTTGAGAGAGGATGAAACCCTCATGTCCTCTGAATAGTTCAACAAGGTGCACATCATCATTTGAACGAGGGGGGAAACACTGTTTTCGTTTGTTCCCTATAGCTTAAAGTTCAGACTATTGGTTAAATTCAAATCTATAACACATTAACCCAAATAAATATTATCTGGAAGTGGAGATCAAATACTTTAAGGAAACCACCCTTCAGGGTGCACCTAGGACGGTAAGATGAGGTTTTCAGAATAAATTGATGAAGGAAAATGAAGTGCTTCCTTGAGAATACACAAAGGAGTGATCTGGACCCAGACTATCATGTTCCCTTGGGATTCCCTATACTGTGATACTGAGTCATGCTTACCAATCTTGTGTAGAAGTGTTCGCAGTCTTATGAACTAGAAAAGAAGAGATAACTTTTTTAGCCTCATGTTAGTTAACTATAAGACTCAGTGTTCCCTTTTCAAAAAGCCTTATTTGACCCCCAGGTACAACACCCAATACCCCAATTTAAAATTCCCATTATGAACTGAAGAAAAGATACTTCAAGATGTTCAGATGCCTATTTTATGAGCTATAATGGTGATTGTGCTAGATTTTCAAATGATATGTCCTTGGAGAAAACATACTGAAGTTCACTGCACAGGCCTCTCATCAAATTCAAATCCTTTTCTTGTGAAAAGACACTCTCAGATACTTAGAGTCATTCTCTGAAGTAAGGTATATCCCTTTCATGTGGGACCAACAGTACACGTTTCTTCACGATACCAGCAGTTTTCTCAGTGCTTAAGAATAATGACAACAGGTAGCATTTGCCCAGAAATTTTCAGGCTGGTAGAAACTTAACCATGCTCTGCTGTTTCATTCAAACCTATTTTCAGATCCCACATTATCACAATATGCAAATGAGGAACTATTGTTGCAAACTCAATAGAAAATAAGATACAAGGCAGACTAAGGCTTAAGCACGAGAGCTAATATTTATTTTATAGTTGCTAGATATTACATAATGAATTCTTTGTGTGAACATAATTTAAGAAGTAAAATGAGGCTAACTTCTTTGCTACTGACTGTTTGATTCTTAAATCCACATCAGCAGCATTGTCTGGCCCCCACCACAGTTACTGGATCATTAATCTGTATTTTAATAGGATCTCCAGCGAGGATGCAGGCTCAGGGAACTAGAAGCAGGCTAGTGGGGCTAGTGGGGCTGGGAGAGTCTTGACAAGGCACTTTTGGCAATGACTAAAGCAAGTCTACCCAAGACAATAATGGTACTATATTCCTAAAATTAGAAGGTTTGGTAGAGATGCAGACACTTGGTGTACAGCACCAGAAGATGATGTTACTAAATGACCTTGCTGGCTCTCATCCCTGTTTTGATAACCATCGAAGCTGCTGTCAGTTTTGCCATTCCCAGAAAAACATAGATGTGTGTCTGAACCTGAATCAATGTATAAATTTCAGATACTTAGAAATTAAAATTATGTATGTTTCATAGACTATCTCCAGGCAACCAAAATATTTTTTTTTTGGAGAACAGTCCAGGAACAATTTT
>NC_022009.1:71695480-71703980 GCF_000317375.1 Microtus ochrogaster
GGTAACAGCATCTCTTTGACCTTAAGAAATGGATCATATTAAACCTCAAGACAAACTACCTAGTGTCTTTTTCTTTATGTCATGTGTCTTCTTTCTAAACTAGAGCAAGTCCTGTCTATTTAGAGGCAAGTCCATCTGTACCTGTAAATAGAGCTTCAGATTCTTATAAAAGTATATGGAAGATTTTTTAGAGTTTTCACATATGTAATCTATAATAACTCTATTACTTCCAGAACATTCCATTGCTTTGATTTTAGTTCTATTTTTATCTTCCTCATCTTTCTCCCTTTCCTTCCAGGGCTCTTTCTGCTAACTCATCCCTTCACAAAATTAGAGGTATACCTCATATTAACTTAATCTTAAGACATTGTTCTCTCTCAAATAGTATCTTCTATTCTTTAATCTCTGGCCTATATATGTTATACCTAAAATAACAAGGTTTCAGCTCTGAACTTAGTTCGTTTTGCTGATTCCAACCACAGATTACTGACTTCACAGGAAAATAACTCATGCATCTATTTTGTGATGTTCTCCCATTTTTTTAATACTTATAGCAATGTTCAGCAGATCTGGACAGAGATGCCATTGAACTTGTGATAATATGTAATTCATACACAACAGACTATAACTCCTCTTTCACCATCCCATCCTTTGTCCTTGAACCACTGTCAGTCTAGTAGATACTAATCCAAATGAGTTTCCAGAACTATACTTGCTGAATCCTAATACATGCAAGAAATTAATGACTGCTTTATCTGAAGGCCAGAGATCTTGCCCTTATTCTTCCCAAGACAGTCAAATAAGGTCACACTGAACTCTAGATCTGAAGATGATCAAGACTAAAGAGTTGGGATATGGGAAGTATTTAGTGACTCTTTTGCCATCATAATCCTTTTTTATTTGGATCAACAAGGTTATGTGTATCAAATGCTGGGCTTTGTAAAAGGCACATTGCAAAATAAATGCTTAATCATGCTTAGGTTGGCTGAACAATATACTTCATTTTCTCATTAACTTCATAGGGTAAAATTAGCTTATAAATTTACCAGATATTTGATTCCTTAGATCAAAAGTCAGTAGAAAAGGGCAAGTGAATACAATAAACTGTCTTTACAGTGGCCTCTTCTGATAAATACAACTTTCCACTTGTATTATTTGTCACTGAGCTTCCCATGGGGGCCATAAAGGGCTTGATGCTGCCCATTAAAATGGGGAACTGCACTATAAATGTGATGTGGGAAGGTCATTGGTTAATCAATAAAGAAACTGCTTGGCCTCATAGGTTAGAACATAGGTGGGTGGAGTAAACAGAACAGAATGCTGGGAGGAAGAGGAAGTGAGCTCAGACTCGATAGCTGTCCTCTCTGGGGCAGACGTGATGAAGCTCCGACCCAGGATGGACGTAGGCTAGAATCTTCCTGGTAAGCGCACCTCGGTGCTACACACATTAATAGAAATGGGCCTAGCAGTGTTTAAATGAATACAGTTTCCATGTAATTATTTCAGGTGAAAAGCTAGCCAGGCGGCCAGGAGCTGGGGCAGCAGGGAATGCAGCCCACAGCTCCTTCTACATAAATGATTCTTGATATGGGCAAAATAATATGTATTTATTTGCAGATATAAATCACAAAAATATGCAGAAACAAATATGGTAGAAATTCATTGCTCCCTAAATAGTAAACATCGTTCCATGATTAAGATACTAATGGAATCACAAGACTGACAATAAACACTAAACTTTAGATGGTGAACTTAACCCATACCAATGTCATAAATTAAGAGTGGTACAGATGATCTAGGTCTTCCAGGAGATGTTTGCATGACTAGTCTCCAACCAAAAGAAACTAAGACTGTGAAATATACAGGGGACAGTGACAAACAAAATCAATGTTTTTACCATTCTATCAGTTACAGGGTAGATGTATTGGTCTTTTGAACATTGTTATCAAATAACAAGCCTGCCTGGAAAAAGCATCATCTTTAATTACAGTGCTCTCCAAAAGCCTACAAACTCATGGAAATTGAACTACTGAGCCACCCCTGAGTCAAGGAAGAAATAAGAAAGAAATTAAAGACTTCCTAGAATTCAATAAAAATGAAGGCACAATGTAACCACACCTACAGGACACTATAAAAGCAATTCTAAGAGGAAAGTTCATAGCATTAAGTGCCTACATAAAAAAAGTGAAGAAATCCCACACTAGTGACTTAACAGCACACCTGAAAGCTCTAGAACAAAAAGAAGCAAACTCACCCAGAAGGAGCAGATGTCAAGAAATAATCAAATTGAAGGCTAAAATCATTAAAATAGAAACAAAGAAAACAATACAAAGAATCAATGAAACAAAGATCTGGTTCTTTGAGAAAATTACCAAGACAAGCAAACCCTTATCCAAACTAATCAAAAGGCAGAGACAGAACATCCAAATTAAAACTAATCTAAAGGCAGAGAGAGAACATCAAAACTAACAAAATCAGGAATGAAAAGGGATGCATAACAACACACACTGAGCAAATTCAGATAATCACTAGATCAAACTACAAAAACCTGTACTCCACAAAATTGGAAAATGTAAAATAAATGGACAGTTTTCTGGATAAGCACCAGATACCAAAATTAAATCAAGACCAGATGAACAATTTAAATATACCTATAGCCTGCAAGAAAATAGAAGCTGTCATCAAAAGCCTTTCAACCAAAAAAGCCAGGGCAAGATGAGTTCAGTGCAGAATTCTACCAGAACTTCAAAGCTAATACCTATACTCTACATAATAGAAACAGAAGGAATATTGCCACTCTTTTTATGAGGCTACAATTACCTTGATACTGAAACCACACAAAGACTTAACCAAGAAAGAGAACTTCAGACCAATCTCACTCATGAACATAGATGCAAAAGTACTCAATCAAATACTGGCAAACCAAATTCAAGAACACACCAAAAATCATCCACCATGATCAAGTCATCTTCACCCCAGAGATGCAGGGATGGTTCAACACACAAAAATCTATCAATATAATCCACCATATAAATAAATTGAAAGTAATAAAAACCATATGATCATCTCATTAGATGCTGAAAAAGCATTCAACAATGATGTGGGATTACCCTCTGTATGCTGTGAATACTATTGGTTAATAAAGAATCTGTCTTGGGCCTGGAAGGGCAGAATAGAGGTAGGTAGGGAAAACTAAACTGAATGCTAGGAGAAAAAAAGGTAGGGTCAGAGAGAAGCCATGGAGTCGCCACCAGAGACAGAAGCAAGCTGTCAGCTAGAACCTTGACAGTAGCCAGTAGCATCATGGTGAAATATAAAATAATGGAGGTGGGTTAGTTCTAGAATTAAGAGCTAGCTAGCAATAGCAAGTAATTGGCCAAGCAATGATTTAAATAATATAGTTTCTGTGAGGTTATTTCAGGAGTCTGGGTGGCCAGGATACAAGTGGCCTCCTACAACATGACAAATTCCAACAACCCTTCATGATAAAGGTCTTGGAGAGAGCAGAGATACAAGAAACATATCTAAACATAATAAAAAGTAATATATAGCAAGATGACAGTCAACATCAAATTAAATGGAAAGGAATTCAAAGCAATTCCACTAAATTCAGGAACAAGACAAGGCTGTCTACTCTCTCCATATCTATTCAACATAGTTCTTGATGTTCTGGCTATAGCAATAAGACAACAAAAGGAGATCAAGGGGATTCAAATTAGAAAGGAAGAAGTTGAACTTTCACTATTTGCAGATGAGATGATAGTATAAGTGACCCCAAAAACTCTACCAGGTAACTCATACAGCTGATAGATACCTTCAGTAATGTGGCAGGATGCAAGATCAACTAAAAAAATCAAGAACCCTCCTATAGGGGGCTGGAGAGATGGCTCAAAGGTTAAGAGCACTGGCTGCTCTTCCAGAGGTCCTGAGTTCAATTCCCAGCAACCGCATAGTGGCTCACAAACATCTGTACTGAGATCTGGCGCCCTCCTCTGGCGTGCGGGCATACATCGAGGCAGAATGTTGTATACACAATAAATAAATAAATCTTTTAAAAAAAAAGAACCCTCCTTGTACAAATGAAGCTGAGAAAGAAAACAGAGAAACATAATCCTTCACAATAGTCAAAAATAACATAAAATATCTTATGGTAACACTAACCAAAGAAGTGAAAGACTTGTTTTACAAGAACAGGCAAATTTTCAAGATTACTAAGATGTGTAGCCATTCTACCTTTGAAGCTATGACAGTACAGAATTTAGTAAGTTGGGTATGAAAACATGCAATTCCATCACAAACCTTAAAGATTAGTCTTCATGATGCTGTCAAATTAGCCTTGTTCTGGTCAAACTATAGTGAAGAAAACATCAAAATGATATGCCACACTTCAGTCTCCTAAATCATTTGACCCTAAGGAGAATTAGAATAATAAATGCTATGTAGAGATATCATAAATTCATTCATCCTAAATGTTCCATACAGTACCTTTCTTATGCTTGTTTCTTATATCCCTTACATTATATAAGACTCACCCTTTATTCTCTCAAGAACTATCTTTGGAAGCCAAACATGGAGAAACAGAGTAGCCAATGGCAGGTCTTGGGGTGTATTCAGCTTTTGTCCTTTGACTCCTCCGTGGGAGGAATGAATTATAAAAGTAGCAGTGAAGACATATGATCTATCTGCAGAAAGAATATGTCGTAAGAGGAAACATTACATCCTCTACAGCAAGCTTATGGATATGTTAATTCTGTTTAAACACATAAGGAGAGCAATATTATGTGACAATGATTAGTGTGTATGTGTATATGTATATGTGTGTGCATGTATGTGTGAATGTACACACATTCATATGTTTAAACTTATATGTGTAAAAGGTATTTATGTATAGTTAGCTCTTCTAAATTTTTCTATTTTCTTTCTTTGATTCTCAGTCTCCATTATCATAGCTGAATTCAGTTCCTCCTTGATCATCTCATATTTTATATATTGCAACTGAGTCCTTAGCAGTCTATCTCCCACTCTAGAAGTTGACTTGTCTAAATTGACTATATCCTGATTGGTATTACCATGCATATGTGTGTGTGTGATTTAATGTTTTGATATAGTTAAATAGGACTCAAAGAACCAACAATTTACTGAATTAACATTGATGTCCCTTTGACCCTGAGATGAAAATTTATGACTGTAAAATCTATTACATGAATTCATTAAAATACTTGAATATATGAAAACTAAGAGATCGTGCCCATTTGGATAATGCTATATTAACACTAGCCACTGTTTGAACAAGCAAGATGTGAATGATGATGACTTCACTGTACTTATTATTTCCTGATGCTTTTCTCCTTTCCTTTCACATCTATACAAACTGTTTTCTTTGCAGCTTAGAAACCTTGGTAAAGTAGGGCCATATCTTCAAATATCCTGCATGAGGAGCTAGATTCATTCACTGTCTAGCTCCTCCAAGTCTATAGCCAAGAATAAAGACCTAAGTTGTCCCTGCTACACTAATTATCCAAAGGAACACTTGGAGCAAGCTCCAGTCTCACTTTGATCTCTTTTCTCTTACTAAATATCTTACCTATATGTCTTGTCAGTTTTTTCTATCATTCCTTTTCTTAGATCATCCATTGTATACAGCCTGTTCAATTTGCTTTTATAATTTTTCTGTTTTGTCTAATTACTATATCAATGTGACAAAAATAAATGCTGCTACCAATTTTGTTGAAAAATTCAGGATACACTGGGAATGAAACAGCCTTTTATATGTTTACTTATAAACTTTTCATGAGTAGAAATGCTATCAAAGATGCACTAATTATGAATAGAACATTAAAATGCAGACTCTATGCTGTTATTGAAGTATGCTAAATAACTTCTGCCAGGCTTGTCTGTTCCTACAAAGGAAATCGACCTCCTGATGTGTACTTTCTCTAGTTATGGACCTGGTCAAAGTTAGTTTGACTAAAACATTTCCAGAAAATACCACCTCAAAAATTCTTATTGAATATTTAAATGTTCTGTTTATTTGATAGATGGATATTATGCATCTCTAAGTGTGTCTTGAAGTTTAACATAACATAAACTTATCTCTGTCTACATTTCATACCTGTCTACAATTTTAAATAGAGAATGCAAGGGAATAGCTGGAGTAGACAATGGCTTAATGGATAATTTGGAAACTCTTCAGGCAACTCTTATACTCCTATCCATACCCCCCTTGAGAATCCTCCTCTTAATCCTTTCTAGTGCAAATTTCTGCTATGCCTGTGACTGAAATAACTCATTTGCCAATAAATCCCCCATTTATTTATATAACTGACACACGACTTTCTTCTTTGTACACCGAAATTATTTAGTTCTGCATGCCTTCTGTAAAGACATTCCCCACAGAACATATCTTCAAAAGCAAATTCAAGGTGATCTATTCTGTATATGTACCATACATAGAGTTTCCCCCATCACTAGATATGTTGTGTCTTTGGACAATCATGTTCAGAATTAACTGCATTCATATTCTGAATCTTAGCATTTACACCTTTGTTTTCTTGTCTTAGAGGTTAATTCTTTGCTCACCACCATGTGTCTATAACTTGCACTCTCTGCCACTGTCTCTATCTCTAGCTACCTATCTAGCAAGCTAGCTATCTCCCCAACTCTTTAATTATACCCTACTGGTATGACCTTGGCCAGTTGACAGGTCTTCTAGTATTATCCCAAACAATTAAAATCATCTTCCTTCCTTAAAATTCTTGATGAAATCATTAGAAAAGGCCAGTCTAATTTCATGTATGCTAGATGATGGAATACTATTCACAATCTAGCTTTACTTTCTTCAGCCATTGAGAATATAATTCTCAGACCTTAGAAAGTAACA
Source organism: Microtus ochrogaster (assembly GCF_000317375.1). Lineage (NCBI taxonomy): Eukaryota > Metazoa > Chordata > Mammalia > Rodentia > Cricetidae > Microtus > Microtus ochrogaster. The sequence goes on from NC_022009.1 coordinate 71,702,361, forward strand.
TGGAGATTTATACACAAGTGATCCTTACACATTAGAAAATGATCTATATATTATATGAACTATATTGTAGTAGAACTTAGATGAGAAATGCACTGTAACCCGTGACTTCAGATATAAGGCACATGTATTGAGAATAACAATAACAGGTCTGCAGATTTGTTGAAAGATTGTTAAATGATGTGTTTATAAAGATAGTTCAAAATTAATGTTCAATAAGCGGGAGCTATTTATGCTGTTTGTTTGTATCTGACAGTTTTAATTTATTGTATTGTGAACATTTCCCCATTTCATCAGCTAGCCTTTGAAAATATGATTATAAACTGCTACACAATAATAAATCACACAGATACACCTTAATTTATTTTTACCAAGTGCTCATCGGTGGACATTTATGTGGATGGTTTTTAACTGCATACTCTTAAATAACACTGCAATAAATATCACAATACATAAATCTTCAGAAACATTTCCAAATATTTTCCCAGGAAGAATCCTAAGGAGTAGAAAAGTTTAAGGCTATAGAGACTTTGTCAAGTTATTCTCCATCGAAACCAACTGACTTCCCACTCTCCATGTACTTGACTTTCTAGTCACTACATTCCTATACAATTTCAGTATATTTTACATTTTGCTCTCTCTCTCTCTCTCTCTCTCTCTCTCTCTCTCTCTCTCTCTCTCTCTCTCTCTGTGTGTGTGTTTGTGTATGAATGTGTGTCTTTTCTTTCCCCAGTAAGTGGTAGGTATACTGATATTTTTCTGTCATTTGCTACAATATTTACACACTCTTCCATGTTAGTGCCACTAAATTCTTTTGATATCAGAGGAACAACTGCAATGAAGAAACCAAACTGTCTTTTGGTAACATGGACGCATTCAATATATTTCACCTCACATGAAATACAAAGAAGTTATGTAATATCTGTAAGTCATGTCTTTAATTAGTAAAGAAAGTCACCCCTCCTATCTTACCAACCCTCAGTCTTTGACAAAATTCAACTTTGGAACATTTGCAGTTTTCTTCCATTCATATCCCATGTGAAATATCCTCCTTTTAAGACATAAATTCTACCTTCTATAAGTGGCAGGATCATTATTACAAAATAATAGAAAGGACAAGACTACTTAAGCCTAAGATTTTTTAAGTCAATCAAGATTTTCTTTGAATCATTGGTATAAATTGCCCTTTATGGCATTAGGAGTTTAATTAAACCCCACATTGCTCATAAATCCTACTTATCACCTGGTGTAGAGAAGATAGCACCTAAGTGACACCACACATTGTCACTAAGGATTTTTGGAGTCTTAACAGATGTGTGCTTTGTCTACAGCCTCTCTAACATCAACATGTTATAGTTATCCCAAAATATCTTAAGCGAAAGGGGAAAAAAGACACGTAAATGATATTCAACTTTCAAGGGCTTTAACTAAAAGATGTCTTTGTATATGTAGTTTTATAAGTCTTTGTAATTTAAGCCTTCCATATATTTCACAATCTTTTAAAATATTTCTCTTATTTTTGTGTTTATAAGTATATCAGAATGGGGGCATTGTCTTCTTTCCCCATAGCCTCCTAAGTAATCTCAGTACTCTTTTTCCAATTCATGCTCTTATTTATTGTTA
>NC_022009.1:71704080-71725800 GCF_000317375.1 Microtus ochrogaster
ATATGTACAAATATTCTTAAATATATAATCAACTCTACATAAAGAACTAGCATAGTTGTGTTTCAATTGAATTTTAATAAATAAAGCTTGCCTAAAGAGCAAAGAGCAAAACTGCCCCACTAGATAGCCTTAAGTGGTTAAGAAAAATAAAATTTGATCAGAAAGACCCCCTGAAAAATCTCCTATGTGAAGGTATGGCCCAGATGTCCCAACATTTTAAAGCACCCCTATTGCAGTTTCCCATGAGTCCTACATCCAGAACAGCTTCAAGACTGCTGACTGAGATAATCCAGTCTCACAGAATACTTCAGTCAAGAATTCACCATAATTCTAAATTTTCTTTGGTTCCCCATAAGGTTATCATCACCCCAAATCAGCAGGAAGTCACCTAGAAAATTGTGCCCACATTCCCCAAAAATGATTATGAATGTTTGTTTTTATTTGGTGTGTTGGTTACAAGTTGTTATGGATAATGGTCAAGAAAAAAACTAAACAAAGGAAATCAGATTCAAGGTTGTTTTGAAAAGAAAAAAGGAGGATATAGATATAGGATAAACAGGTAAATTATTTAATCTTCTGTGAAAAAAGGAGGATATAGATATGATTTTATTTTGAAAAGAAAAAAGTGAGATATAGATATGATAGGATAAAAGGGTAGATTATTGAATCTACTCTGAAAAGAAAAATAAAGGGAAGGATATAGATATAAGATAAAAAGGTAGATTATTGAATCTACTTTTAAAAAGCAACTACTAACTTTAAATGTTTCACATTGAATTGACCTCTTGTATATTATAAACAAATTTTATATGTTGATCATATTTGAAATTAATTTTGTTAAAACATACATACATATATTTCTACTCTTGTTCAAGGTATTGTACCTATATAACTCACTTAAAAATGTAATGCAAATTTTTAGTCCTTGGAAATTATTATTACCAACTGCTTAGGATAATAAGGAAATATAGTTTAGTAGTTAATCACCTAGTATAATCAAACTTATAATCAAATTACATATGTTTTCAAGTCAAACAAAGGTACATTTTAGATTGACATGTCCTCTTTAAGCACTTCAGAGATCTATAGAATATGGCATTTAAGATTTAAAAAAGATGTTTTAATAACATAGGTTCTTCTTTTTTATGACAATAAGACATGTCTGCTTCTGGCAGCACCAGTCTACTTCAGAGAAGATAATGGGCATCAAAGAAACTGTACATGGAGTTTACTTTCTTTGTGGCAAAAGTAATCCACTAGGAAAGAAATGCCTCGACTTGACAGTACGTTGTTCTACTTAGACAAGCAGGACACAAAATATCTGGCTTCACTGAAAAATCTGTCAGCTATGCTAGGCCTGTAGGCTAAAGATGGATGCCCCATTATTGCAGAGGAACTTTTGATGACTGTCCAGGCAGTCAGTTGAGTCTTCATTACTCACATTTATTGGAAGTCACTTGTTTGTACATCCTGTTTACTCAGTTAATATTATTTCCCTTTCGGGTCTCTGAGGGAGATGGAGACTAGATAGGTATGATATAGTTTTCCTTGTTTTTCTTGGTTACCTGATGCTGAAAGCAAATTATGATAGAAAGTAAATTAGGTACAAGACTTTGTACTCACCAAGATAGAATAGATATAGAGGACTTTCTCTGAATTTGTCAAATGCAAATGAACTAGACACTGTTGACATATTTATTGCCTGTATATATTATATATAGTCATTGCACTTACTGTGTATAGTTTATCTTATATTGGTTATAGCCTTCCTTTTTATTTTAAATAAAAAAGGAAAATGCAGTGGCATTTCATTTGTATTTTAATAAACAAATCTTACCTGAATATCAGAGAGTAAAATAGCCCCACTGGTCAGATAAGGCAGTGGTAACACACACCTTTGATACCAGTAGCCACACTAGTTGCCATGGATACTTGGTGGTACATGTCTTTAATCCCAGAACTAGAGAGGATTATAAAACTGGCAGAGAAAGTTCTCAGTCAGAGTCTCTTTCTGAGACTCTGGGAGGATCGCGATTTCAGACTGAGGTGGAGGTAAGAACCAGTGGCTGGCTGCTTTGCTTTTATGGTCTCCAGGTTGAACCCCAATGTCTTTCTCTGAGTTTTTACTAATCGTACTTCAATCTAGAGTGACCTAAGAAGTGTTACTGCTAAGAGTGGGTGACATAGTCTTTCCCAGAGAAGAGCACAGCAACTGTTTACCAATACTAAATGCCCACCTCTGATAAAATGCACATAACAAGCAATATTACACAGTTAGCAGTTTATATTTCACAATCTTTAAAAGTTATGATAATAGAAATATTGTTAGTGCTCTAAAGGAACAAGGTTAACTTTGATCATTGGATTACTACTTAGGTCTACTGACCATGTTCTCAGTCAAGAGAAAGCTGAAGCAGCACTAGGATGGCTCTCCTACCTGAAGACACATGCCTTGAATCTTTATTTCATTGAAGTCATATATGACACTTTCGTGTCAAGTGTTTTGCAATTGCTCTTCCACTTTATCCGCCCACCTTTTCACATTTCCATGCTGCAGGAATGTTCCATACATTGACCATGGGGACTTTTTTTTTCCCTTTGCATTCTGCTTGGTTCAGTTAGGGGAGGCTCCCAAACAGCTGCTGAGTGGAAGCAAACCAGTGAAGTCATAGTCATCCTTATATCACTTCTCCCAAAGTTTATCTCCTGCTTCCTGTTCCTCCCAAAGCTACCTTCTCCATAGGACTTCTGCCAGGATCTGAAACATTCCTAATTCCTTCAGAATGAGAGACATAATAGCAGATAGTTATTAAACCTTGACTTACTGAAACAAACACATGATTGCCTATCCCTATATATCTGTAGGTATTTCCATTGCAAATAAATCTATGTTTCAGTGATTTATATTGAGGGTGCCATCTCAAACACTTGTTTTTAACCACCTGTTGGAAACTTACCCCATAAAATTGAAGATGAACCCAAAGAAAGTTTCAAAGTTTAAAAGTTAGTATTCTAAGGGGCAAAGGACTTTGTATAAATGCTACTATGAATTATTTATCTCCGTCTCATCAATGGGAAAATTAAAATGACAGTAATAGAAGTATGGGTCTTGTTAGCTTTTCAGCAGGAGGAGGACACATTCAACATTTTTGGGAAAGTGATCCTGGTTAGTTTAGTAGGGGAAGCTATAGCACAAGGATCCAGGAACAAGAATCGTATGATTTCAGAGACTGCTGCCTATTGAGACAAACCTCTCAGCACACACAGAGTTTTCCCGGATGTCGTGCTTCCGCATTCCTAGTTATACATTGCAGGGTGCACATGCTAATTTCACCTATCATGCTCCATTCGTGAAGTGAATTCTATGTATATGCCAGTACAGGGATTACACAACATCACAACAAGATGGAAATGTAGTCAGATGGTTCTTGGTGGCTGACAATATTTTTTATATCTTTGTCACCAACAATATTTTGTTCCTATTACACTGTGCAAGACTTTAGCAGTCCTTCATGTTTCACTCCAGGAGCAACGTAAGTTTCTATTAAGGCAACACAAAGACTCCTTAGTATGTCACCTATCTCTCTTTAACACTGTTTTTCTGCACAAAGTTGACTTTGAAATTCCATATGGCTTAGCAACATCTGTAGATTTACTGTGCCATTTTATTCTCCCTGATGATCAATAAAGCTTTGGAAGAAAGTGAATCTCAGCATCAAAATTGGGAGTCTTCAGTGGCCTATATCCTTCCAGATGAACACAAACACAATCCTCTTATATCTTTTCAGTAGCTTTCCTGCTATCCTCAATCCATTAAGAAAGTGTCTCCTTGAACTGAACTAGAGTTTGTGAATCGGAGCAGGATATCTCAGGAGAAAAGCCCCATTCTAGCGCGTAGTGTCTGAATCATCACTGACACCAGCCAATAGTGGGTATAATAAGATGATGCAGATCCGAAAATGAAGTATCATACATTGTGATGATGTTTTGGGGGCTTTTCAAACTGATTTCTCAGTTTGTTTGTAATGTGGCCTTCTCAAACCCAGTGAATTTGTAGAGCAGACCATAAATTTCTCATGAAAAACTCAAAATAAAGAAGTTGATTTACAGAAAATAAATGATAATTCCAGCCCTGGAGTTCTGAAATTCATACTTTCTGATATAAAATTTGATCTGATTTGTTGATGTATTCTGCTGCAAGTTACCATCTCAGAAATTTTGAAAAGGACTTCCTTCCATAGTGTTTTCAACTCAGTATTTAACCTCCAGATTTTGTACATGTACATCATCATCAATCTTAATTTTTCTCCTCATATTGTTTGTGGAGCTTTCTATTTTGATAAAAAGTCAGATATTAAAGGCAAGAAAATGAGCAAATGAAAACAATCTTGTAAATATATGCTGGTCCATGTCTGTAGAAATATCTAGAGATAATGTTCATCTCTCTGTTGACGTGACAGACTGCACAGTAATTGGAGTCATCTGGAACAAGTTAGAGATGCTAGGGTGTCACTTATGAGTGGGTTGCTCCAGCTGATTTTCTGCTTCACAGGAGAGGTTTTGCTATCCACACCCTTAGGCGAGGTCTTCTCCCTTCTACTACTCAGTGATTGAAAACTTGAATTCATCCCAAGGCCAGAGAGACCTCTGGCCTCTATTAGCCAGTACTCTTTTCTTCTACAGGGAGGAATTGCCAGAAGCTGACAGCAAATTCTTCACTTGTTCTTGCCTCTGGGATAATCTTCAGTGGAGGGCTTCACTGTGGAGCTGTACTGCTGATTTCTGACTCACTGCAGGGCACCTCTTAGTGCGGGGGCTGCAGGTGGCTCCTGGACATGGATATGTGGGCTATGTGGAAGCTCTGCCCAGTCAAGCTAAAACAATAAAGTACTAAAGTTAAGAAAAAGACCATGAGCAACATAACTAAATACTTCTTCATTAAGTTTCTGTCTCTAAAATATTCTTAAGGCACTATTACAATTATTTGTATAATCAATGGGGAAGCTACGTGTGTTTAGTCTTCATCTTCTAAAACAATAATATTAACACTGGAAATGTTCATATGCATAAAATATGTAATGTGCTATTAAAGTGAAAGGCCAATGCTTCCATGCTAAGAGGCTTTCTTATGTGATATCAGCCATTGCAAATGATGTCAACTTTTTAAAATCAAGTTGCTATACCAAAAAGCATGTTCCCTCCTAAAAAGAAAATTAGAATAATGCAGTTTATAAGGAAATTACACTTGTTTTTTTGCTGAATTTTTATATATCTTTAAATAATGAGCAAAAAGTAAAGCATGCTTTTTGGCTTTGTGCTGAGACTTTTAAATGAAAGTCATTAATAACCAAAGGTAATAATAGAAATTACCTCGAGCCATCTGTTCAAGGTGGTATAGAGTACAGTTTGTAGCATGAATATTATAATTTGCCTCTTTTCTTACCCCAAGTCCTGGCTACAGGCCATGGACTAAAGGAACACAGCAAGTGGAAATCACAAGTTCAGCTTATCAAATCTGGACAGGATCATGTATTAGGGGTGGGACCCTAAAGGAGAATACTATTCTCCATCAAGGACAGCCAAATCCACAAAATTAGTCAACATAACCACATGGTATTGATCCTATTTATCACATAATAGTGGTTAATTTTATGTATCAAGTTGGCTATGTGATGCCCAGACATCTGGTTAAGAATTATTTCTGGGTGCGTTTGTGAGGGAGCTGTGGAAGATCTCAGCATACTTGAGTGGCATCCAGTAATGTATGAAAGACCTAAAGGAAAGAAAAGGCAGAAGTTGACGTCTCCTTCTCTGACTCATTGTTTGGGCTATCAGTCTCCTTCCGGTGGAGTAGGAACTCCCACGTTTGCTTTCCTAGTCCTCACGCCTTGGGTTTAGACTACATTTCGTTCACAATCTTTTTGGATTTCTGCAGATCGCAGACCATGGGACTTAGCATCTGAGTTTATGAGTTAGCATCTGAGTTTATGAGCTAGTTCTTTTTTTTAATAGATCACATCGTCTACACGCATATGTATACACGAGACAGCATGTACTCACACAGCTCTTATTGATTCTGTTTATCTGAAGATCCATGACTAGCAAAGGCACATGAAAAGCTATATGCTAGCTGCCTTCTCTGAGAGCAGATGGTTGCCATGGTGGAGAGGGGGAGAAAGAATACGCCGAGGAAAGGAGTATGTGAAGAAAGTATAAAGGTAGACCCTTCTCCTAGTAGAATGTCTGAGGGCATCTAGGAGTTAGATGTTTTAGAATAGATGTACCTATAGTTAGGAAATGGTTTCTCCTTAGATCCTATGCCATGGTCAGAAATTTTGTTTTTTGTCTTTGTTTTTAATATTCTTGTGCTATTGCCTTGGCTGGGTTGAAACTCACTAAGTAGCCTGTGCTGCTTTGATAGAAAATGACCTTGGAAGGGAGTGGTACTATTAGGAGGTATGGCTTTGTTGGAGTAAGTATGGCATTTTTGAAGGAAATGTGCCATTGTAGAGATGGGCTCATAGATGGCATCTCATAGATGCTCAAGCCTCATACAGTGTCTTATACCACTTCCTGTTGCCTGCAAGTCAAAATGATACTTGAATACTTCTCCAGCATCATATCGGCCTGCATCCCACCAAGTCACATCTTGATGACAATAGAATGAACCTCTGAATATAAGCCCTCCCAATTAGATATTTTTCTTTATTACAATTGCTGCACTCATGATGTCTCTTTACAGTAGTAGAAACCCTAACTAACATAACACAAGATGGCTTTTGACCTGCAGAAATATACCAGATGCATCCTCCAAAAATCTTGGATTACAGGTGTGAGTCATCATGCCTGTCTAATTATATAGAAGATACATGTACCTGATTTTTTAAAAAATGGTAAATTAGGAGACTTGATGAGAAAGAATATTCAAAGGATAATTTGTTCCTTGTTTAAAATTCTCTGAGAAATTCAACTTCAGACTATAATAAGGAAGGGTAAATAATGCATATTTAGCATTAATTTTATATTAGGGACTTTATATTTATTGTACAATTCTATGACTAGCCAAATCATATATTAACTATTATCAGAAATTTTTATGAGAAAGACAGCTAACGCGGTGAAATTTAAGGTATGTCTGCATGATCAGACAAAGGGAGATGGATGCAGTACAGTAGTCCAGCTGAGACTCATCTCAAATCTGTAATAAGAGCCAACAAATATCTACTTTATGAAAACAAAAGAAAGAAAAACAAACACAAAAATGTACATATTCACACCTTTGTATTTATAGTCAGCTAAACTATACAACAGGACAGAAAGCATCCCATTTATGTTTCAACAAATATTACTTTGGTGTTTCTGTCACTTCTTAGTACCACACATACCTCAAATTATTTTCCAATCAAATGTTACTACTTTTCTAAGTAATGTACCATCTAATGGTACTGGAGACTACTCAAACCATCCTAAGTTCAACACACACACAAAAAAATAAAGTTCCCCAGACTTTGTTACCAGAAGGCATTTGTTTCCATACTACGCTACAAACACACATCTTCAGTGTGGAAGGCTGGATGGAAGAATGAAACAAGACACTGTCTGCATCCCTACCTGGTTGTGTCTTATGACAGGTCTCTAGCACTTCAGGGCTTCCTCCTGAAGATTTCACAGGCCAGTGCTGTCAATGACAGGCCTCAGCTGTGTCCTTCGGGCTGCCACTGTGGGGAATTCTGAAATCACACAGCCATGTTTTCACTTCGTTCTCTTCAGCTCCTGCAATGCTTGGATGAATATCTAATTATTTGCAATAAATTTGTTCTTGTTTGAAATATCTATGTTGGATTTTGGGAAAATTCAACTCCAAAAGGTAGCAAACTGTAGTCGTAAGAGCAAATCCAGCTCACGGTCTGTTTTTGTGAATACAGGGATAGAGGGAGATAAGTCTCTTTTGGAAATGGAAAGAGAATTGGTAATTATGAATAGATTGGGGTCTGGAATGTGAGGAACAACTAGGGGAGGCGGATATGTGGAGAGAAAGCTAAGAGCAGTAAGAGCCATTGGAGGGATTAATGGAAACCTAATACAATAGAAGCTTCCCAAACTATATACATATATGAAAACAATCTAAATGAAATCACCAAATAAAGAGGAAGACAGAGCCCCACCTGGACAACTCTTGTCACAAATTAAACTTCCAATACCTTGGATTGGGCTACATATAGTTGAGTTGTTGGCCAAAGGTGTTCTATGGGGATGGATCCCCAAAGAATCTAGGCTGTTCCCGAGATGATAGATGGCTCTCCACAAACTAATGGAAAGATCCTATTGCTGAACATAACATTACACAAATCTTTGAATATGTAGAAGCTGACCTGTACATACAGAGGCTTCTCCCTATGTTCTAACGTCTTTGATACAGGAAGGCACTCACCATATGCTACCAAAAGAGAAGTGTAAGCAGCAAGTCACAAATAAACCCTTTGCTATACAATGGTATCCTGCCTGAAAGATATACTAGGTTAATCGTGACCCAAAGTTTGATGAAATAATCGACCAATATCTGATTGGACTGAAAGCACTCTCTACAAGCTGAAACCAGTGCCCATACTAAGCACTGTTTTGTTGACCAAAGACTGCATAGTACAAGGACCTAGGATAAAGCCAAATACTATTGTTATAAAAACCAACACCAACAAAACCCATGTAGTAATAAAATAATTCCTAATTGCATTCTGCTATACCTATAGACCAGCACTTACTCACCATCATCAGGGAATCATCCTCCTAAAGCAGATGGAAACAGATATGGAGACCCACAATCAGATAATATGAAGAGAATGAGAGACCTTGGAACATTCAGCCCTATATGGGATGTCTCTATCAAATCCTCTCCCTGGAGGATCAGGGAACCCTGAACCAGAGGTCATGGAGGATACCAAGAAACCAAGACCATCTAAATCAAAATGATCAAAGCTCATTTGAACTCACAGAGACAGAGGCAACATGTATGGGCTTACACAGGTCTACACCAAATCTTTTGTGTATATACCATGGCTTCCATTTTACTGTTTTTTAAATGAGATTCCTGAGTATGCAATGAAGTGGGTCTCACTTCTTGTGCTTTCTCTTGGGTTCTTTTCCTTGTTGGTCTTGTCCAGCTCCTGTGTATTAGCTTTTGTTTTATTTTAATACATTTTATTGATTATTATCCCTTAGAAGTCTGTTCATTTTTTTAGTGATAGACAGAAAGGGGGTAGCTCTGGATGGCAAGTGAGTTGGGAGAAGCAAAGAGATGGGAAACTGTAATCTGGATATATTATGTGAGAACAAAATCTGTTTTCACTAAAATGAAAAATAAATACATATTTACTGCAATCATCTTTACAATGTTTTACATATTCTCTCTGGCTGTCTTCCCTTTACAGTGGCATGATTGTATAGATACATCTAGAAATCAAAGACCCATATGTTAAATAGACTGGCTGCCTCCAAAGATATCTATGTCTTAACTGCTAGAACCTGTGATAATATTACTGACATTGGGGATGTAGGACATGTAGCATTTAGTTAAAATTTTTAAAATAATAAGAGCATCCTGGATTGAATGGATCCAATAGTATCACCAGTGGAAAAGGGTTGAAGCACAGGTTGCTATCTGAAGGTGGAGAGAGGACCATAGTCGACATAATAGAGGAGGCATAACAGTTTGAAATCAAATAACTGAATTCTCCCCTAGGAAGTCCAAAAGGGATGTAGCACTATTGATAACATTATTTGGGCATTATACCTCCAGAAATACAAGATAATAAATTTACAATGTTTTAAGCCAGTAAGTACATAAGTTATTAGAGGAAATAAACAATAACAAAGAATTAATGCCATTTTTAGACCAAAGTAATCCTTACAAAATATGTTTCCTGCCTTTAGTCTACCAAACACATGGTCATAGCAAGGGCCTAGGTCAGCAAGAGTTTTTATTTGGAAAACCAGGGCTCTAGTTGGCCAAGGTTTACTGTGTTTTTAATATAAAGACTTAGGTACTGCTAGTAACAGTGATTATTCAAATCCCACCGGGAAATAATTTTGAAAAATTCAGGACCCTTTGCCTCCATTGTTTCCTGAGACTCATTGTTCTAATTTCTCTAACTCATGGCTACCTTGGTTTCATGACCGCTCTGCTATATAATCATCTTTCTTCTATTCTGACAGGATCAAGCAACATTTCTTCTCAGGACCTTGGTTATTAGCATCCTATTCTGTAATCTTTCTGTAAAATTCAAACATATCATTATGTAGCCAGTGTTTTAAAAAGTTATTTCCTTCTTCATATATTTCCTGGGTGTCTTGTTTCTCAACATGTCTCTTACTGGGCAACTCTTTTGCCCGTTCGTGTTCATTGTTATAAATTCTTCACAATCTCCAGAAAGCCTCCAGTGCACAGCTCATGTTATTGTGTACTTGCCCCTTGCTGATCCACCTTTTCCTGTTAATACTCTCTCTTGGCCACAGTAAAAGAAGTTCTAGGGTGACATATCATTGAATTATACAGGACAGCTTGCCAGGTACCAAAATTTTTCTACTCATAGATTGATTGTTTCAGACAATTCTAAAAACACATCTGTCCCCAGTGATTTAATTTACTTGATAGTAAATCCATTGTAATCTACTCAGGTAACAACTTGCTATTTATATCAAACTAGTATCCCATTCTGAGAAGTTAAATATAGGATGCTCCACATTTCCTGAAAGTCATTTCTAATCAATCTTGGCATATGTGAGAATGAACATTTAACTTTATAGAGAACTGGCTGCAAGGCAAAAAGGTTTAAGGCACCAGGTCAAATATAAGCCACCAGACAGACCTCTATTTCTAAACTAAGCAAAGTATTAAAAAAAACTAGAAGTAGAAAAGAGCTTCAGATTACTCACTATAATCCACTTATTTTGAAAGTGAGGGAACTGACAGAATTGGGAGCCTGGATATTCACTCAAGGTCACATTGCCCACTGGAAAGAAAGACAAGTTCGCCCTGAGTCTCTAGCTTAGGCTTAAAGAACTGGAATTCCTCCTGGCATCCCCCAAATCTGCTCCAGAGACATGCCTAACATCCTGTCTACTTCTAAAGAGAAAACTCATCCCATTTGGATGATCAGAATAATATGGTGTGCCCTATGAATTTGGCAGCATGCATGCCAAAATGCATTTTTCTGGGTGAAGGTACTAGAAAAGTACTAGAGAAGACTCAGGCTGACTCTCACCTGAAACCTTGGCTTTAAGATATTACAGGAAAAAATATCTTTGTTTTATAAGGAGGAAATTATTTCAGCAAATTCCCTGACTCTAATATTGTAAATAATGAACTTGGGGTATAGATGCTGCAGGGGAGAATTATTAGCCCAGAATGCTATGGTTATTGTTGTTCCTCTGTATAACACAAGTCTTTATAAACTCTGAGAAAGTATCAGCGACATCAATTAAGAAAAACTAGTGGACTGGAAAGGGATGTTCAGCGTGTGTTACATTGAAACCAGTTCTATTATACAATGAGAAGTTCTGTTGAAACATTTTTATTCTTTTAGGAAATAAAGAAGTAAGTTTAGACTCCAAGAAGAGCCAGGAACTGCTGATGTAATGCAGCAGAACACATTTTAGAGAACCCACCTGGAAAACCTTTTCCTTCTCTTTGAGTTTTATGTTAGGCTAAAATTTTGATCATGTATGTCAAAAGGCACTTCTCAGATGACTCGGAACGCTATCATTAGTTGAATGTTCATACGCATGTAACAATCAAGACAGAAATTGCAATGTCACACTAATTTTCCATAAACATGTCATCGCTCAGTAATTTTATATCAGTTGCCTCTATCTACGAGGTGTGGCTTATTGTTATTAATGCCAAATACAAAATTAACTTCATCCAGAAGGGAAAGCATCCAGTGCAAAAACAAAGTACAAGGAGTCAGATTTCATTAAAAAGATAGAATGCAATAAAATGTTCTGTATTACACACTAGCTCTCTTGTCATTATACTGTGTCGACCTAATAAAACTGCTGTTGAAATTTTATTAAGTGTCTTTAACTCCCAGGTGTCTTATTACTCAATTGTTTAAGCATTATTAAGAAATATTGAATGCAGTTCTATTCTGCATCTAGCCGTGATCCAGGATCTGAGAGAAAATCTGCATTAGATTTGGTGTCTTCACTCTAGAGCATTTAGCAATTGTTTTCAAAACAACTGTGTTCAAAATATTTTAAAACTGATTTGAGTAGCCAAATGGAAACAAAGCATTCAGTTATAGGGCATAATAGTAAAGAAATGGCATCAAGACATGTTGAGTCAATCTGTGTGTGTGCTGTCATACATATGTGAGTGCCAATATATGCCTATGCATATGTATGTATATACATATATACATACATATACATGCATATATTTTGCCAAAGTCTATGTTATTTTTATAACTTTGTGTTCTATATGAAGAAATAGGCAACTTAAAAAAAAACACACATAATCAAATAGAAGCCTAAAATCTTGGTGCTAAATTTATTGAAATTCACAGAATAGTATAGTAGAGAAATAATTAGGTATAGAAAGAGAAAACCTGTATGCTTGTCAGGGTACCATATGGTATCTAGTTAATTCCAGCACAGAGAATGGAAGGGATACTGTTACTGACTATACCACAAGAGTATTATGAACTGAGAGTATCTTGGGAAAACTGCAAGATCTACACAGGCCTTTTCCATTTCTACAACCAGGACTGCCATTTATAATCTGCATCCTTTAATGAGTAATCAGGCTGGCACATAATCCTTAAAATCTTCCTCGGACATATTTTTGTCCTTCCAATAAAGTCTCTGCCTTAATAAAACCGACTTGCCCTTTAGAAAGCAGTCCCCATCACTGCTCCAAGCTCAGTACATTATTTCCCTCTGTCCTGTCCTCCTGACTATTGCACAGCTTGACAAAAGTCCAGGCTCAGAAGAGCTGAAAGTTCTCAGTGCTGAATAGACCCCAGAGGACTTCTTGGCTCTATTCTTCTCTTTAGTGGAGTTATCTCTTCAATCAGACTTCTCATTAGCACCTTCCCTAACCTCCTGTCACTAGTCCTCAAGTGCTATTTAAAAACTTCTTTGCTTTTCTTCAAAATTTCACCCTTTGACTTCAGATGTGCAGCAGTTTATTATTTGTGTCTAGCCCAGAATGTTAGATCTGGGAGGTCATTGCCTAATTGTTCGCTGTTATATGCCAAGCCTAGAATAGAATGTGGTGACTATTTGCAAATCAATGCTTAACTCATAAAAGTATTTACAGCTTCTGTAACCATAAATATTTGTGTTATAGGAAAAGAAACTTTGAAGTCAGTAAATCTGGATTAGAATATTAATCCTTTGATGAGGTACATTATTGAAAATGTCTGTAATAAGAAGCCCACCAGGGTTACCTGTTTTCAGATTCTTCTCTCAGCTTCTTCTGGTGTCCATTCATCTCTCTTGTTTTTCATCCTGCTACCCGATCTGTTCCTTGATTAGAGCACTCGTGATGGTTGACTCTGGTCTGGAATTAGAATCAAGGCATGAGTGAGCAGGAGTGGAAGGGGCGGAGTGCATAAAGGAATGGACCTGGACCTGCAGCTACAAGTCTGACTCCGAAGACCAAATGTCGTAAGACAAATTAAGCAATTTGATTTTCATCCTCTGGCAATGGGTGGCCTTTAAAGGGTCTTAAACTAAGGTAAGACTTGATCAGGGCTACATTCCCAGAGAATGCTTCTACTTTGTGTACAAGAAATGGAGTTGAAAACCAGACTATAATTTAGGGCACACTGCAGCACTCTTATCCAGAAATGATTAGGACACATTAGAGGAACTCTTGGCTATGTCTTCCTTTATGAATTCTTGGTTTCTTATTTAACAGTGCCATTTCCAATCAGGGTTGGGTTTAATTCTATGTATATAAAAGTGAACACTATATTCTGAAGCTCCCTGTAATGGAAATACCACAGAAATGGTCAATGAACAATGCGACTCATAAATCCATACTCATTCTGTTTAGATTTTTACAGGTTGCCTTTTAAAAACTAAAACTCCTAGTTAAGAAAAAAATGATATATTTAAAGAGAAGGTAAAGTATCATTGTCAAAGCACAATGTTACCAGCTAACCTATAATTTTAGCATTTGTAGATATCCTGATACATATGGAAAAATAAGGGGGTCACAAAATCTTGGCTGAGAATCTCTGTTTTTGAAATACTTAGCAAAAACTTAACCAAAGATATGGAAAAAAATCACACTAAAATCTGTGAAAACTGATTAAGGAAAAAGTTAGATATATAGAAATAAATTATATCCCGTTTTATGAATTTAAAAGCACTGTTAGGCAGCCCATACTTCCCAGAGCAATATACAAATGAGAAAAATCTCTATCAAAATATTAATCACCATCTTTCATAAAATAAGAGACAATATCCTAATACACACATGGAAAACTCCAATGGCTTTAATAACTTTAAGTAAAAATTATAAAACTTTAGGTACTAAACTCCCCAACATCAAATTGTACAAACCTGTAATAAGCAAAGTAGCAAACACAGAGCCACAGAACAGAGTGGAAAGCCCAGAAGTTAATCTATGTATTTACATCAGCTGTCTTTTGACAAATATGCCAAAAATATTAGAACCTCAAGACACACACACACACATATGCACATACACACACACGCACACACACACACACACACACACACAGCATGGAGAGAGAGAGAGAGAAACAGAGAAATTTGACTTGAAACTCAGATGTTGAAATGTAAGATGTGAAACTACTGGTAAAAAGATAGAAACAAAAAGCGCCATGATAATGGTGTTAATAGTGAAGTGGGAGGCTGGGAGGAGACTGAAACTTTTTTTTTCCTTTTCTCAATAAAATAAAAAAAAATAGTGATGTGTGTGTGTGTGTGTGTGTGTGTGTGTGATACCAGAAATATTGACAAGTAAAGGAAAAAAAATAGACCCTGGATTTTTTTCAATCTGAAAGGCTTTTGTACAACAGAGGCAACAATAATGAGATACTAAAAATTGAGAAAATATACTTATAAGCTACAGACCTAACATGGGTTTATATCCAAAATACATGTTAACAGAAAAACATTCCACATGACCAAAACGTTTTTCCTACTTAGAAATAGGAAAAAGATGTACAAATGAATGTGGAGTATATGAAAAATTGTGTATCAGGAAATATAAACTAATTCCATAATGAGATAACACATCCACCCAATAAGAATGGGTATAGTCAAAACTCAAGGACAAGAGTGTTATTGAATATGTGCATAAAAGAAACCTTCAACTTTAGTTGGAATGCAAATTGGTAGAACCATTATTCAAAATCACATGAATTTCCTGAAAAACAATGCAGAAGGAGTTGCATATGATCCAGCTCTATGAAGAAGCGGAGGGAAATAGATATGAAAACGAGATGCCGGAACTCTCATCTTTCCTTCAGCGCTACTCAGGGTCAGCATAAGGTACACTAGTGCCCCAGTGGACAAGGACAGCTTGGACTAACCAGACAAGGTTAATGTTAGACTGAGAAAATAATTTCTTATGTCCTTTTGCAAAGCAAGGTGCCTACAATTAATAATAATATGCTGTGCACTTCAAAATAGACAAATGACAAACATCCGAACGTCCTCCAAAGAAATGATAAATTTTAAGTTGATATGTAACCAGCTATCACAATTTATAAATTTAACAAAATATAACATTAAAACCAATACATTACAATTACAATGTGTCAATCAAACATAAAATACAATATTTTAAAAAGAGGGTTTTTCTCACTCAGAGGAAAGAGAAGTCTTGATTGATTGCTTGCATCATAATTTATAAATCTTAGAGACAAAAATTTATTCTGAGGGAAAGAATGCAATGTACTTCTGAGCTTCTCCACTGTTATACTTTAACACCATGGTGCTCACCTATAAGCCAGAACATCTCAGAGGCAGCCCTTTCCTCCCTCCCTCACCCTCCCTTTCTCCTGACTTTCCCTCCTTAATCTACCTGTTTGCACAAATTGTAACAGCAAACACTGATTTCTTCAAAACGTTAGTAGACAGTGCTTGAATATTGGAATGCATCAAGTACAGGAGGATTTTTCTACTTTCTGAAAGCTCCTTGAAAACCCAACATTACCAGCGCTTCTTCTCTTGTTAGGACAACATGGCATCCCTCAAAATTTCCAGTTCTGGAAAGCTGGCTTATCAGCATTTTAGCCCAAATAGTTGATTGTAGTAATTCTATTATCTCTAGTTAGGTCTTTAAACAACAGACCTAATTTGCAAGAGCTAATTTGTTAAAAGTAACATAATAAATATTAATTAAAGGATATATAGAAAACCATTCCTCATCCTCATATGAAGTGTTTCTATTTAATATATACTATTTTGTATGTCATCATCAAAAAAAAGTATTTTGAATAACTACAAGATATTTCACTTTCTGCACATATCAAAAATAAACAATTAGTAGGCCATAATTAAAATTTTCAGTTACTTTCCATTAGAATTACAGGTGTGCTGAGAACTAATTCTTTTATTCCTATACTTAGAATTCCATGAAAATCTCTCAAGGTATTGGTTGACACTAGAGGTGCTATAAAGGCTATTGAATATTTGTGCTACAGGAAATAATTGTGTTTCATCTCTCCAACATTTAGTCTTCACTTCAAGGGGAAAATGTATAAGGTATATGTGGGATAATTTGAAGTCATACATATCCCAGGTATTAAAAGATATTGTGAATGGTTATACTATTTATTAAATCACAAATGTATCTAAAGTTCTAACTTGGCTTTGAGCAGATACAGGCAGCAACATTTTCAGTTACATTTGAAGCACTGGGGATGAAAGGATGAAGTGATATAATGTGCTACTAGTTCAATGATTCATATATCAAAATATGAAAAATTAGAAAAAAAATGCCCAAACTTTGTTGAGATTTCAAACATTGGTTGCACTTACTTTGGGGGTAAACTGCATAGAAACAGAAAAGAAGGAATGACTAGCTGAGGCAGAGAGGGGTTGGATCACAGAAGATGTGACCATGTCTCCTGGGAGCTGTAGTTTATTAAAATAAACTATAGATTAAAGGATTAACAAAATTGGCTAGTCGAGTAAAAGGACACAGGATATGCAAAACCACAAAAAATGGAAAAACAGTTCTTACAGTCTAAAACTTCCAGTCCTCTGCTTTCTAGACATGTAGGTTTCAGGGGAGAGGAGGAGAGTGAACTGAAATAAATGATGCTCTGACTTGGGATTCCAGGTGATTTCAAGATGGCGTCCCCATTGGTAACCGGAATACAGATCCATGGTGGTCTTTGCAGGCTTATGCACAGCCTTGTCCCTGTAGTTAAAATATCATTTTCCCACAGGCAAACTCTTCTAGATTATCTGCATCACAGTTTACCTCTAAAACTACACCCTCTGCAGCTTCTTCCTCATTTTCTTGCTGTATTCCTAACCTTTCCCAGATTTATAAACCATATCTTAGCTATGTGGCACATGGAACAATGGAATGGTGTCTTCTCACTGCTTTAAATTCAGCGTTCATGTTTAGTTTCAACCAACAGAAGCCTCTATGTAAAACTAACAGGATTTGATATCCCCAAATCCTGTTAACGTTTGAAAGTGTGGGTGAGTGTAATCAAGTAGGGACCTCTATGAAGTCTATTCCTTCCTCCTGTGCTGACACAGGCCAATGGCTACCGTGGTGCATTACACAGGTCGTGGAGAGCTGTTTATCATTCTTGCCATGCTTCTTGCAACTGAAGACTGCATACACATTCTCAAAACTGACCTGAACTTGCCTAGCAACAGGATACAGTTGCTAATGGTAACCATTCCGTGGGGAAATCTTAGTGTTTGGGATCTTTGTCTTTACAGAAAAAGAACATATTGATACACTTTGTAAGTATGAGGCACAATGTCTCAATATCTATAACTGTTTTATTTTCTTAATACCTGTGCAGGTATAAATATAGGATTTTTCTCAAAAGAGAAGTAGTGTAGTTTTGAGAACTGACTTTACACATGACATAAGTATCTGCATAGATGATTTTGATGTTTGCCATAAGCAAATGCAAATTCTACTAAATTTTACCAAGAATATCTACAAATAGATTACGACTTTCCACAAAGGTACTAGTTGTGACTTCTTAGTTTTGGTCAGAGGAAGTTATTTAGAACCTGAACTAAATAGCTTTGTAAATGATAATAACTTAAACATATGCAAATCATTGGAAATATTATTAGAAGTTTTTCCCTGAAAGATATTTATATTGTTTATCAAAGTTTTGTACTAAGGTTGAAAGATCTTTATTCTGACCCAATTTGTTTTTAAATTTCATTATGCACATGTGTACATATGTATATACACATATGAATAAATACACATGTGTTTGTGTTTGTGTGTGTGTGCCTGTGTGTCAAAGAGGTCTCAGGTAGCCCAAGATGGCTTCAAACTCTATATATAAATAAGGGAAATCTTGAATTTCCAATCTTTCCACCTCCCAATGACTGGGATTATGTATATACAACCATACCCTGTTTTCTGGGGATTGAACCTCAGACTGTGTGCATGCTCGGTCAATTAAAAGACATTCGAGTCTTGGGCTATATAATTCTTGTTGTCTGAGGTTTTCTGTCTTATATTAGCCATTATTCTTCTCTATGTTAGCCATGTGACTCCGTAACTTATTTGGCGAAGCAGTCACATCTTGCTTCTTCTGTGGTTGGGTCACAACTGCAGACTAGGACTTTCTTCTTCCTAGAATTCATGTTGCCCTGCCTCTATTTCCTGCCTGGCTGTCCCACCTATACTTCCTGCTTGGCTACTGGAAAATCAACATTTTATTAAAATACAATTGACAGGGTACAAACCATTGTCCCACAGCAAATTATTTGTTGCAGAGGACTGTCTTAATTATTGGAAGACATTGGCTGCATCTTTGCTCTCCAGTCTCTAGATGAAAATAGCAAAACATCTCTAAATTGTGGTAACCAAAAATATCTTTAAATATTGTCAAATATTTGGGTAGCCCCGGATGACAAAAGTTGAGATATAACTAAAAACAAAATCCACATAGAGACAAAATTTTAAAACTCAAAATCATTAGTCAAATAGAAAGGTACTTATAATGAACAGGAGTGCAAAAGAGAATCTCAAAATTTTAAAAACAGAAAAATGAAATATAAATAAATAATCTGTAGAACCTATAAAGTTCAAAAGATCAGAAATTCATATGAAACTCATTCGTAGAATAGTTATTTTTGAAGCATTTAGAAGAATTTTTTAGTTCATGTATTATCAGCTTTAAACCTCTTCTAAGCTTTATTTTGAGGCTCCAGTTATCATATATTGTAAGGCATATTATTATTGAGCAGCAGTTTCTTCATCCTTCTGAAACTTAAATTTTACTGATTTAATGTTGTATATGATTACCAAATAGGGAAATTTTAGTGTCCCCAAATGTTAAAATGCAATGTTTTCATGCATCCTTGAAATTGTTGATTGTGGTCATATTGTGTTTATATAAGAGAATGGCCTCTTTTTCCTGAAGGAATGAGATGACAAAATATCACTCTAACAACGTATTCATTCAGGAAAAAAATGTATTGTGTTTGAAACTTCTTTAATATTGACATCATTTTAAGTATTATGAAAATATAAAAGTTCTACAGTACATAGACAAAGAAAAAGTAAGAAGACTCAATTATGCAAATGAAGAAGTGGTTCTACTAAATAGACTTTCAGCATGAGCTAAAAGACATGAATTTATTAAGACCCTAGGTTTCAATTTCTATGTGACTCATAACACAAACATCTTGACACAAGTATATTTCATTGAGATTTTAAGTAATTTTTCAACAATAGTTTATTTTAATGAGCTATTAAAAGACATCAATAGAAGAAGCTTCCAAATTGCATAACTTTGACATTTCTGGGTTCTATGACTCAAGTATGTGACTCAGCATAGTGTCGTATTAGTTAAGTTTTATTGCTATGATAAAACACTTAAGACAGTGGGGGGAGGGTGGGAGGAGTGGGAGGCTGGGAGGAGGCGGAAATTTTTTTTTTCTCAATAAAAAAAAATCTTTAAAAAAAAACACAAGACAAAAAAAAGGAACTTGTAGAGGAAAGGGTTTATTTCATTTTATAGCTTGTAGTCCGTCATGAAGGAAGTGAGGGCCAGAATTTAAGGCAGGAACTTAGAAGCAAAAGTTTCAGGGTAACTCCATTTAATTATTTATATATGGGATAGACTCATAGATTAATGCATTTCTCAATCATCATCCGAGAAGACTTATATGAAATATAAATGGTGTTTAACACAGAAAGTCATAACTGGGCATGGTTCAGAGAGTAAGAGACTATGTATGGAATGCTATGCTCAGTACTAGCAAGGACAATATTATGTCTTTCCCTCTAAGGGCTCAGGGGTCATTGAGGAAGAAGATACAGGAAAAGTTTAATAGAAAAAGATGGTGAATAACTACAGGAAAACATTGTCTTTTGGACATAGAAGGACAGTTGCACAGTAATCATGACTGCATGCAAAAGACCTGTACAAGTCCATGCCAGAACAAATCCCATCATGGAGAATGGAAGTAGGCACCTATCCCTAGGCCAGGAGCTGTTATCAATTGATAGCTAGCAAGGAGAAAAAAGTCAGTTTCCTTTTAAAGTATAGCCCCTTGTGGATTTTGACACACATTAATGGAAGGCCACACACCCAAATATATATGAACAACTTAGATTTGATAAGTATGTGTGGTAGTCTGAATAGGCATGGCCACCATAGACTCATGTGTTTGAATGCTTGCTTGGCCCATTGAGGAGTTGCACTATTATGAGGTGTGGTCTTCTTGGAGGAAGTGTGTCTCTGTGGGGTGGGCTTTGAGGTCTTACATGTTCAATCTATGCCCAGTGTAGCAAAGGGTCTCCTTCTACTGCCTGTGATCAAGATAGAAAACTCTCAGCTCCTTCTCTAGTACCATGTCGGCCTGCACACTGAAATGTTCTGCCATAAGGAAAATGGTCTAAAATGTGAAACTGTAAGCTAGCCCCAATTAAATGTTTTCCTTTATAAGTTTTGCTATGATCATAGTAACTCTTCATAGCAATACAAACCCTAAGACAGTATAAAAAGAATTATACTGGATAGGAAAAAGCAGAGTTGGATCCGGGAGAAGGGAAGATTAATATGACCAGAATACTTTGCATGAAATTCTCAAATAACTGTTTTTTAAATAAGCCAATGGAAGCTTAGAGAGAATTCTGAGACAGAGGAAGGCTTATTTAATGCTTTGGCAGTGCAAATAAAGGTCACAACCAATAAAAAATAAAACACAGCAGAACAACAGATAAGAGCAGGTCTTAAACTTGAACTGGTGACCAGAATGAACTACTTAGAGTGGAGCACTGTCTAAAAGCAAGCCAAGCATGGACACACAATACCTTGATGTACATACTCACACCTTTTTATCAGAAGTTGTTGACTGCTATGTAAAATACAACAAAACTACCTGAAAAGTCACCAGCATTAACCAGAAGTCTCAGCAATTCAACCACTTACATTTCCTACTAAAAGAACAGCAGTGATTTCGGTCAGAACAGTTCCAGTTTGGCCATAGCAGTGGGCAAGCAACTGTGTTAAAGAA
>NC_022009.1:71726346-71761465 GCF_000317375.1 Microtus ochrogaster
TAGTTTTTCCCAGAACTGTTCGTTCCCCTCCTAGGCCTGGTGTCTGACCACAGATATCCTGTTTGACCACCTAGGGGTACTGACTTTACCTTGAACTTACATTTGTTTGTGTGCAAAATGGCATTACAGCAGCTAAGCTGGGGTCTTTCAAAAGGAGGTGATGAACACTTAAGAGTGAACACATTTATTCATGTGAGGGGAGCTGATGCACATTTAAATCTGATATGGTAGGTCCACAGAAAATGATTAATTTGTAGACAAGAAGTTTAAAACAGACTTAGCAGAAAAGAGGTCTTGATAAGATCAACTTCTCTAGAAATAAAGTCATAAACAAGCAGAGGGACCTCTGGGCTCTTGGTTTAAAAAGCAAAGCAGTTCTGGGTAGAGAATCGTATTTCAAGTCAGTAAAAGAAGCCATGGGATGATCAGAGAAGTGATTCATAGGGACATGGAAATAAAAGTATGTCACTTCTCTGGTCCTAAGTTAGAGCACTAAAGTAAGATATGCATACTTAGAAGTAGGCAGATGAAATCCTTGATCACAATTTAACTTTACATAGGAACCCACTCCCTTTGGAGGCACTACAGATTTAATAAGTTCCTGTGCCAATTCCCACTCTTCTGAAAAGCCTACACTCTAAGGTGACAGATACTTAATAATCTTATTCAGCACAACCTCCATCATCATCATGAACACTATCAAGAATTTATAGAAAAGTTCTCTGGAACACATTGGTCTTAGACATAAACAGGAATATTGCAGCTGAGTTGCCTCATTTTTGGTAAGTACTAAATATTCATACTCAAACAACCACCCATTTTTCCAACCTTACATTTTCATGTGCTTATTGATTACCTTCCACATTTGCTTGGGAGAATCACAGTCAAAATACTGGAAAGCCTAGAGCATAGCTTGCCAAACTAGTGACCCTTGAGAAGAGGCTGTTTCAAAAGAATTGCTGTTGAAATAGGATTTTTCTAATACTGTGCACCATTATGTTTTAAAAATCTGTGCTTGTGCCCTTTAGCGAGAAACATATAAGGGATTCTTTTATTGATTTAATAATACATATGATGAATCTGTGAGCTTTGTATTCAGTAGATTTGACAATTATGCTTGAACATATGCCACAGATTCAAATTAACAAATCAAACACTAAGAGAGACTTAACTGAAAACAAATTCACAAATTTCCAGAAATTACTAATAATTAGCAATGGATACACTGCTTTTGAATCTTCAAAAGATCATTAAACACCCACACTCTTATAATTAGTGTTCATCTGAACACTCTTCAATAAATTTGAGTGTTGTATCATTATTAGAGGGAAAAAAAGGTCTGGATTTGCTTAAAGTTAAATTTGTTTGTTAGATTCTAACATTTACCAAAATAGAATGTGTTCCCCAGAATTCAGTGTCAGTTTCAAGACCACACAGCACTGATTAGTTAGTTCTCTTTCATACGAAGCACGTGCCCAGTATGGCTGAAATACGTGTGCATCAGTGATGCTAGGGTGCACACACACACCAAAGATGATAAAGGAAAATGGAAGGCAAAACGAGTTCTCCGAACAAAGAACTCAAAGATGTGTGAGAAATCAGTCACTACCCTCTTTTATCAGTGTGAACCTGTGTCCTTCCTCATTTGCTGATTGTCTTATTTAAATTTCAGAGCTCCTGGGAAACAAGAGTAGTTTCTTCATATTCTATTCAGAGCCTGTTTCACGGTAGGCACTCAATAAGTGCTAAACAACAATGGTAACACCATATAGAGCCTGTAATTTCCAAGAGTGAGACTGACATAGTTGCTTTGAGCTTGCATACTAATGACAATGGCTTTCGATATCTCTTCCCTTCGCAACATGGTCTATCTCCTGCTGGTTGCTCTTTATTTTAATGTAAAGAAAAAAGCAGCTGCTCCTAGATAACCATGCTAACCAGTTGCTGCATGAGTCAGGAAGACACTGGGCTGTCGGAAGCTGCATGCATGTACATACATGCCAACACAAGAAACAATAAAAGCCATTGCACTCAAAAAAAGAAGTTCTGATGCACGCAGGGCCTAGCATCATTGCATACAGCAAATAAGACACCCAATTAACAATTAACATATGTACAACTGGGTTCTTGAAGGAAAGATCACATATGCTTTCACAACCTATTCTTGTCAGGAGCAATTACTTAAAGTTTTTGCATAATGACTACAGCTTAAAAAATGGCTTTCCTGAAATATATTTTAAAGTTTTACATTTTACATTTAAAGTTTTTTCATTAGAAATGATGTCTTCTGATTTAAGTACATGATACCTTCAGCAATAGGGTGTCACTATCAAGTTCTAGAAAGTAGCCACAAGAAACAGCAATAGCCTATAGGACGTGTTAGGGGGGAATCGATAGGAGACTATTGATCAACATCTTTAGAAGGTAACCCATACCAGATACTGAGGTGTTTATTTGATAATCTATAGCACCTGGAAAAGACACTGTCTTCTATTATGGGGTAACTCTGTTTAAACTCTTTCTATATAGGAATATGCATGTATATGGAAAGCTTCTATTGCAGTAGTTTTCAAAGAACTAGCTCCTAAAACAGCAATTTTGCTTCAAGTTGAATTTTTATTGTCAATTAGAAATTCATACAAGATCATAGAGGGCTTTTTAAAAGATATTCATATATGTTCCTTGTTTAGATGTGAGAAGGGAAACGCATATATGGTGAGAAAGGATTCAGGAATCAGGGAAGCTGGGGGAAAGAAGGGCAAAGGAAGGGTGGAACGAAACTTGAGGTGACAAGTAAATACTTAAAAAAGAGGATAAGCAAAAGAACAACATGACATTTGGGGGTCTATTCTTTTCACTATTTTAGCAGCTGTGCTTAAATTAACTTTGTGTTTAGAGGACTGCAATTTATTCAGAAGGCTTTCTAAAAAGCAAAACAATTACCTTTGTTTATATTAAATATGGTAGAGATGAGATATTAATTTTCTACTTTATGTTAGTATATGACTCTTTGCTGTGGAAGGTCTGAATTCCAGAAACTTTGGAGGGGTGGGGGCTGTCCATAGTATGGGTCCTCCAGCAACTGTGTATCTCTCAGAGGACAGAATTAACAGGTGGACATGGCACCAGACCACACAGAGATAAGAGCACCACACAATTACGACTACATGGATGACAAATACCACTTATCCAGACGCTTTAGGAGCAATGATTTCCTTAAATTCTCCATAAGTCAATGAAAAAGTAGACTGTGATTATCCTTATCTTACAGTGGAGGAAATTGAGACATAGAAAAATTAAGTATCTCACCCAAGGTCACACTGCAGAAGTAATAGTTTCATAATTTTAACTCCTTCATTTTGGTTCCAGAAACACTGATCTAAACTGAGCATTCAATGTAATATGAAAAGAAAATTGAGCATTTTGAATACTTCAACATAATTCTACTTGTTATACTGACTGTAACAGCAGAATATTACTAAAACTGAAGTTCCTGGGGCTTTTCATTAACCTGGATCAAATCCTAACTCTCAACCGAACACTTCACTCTACATGCTAAATCTTACCCATCACCCAGCTCAAGCCTCTCTCTATTTTAGACTCAGTTCAGACTTTGTCCCCAAAAGAACCTCATGGTCACTTTAATTTTCAGAGAGTTGCCATTTCCCCCTTCATATCCATATTCTCTGAAATACTTATCCCCTCCCTGTCACCACCACAGTGCTCTCTGACTCCCTTCATTTTCCATCTAATAAATTCATTCATTTTAGTTGATTCCTAATGTGACTTTCTGAAGAATTGTCTGTGATCTCTGCAAGCATAGTTTATAATCTTTGCATGTGTAACCCCACATCTACATACAGATATCTTAAAGAATTTACAATATGGCCTCGTTATTCTTTTATAATCTAATACAAAATAATCTAAAACAAAAGCGCAGCTTTCACTCACAAACTGATATTTCTAGGCCTGGCAGACTCCATAGTACAAACACGGTCCTGACTCAGTTCTATAGACTTGGGGCAGGAAGAATTTCACCCATGATCCCATTTGCTGCTTGGCAGTAGGACATCATAATGGTGTGTAAGTACAGGGTGGTGAAATGCAGAGAGAAAGAAGCAGTCCAATTCATGAGACAGATCAAAGCCAGGGTGATTAAGGGACAGGTTGAGGTAGATGCCCTGCTTGTTATTACCCACGGTCATGGTGATGTCTGGGTCTGGGTTCATGCCAAGGGGCTTGACTTGGTCCATGTTCCTGATGCAGTTGGGGAGGTTTGTGTTGATGTCAATGGCTCATGTTACCATCAAGGGCTCTGTGAATGTGCAGAGTCTAGTACACTACCTGTGACCAAGTTAATGTCCAAGAAATGTGTCCCCACACCTCCTGAGGGCCCATGCTGACTCCTATGCCTCCATCCAGAACCATGGTGACATAATGCCAGACTGATCCGGGGCGGGGGGCGGGGAGGGAGTAGGGAGTATGTCTGTGTCCGTGGCTCTGCTGCAACTGGACTCTGAATTGATATACATGGCGGCTCCTGTTGCTATCAAGGGCTATACAGAGGATCACAGGCCAGGATAACACTTGAACCCATATTGTTTTTAAAGAAACAAGCTACTGCAAGGAATATATTATCCTGTGCTGCCCCCAGGGATCATGGTGTCATCTGGTCTTAAACTGTGGCCATAAATAATGCTTAGGTCTCTGCCCCTACCTAAACCAGAGACTGTCAATGTCTGTGACTCCTGTTACCACTGAAGGGTATACATATACCCAGAGTCTGAACTGCCTCCTGTGGACATGCTTGCTTTGTGGGGCTATGTCACCACTTGGGCCATACCAATTTGGGTGATCAGTAATGCCAACTAGGGCTACAATGACATCAGGGCCTGGGATGTTGCCATTTCTGGGTCCATGATTCAACTACAGCCTAAGTCTTACTAATGTCAATGATCCTTCTTGACCCCAAAGTCTACACTGATGCCCAGGATCTTGACCTCCATCTGTGGTCTTCTTGGTTACCTAAGGACTGAGTTGTTGCCAGGCCCACACAGACCTGAAAAACATGAGCTGTCAGCAAGGGCCTGGGCATCATACGGGCCTAAACTGCAGTCATCACCATGTCTAGGTCTGTGGTTCTGGTGCATATAGTACCTGTGCTGAAGTCGAAGGCAGGTATCTGGGCTACACTTAGAGCTATGTGGGAGTTCAAGCTTCATGCTGCCCTAGGGTCCATGCCGATATAAGAGATCTGCACTGTCAACCAGGACTATGATGAAATCTGAGACCAGGCTGCTGCCAAAACCATGTCTGTGACCATGGTGCAATAACAGCTGGGCTCTGTATTGATGTCCATGGCTTGTAGCACCACTAGAGTCCACACAGAGGTCAGGGGCCTAGGCCACCACCTAGAGCCAGGTTTGTGTCCAAGGGTAGAGTCTCTGCTAGAGCCAGGCAGATCTAAGTAACCTGCACTGATATACAGGGCAATGGAGACATCTGAGTCTGGGCTGCTGCCAGGGGCCAGGTCTGGTTCCATGTCCCTCCCACAGCCACAGAAGCCACAGACTTTGTTGATATCTTTAGCCGAGTGTGGAAGCAAGGGGATGGGGGAAATGAATGTATCTGAATGTACGATATGAAATTCACAAAGAATCAGTGAAGCCTTTTTAAAAAAGACAGTTCAAGTTTTCCAGTTTCAACCGCTAGAGGGGAATTAAACAATCATTTCTGTTGTAAATGGGGGACATTTTCATATCAATTTTGAAACTTTGATCTATGTTAAATGTATCTCCCATAAAACTCAAGTAAACTGTTGAAAATTTACTGAATATAATTTCTTTTTGAATTTAGCTGATATCAACATTATTTTAAATAAATATACCTATCAAGGTTTAAATGATAGTCATTGATTTGCTATAAATATTCTTGATGCTATTAAACTATTTAACACATTATGATAATGAACACTGAACCCAGTGTAGTATGGAGATTATGAAATTAACATTTACATTTATATATGGTAGAAGTGGATTATTTTACTAACTTTTAAAAAATAATGCACAATGTCTTTCCACAAATTGAAAGTTACTTTCCCTTCTATTTAACTTCTGGAACCAGTCATGGTACCTCAGATTTGTAAACACAGCATCCTGGAGCCTGACATGAATTGCTATGAACTCATGTTCTACCTGGACTACACAGTAACACACTTTCTAAAACACGCACAAAAAACAAAGATGGTGTAGGAGGTTCTTCTGTTTATGTGTTGCTTTCATTGGTTAATCAATAAAGAAATTGCTTGGCCTGATAGGGCAGAACTTAGGTAGATGGAGAAGACAGAACTGAATTCTAGGAGGAAGAAAGCAGAATCAGAGTGCCGCCATGGAGATTCAAGGTTAGACATGCTAAATCTTTCCCGGTAAGCCACAAACTCATGGTAAACACAGATTAATAGAAATGTGTTAAATCAAGATGTGAGAGTTAGCCGATAGGAAGCTAGAGCTAATGGCCAAGCAGTTTTTTAATTAATACAGTTTCTGTGTGATTATTTGGGGTGTAAGCTAGCCAGGCAGCCGGAATAAGAGGCCCTGCTACCTGTAACACAAAGAAACAAAAACCTAACAAATAATCAAAACCTGAGAAACAAAAGCAAACATCATTCTCAAAAAATTAAAAAGTAAACCAAAATATAAAAGAGAAAAAACTAAGAATATTATTATAAGTTATTTATGCATACAAAACTAAAACCTTATAAAGTGCCTTATAAGCTAAAAGTATCCATTGATTATTGAAGAATAATAGTTGAGCTCTATTCTTGGGTTCTTAATATTCATCAGATCTTGGCTTTAAAGCCAACTCTTCAAAGAGTTCCTTTCTGACCACTTCTTTCTATGGCCATCACTTTCTGTTACCCTCTGAAACAGACTGAGCTAAACTACCTGTTATTTCTCCCATCAACAGGTTAGTAAACTCATCTCATAGGTTTCTCTGATTGCCAGAGACTGGCATGCTCCTCATGTAGTCTTTTGAAACGTGTACTTCGAGACTCCTCTGCCACTTTTGAGAAAGCCAAGGCTGTTTTATGAAGGACTCCTATATAGAGGAACCACCAAAAGTCAATGACAAAGTGAAGTCTCTTACAGTCAAGCCACCTCCACTGCTACCATTTCAACATCCTGCCAAGCCATGTGGCAACTACTGAGCAAAAGGAGTAGTTACGGTTGTTGTTGTTTTCTGCCATTAAGTATACGTTCTTTATTGTATAAGAACGTTGCAGCATCTTCTAACACAATGCTCTGCATTTTATTTTATTTTATTTTATTTTATTTTATAAATGTCTCTACATGCAATGATTTTTTTTGTCATCTGTTTCATCACAGTCTCAATTAACTGAGAGCCCATGTCTCTTAGCCCTTCCTTAAATGGTACCTAGCATAAAACAAATGCTTAGTTAGTAAATTCTTCCTGAATAACTTCTTAGAACTCTGTCAGAGAGTTACCTCATTAATGGAACCAAGTACATTTGATTCAGGGCTTTCAAAATTTCTTATGGAGAAAGCAACAATACATTTTCTCTAAAATACAACTACATTTTATGTTTTGTGTTATAGGTAATGGCAGCTATAGGTACTTTATAGTTACAGATTCCATATGTTAGATATCAACTTTCCATGGGTATCATCTGGTGAGAAGTTTCCTACACAGTAGTCATTTTGCCATGAAGAAGAAACATGGATGAGTATACAAACAAAATCAATTTAAAATGGTTGAGATTTCACTATTTCTTAGGCAATTTTCTAGACAATTCCATGTGAATAGAAAAGTTCTCTGAAATACTATTTTTAATCCATGACCTTAATAACTATGTTCTTTAAGAAATTCTGTCATGTTTTAATTTACTCTTAAATAATTATTCATGGCCTTTTAAAGTACAGAGCTTAAAACTTGAGAAGAAAAATTTATTTTTAAAGAGGGCATTTAAATAAAAGAACAAAAAGAATCCAAAGATTTTCTGATATTTTTCAAAGTAACAGAATATTATAATGATCAGAGAAGCATTTGCCCTTAGTATACGCATTCCCAGCTGCACAAGAGAATGAGGTACTTTAGGTCCATGTTGGAAATAAAGTGTCAGATGATCAGCAAGAGGCTTAACTTTAAATTTATGAGTGCACTTTCAATTTCTATGGAAATTGCACACTTTGTGGAAATGTGCTTAGATTGTCATTGTCTAGTCAAAGACAGTGAAAATGTAAGTTGAAGAAGCATAATTAAGGTTTTAAAACAGATACTTGGGGGAAAAAAAAGGCTGTCTTTCAGGATACCTAATCTATACCTAGGCTGTATGGTTGGGCACAAAATGGTGGTCATTAGTTATCATGATTTGTGGCTTGCTGTGCAGGTGTATACATTATTTCAGTAGCCTCAGCTAGGTAATTGGAAGTTTGTTTGAGCAGAAACATTCTTTGTTTAAGCTCCTTCAAATTCCACTACCTTATTCTTTCTTTGGGTCCATGCAGATTGTCAAGTTATCAATAAAAGGGAAATGCTATTATTTTGAGAAGCATAATTTTTTGACAACATGCTCAGGGAATGTTGAAGATAAAGAAAAATTGCAGACATTAAATGTGTTATGTAGTTGTCTCTTTTATTACTCTTTGTTCTTTACTCTTGGAAGGCCTACTACCCAGCTCCCAAATAAATCACATGGAATCTTATTCTTTCTTACAAATGCCAATCCTGGATTGTTTCTAGCTAGCTTTTCTTAAATTATCCTGTCTACCTTTTGCCTCTGTGCTTTTACCATTCTCTATTTCTGTACATCTTTTCTTCACCTCTTATTCCATATCAAGCTAGGTGAATGGCTCCTTATTTTCTCACACTTTGATCTTTCTTCTCTTCTGTGTTCTCTCTGGCTGCCAACCCCACCTATCTTTCTCCTGTCTTGCTATTGGCCATTCAGCTCTTTAGTAGAACAATCCAGTGTTTTCAAAAGTAAAGTAACTTAGATTCACAGAGTTAAATGCAAAATAAAATAATGCAACACATCTTTGCACCATTAAATAAATATTCCACAGCATAAACAAATGTAACATATCTTTAACTAATATTCTACAACAATGCCAGATTTTCTATGTATCTGCAGAGATATGTACATTGTATGCTGGTAGAAAGATCAGCTTTGCAAATTAAAGTCTAAATATTAAATATCTGTAGATAAATGTGATACAATAAAATGGGAATAAAGATCTTTAAATTATTACCTAATCTTAAATGTTACCTAGTGATCAAGAATGTTGATACTATTTCCAAGTAGTATCAAATGATTACAGATTTCTATTATTTGCCTACCTGCCTTTCTCCAGGACATGTGGTACAAACGTATTTGTGATTTTCACCAAGTCCATGGATCTGAGAGACAGGCCACTCCAGAGGCGGAAGATTTCCTGGACTTCAAGGATCATCAGTGCCCTAAAGACGCCTGAGATGTGCATTAGCATACACCCACATCCCTTCCCATACTCTATTCCCTATTTCAAATGTAACTGTCTATTTCCTGCTATAAAAATGATTGGAAAGGTTATTCATTCTTGTCTATAGAATCACGTTCATGAAATTAAAATGGAGAGATTGGTAAGTCTGCAGGCTGTGTGCTATTTTTCATCTCTTTCACCTCGAGTGCAATTCTGAAGTCTTCAGAAACTCATTGACTATGAGATATAAATACACTGCTTATTCCGTGTTTATTTCAAGGGAAAATTTTCTTGAAGACAAATAGAGACAATTAATTATCTTTAAAACCCCTGACAGAACTCAGTAGAAACCTGTTTCAAGTCATCCTATTCAAATCCAAGGGTGTAGGATGTTATTGAAGCTGAGTGGGAAATCATCAGGGAACAGCAGTCAGGGTGAGAACCGAGAGCATGTATACAGTGTCAGGGAGGGTTTTTTTCCCCAATGAGAACCTCTTGAAGAATTTTAAGCAGGAGAATATGATTATAAAATTTTCAGTTCAAAGGATCACTAGAAGCAGTGTGGAGAATGAATTGGAAGAAATAAGATTGCAGACTGAAACGTCATTTGCAATAATCTCACTAAAAAATGAAAAGAGTCTGCACTGAGGTATAGAAATAGATATGAGCAAGAGGAAAAAACAGGCTCAAGAGAGGCAGAGCAAGTAACACCAGTGGTATTGGGTGACTAAGGGTGAGACTCAGGGGAAGGCATAGTCATGATTCCTGACTTCTGACTTTCTGAGTGAGGTAGGTTGATATCGAACAAAATAGATGAAAAATAACAAAGTAGTAGCTGGTGGTGAGGA
Organism: Microtus ochrogaster; assembly: GCF_000317375.1. Lineage (NCBI taxonomy): Eukaryota > Metazoa > Chordata > Mammalia > Rodentia > Cricetidae > Microtus > Microtus ochrogaster. The sequence goes on from NC_022009.1 coordinate 71,736,674, forward strand.
TAACATGGAGAATCTTAGAATAATTCTACAGAACAAGATCTTTGATGCAGGTGTTGGAAAGCTTTATCTCCTGCTTTAAAAATAAATGAAAGACCATAGGATAATATTCACTAATGTTGTCATTTTTATTTCAAATTATATTTCATGGATACACTAAAGCATAAACTCACATATATAATGGGGTATCCTGTGATGTTTTTATACATATATACATTAATTCATGTTCAAGAGAGATCTTAAAATCTACTAATACATTTATCTTTTTCAAGATGAAGCTATGCAAAGCCATTTCTTCTAGCTTTTGGAAGTATATAGCATGTTATCATCAGTTATAGTCACCATAATAGATGCCAGTACATCAGAACCTATGGATCCAAACTAAATCTTAGCATCCATGTGTCAACCTGGCCTACATTTGCATTCAGTTCAAAATCTTTATCTAAGATATAATGAACCACAGATGGGTATATATACAGTTTATTAACCATTGAAAATAGGTAATCATTGGCAATATTGCTTATGGATAATAGGAAGAATAATGTATAGAGGAGAAGCAGGGCAGAAAGAATCAGGTAACATGAAAAAAAAAGCTTCTCTAGAAGGCAAACAAATAAGTACTGTTGATGACATCAACAGTCACAGTGAAACATGGAACTGGAATAGGTTAAGTCATGAATATACATCAATACATGTTCGTTTGATAATTAATAACAAGAGTTTTTTCATTGAAGGAGCAGTTTCAGCACACTATATCATACCATCACATGAATGTTTTCTTTATCTTGCTTAGGTTATGCCAGGCTATGACAAATCTTCTCCTTTGAATTGCTCACAAGCTACTCTGTTGGGACACTGATATGCACACCAGCTGCCCTCCCATGCCAACCTCCTCATCTTGATTAGAATCGGGTATAGTATTCCAGGACTCCATAGCTCCTCTCTGACCCCCCATCAAGGATCCTTGCTATCTTCACTCCATCTAATACCTTTAGAAATGAATTCTCTATGCTGTGAATAGCAGCAGAGAGGGAGAAAGTAAATGAATGTTACATTTGAAATATGTCAATGGTACAAGTCTAATATTATCAAGCTACAATATAAATCACAGGTTCTCATTCATTGGAGAATCTGGTTTCATTTAGAATTGGTACGTGTGACATGCCATTTTGACCATCTGAGAAGTAAACTTGAGAACAGACAGAACGTTAAAACAATAGGCCTATTGGTAGGATCTGCCAGTCACCTTGATTAGAAGAACTTGACTGTATTTTCTCTTGATTCTATGTAATATTGACATTAACAGATCAATGAGACCAGACAATAAAGTTGGATATTGGGTTATTAACAGTGAGACACTCTTCTACTGCACAGGATTTTACACCCCTTTGAAACAACACTAAACAGACTGGTAAATAGAAAACTGACTCAATTAGGTTCTGTCAGCCAGTTTCTGCTATCAGTTGCTCTAGTATTGACAAATTAGCTATACAAGCAGAGTTTCCGTGAGTCAAGTGGCATAGCATCCCCCTTATAAGGGATAATTTAGTCACTGAAGATGCCAAATGTCCACCAGCCAAGCATATAATCTAATACTGATATAATATAACATAATCTGCTACTTTTTAGGAGTTGCTTCTACTATGGCTCTTCCGCTCTACAGGAGGTAGAGAGATGTCCTAAACATCACAAACATATATTTCATGTGTAAATTTCCTTTGATGCCCATAGATAGACCTTAAGTAGCCTATTATATAAAATTAATCATGAGGACTGGAAATGTAGCTAAGTAGCTAAAATTCTTATCTAGCAACAACCAAACACTAAATTAATACCAGCATATGATAAGCCCAGTATTGTTGTACACATCTGTAATTTCAGCACTGCTAGGGAGGTAAAGGCAAGAGGATCAGGGTGTCTTAGTTAGGGTTTCTATTGCTGTGACAAAACACCAGGACCAAAGAGCAAGTTAGTGAGGAAAGAACTTACATTTCAGCATTGTTGCTCTTCGTTGAATAAAGTCAGAACAGGAACTCAAACAGGGAAGGATCCTGGAGGCAGGAGCTGATGCAGAGGCCATGGGGCAGGGCAGGGGGTGGGTGGATGGGCGTGGAGCTGTTTACTGGCCTGCATCCCTGACCTTCTCGGCCTACTTTCTTCTAGAACCCAAAAGTAGCAGCTCAGGAACGGCACCGCCCACCATAGCATGGGCTCTGTCCCACTGACCACTAATTGAGAAAATGCCTTACAACTGGATCTTATCAAGGCATTTTCTCAACTGAGGTTCCTTCCTCTAATGACTCTAACTTGTGTCAAGTTGATAAACAAAACAAGCTAGTACACAAGATAGCTTCTTTCTTTGGTCATATAGCAAGTTTGAGGCTAGTCTTGTATAAATGGCTATAGATGTAAAAGAACGAAAGAGAAAAGGAAGGAAGGAAGGAAGGAAGGAAGGAAGGAAGGAAGGAAGGAAGGAAGGAAGGAAGGAAGGAGAAAGAAAGGGAAAGGAAATGAAAGAAAAGTAAATGAAAAGAGAGGAGAAAAGAAAATCTTTGTCCTCAAAGAGATCACATAACCCTGTAGGGTGGGCAAGACTCGGTTCTGTTCTGTCATCCATCCTCTGATCCTGGAGAAATTGAAAATTAAAGGCACAGAATAATGAAAGGGGATATTTAGACAGAGGTAAAGACATGATGTGGAATATGTTTACAATAAGTAAATCAAATTTCTAGTGGTATTTACGAATGATACTTTTCTAAAGGCTGCCTCAAGCAGCATATTGATGGGATATCTAGTTTGCTGATCATAAATAAGCCAGAAATTTAGAGATTCTTAGGAGTGTCTTGTTGTATTATTAACATGAAATGTGAAAGTTTAATAAATGAGAGAGGCCTTTGCATTGTATCAGAGATGAGCAAACTGCAGATTGTGGACTAAGTTCTCTCATGCCCATTCTCTCACACATTGACTATAGAAGTATCCACTCCACTATGAAACAGACCCATATATCTAAGCAAAACAGACTCTATGGTGGAAGTAAAACAGTACCATTCAGGCCTTAGAACCCAGCATGTAAGCACAGCACCTGTCAAAACAAGAACAAAGACCTAATCCACCAAATTCCATAGTTCTCAGAATGTCCATAAACGGATTAATTTTGCTTTTTGGCTTGTGTAATTCTGCTTTTGGCTACCTGTTCTTGCTAACTGTCATGTGCCAACCTATGATGTGCTTTTTGTGTTTCCATCCCAGCCTGGGAAAGGCTTGGGGTACACTGAGGTCCTTAAAGCTCAAGGTAGTCCCTGAAGGGATCTTAAAAACTTCTTTTGATTGACCTTAAACCTGTAGCAGGCTTGGTTTTAAGCCACCAATCATGACATGAGGGCTTCTTATTAGTTATGAATCCTCAGCCTTATGACAGCTCTTATTTTAATCTGTTTCTCTTTATCTGCATTTTGCTTCAGTTTTTTTACCTTTCTTTCTTTTTGTGTATCCTACTTTCCTGCTTCCTGTGGCTGGCTGGCTGGCTGGCTGGCTGGCTGGCTGGCTGGCTGGCTGGCTGGGGGCTCCCTGGCTTTTGACACCAGGCATGTCTTTTTCTTCCTCCTTCATTCTTTCCTCTTCCTTTTGCTCTTGAGCCTCAGTTTCTCACTTATTTTCCCAGCTCACCAGCACTGCCTAGCCCTCCTCTGCCTACCTATCGACTCTTTAGTTTTTTGTTTGACCAATCAGGTGCCTTAAGCTGGAAGGTGAATCAAATGCAACATATTTTTACGTAATTAAACAAATGCAGCATGAACAAAAGTAACAAACCTTTACAGAGTTAAAGTAATATTCTTAAACAAGCAAATTTAACACATTTTTTTGCATAGCTAAAATAATATTCTACAACATAAACCTGCATTTTTTTTTCTGGTAGATCTCTCACAGGAAGTACTGTAAATACGATGGGTTGCTAGAGGGACTATGTACCCTTGAAACTGAAATAGTTATGTTCTGACTTTGACAGAAACTTCCTATCACTTATTAGATGTAATGCCTTATGAATACCACTATGCTCCTGCCCTTTTGACTCTGTAACTTGGTTCATGTTGTAGAGAGGAAGGACAGAAGCCAAGAAACATCCCCATACAGAGGAACCTCTGTTTCCTAAGGTTTCCTACTATTAACAGACCCATAAGGCAATTTCTTATGATTTACTCTGAAAAAAACCTTTCTTGATCTTTCAAGCAGGAGGTCATGATGATTAGGTAAATCAGCAGACCCTCTTGGTTGTCTTAATTGTCAGCTTGGGGTGTTCACTGACACAGGCTCTTTCTTTCCTACAGTGGAATCATTCCTGGTAGATGCTAAACCTCATGTGTAATCCACTGCAAACCTCCAAGATTTCCTGTAGCTCTTTGAATAAGGCTGATTCTCCAATTTTCTTGGTTGCTGTTTATCGCTCACTGATGAAAGTCTTCCAAAATCTTTTCATAAAGCACTTCAATAATCAGAACAATTCTTAATAAATGTAAAGTTTGAACAACTTAGATTGAAACAGGAAGTTATGGGCTTAAAATCTTTATCAAGTGCTCCCTGTGGTCTCCACTCCAAAGTCCATGCTGATTTCTTACATTTCTTTGAATTTGATGGGTGAGACAGGAAAGTTGCTGAAAATTAAGATCTTTTGCAGTGTTAATTTCTCAGTTCCAGAATCAAATCAAGTAGTTTTACCTACTGCTTTACCAATGTATTTATGTGAATTAATAGAAATAATTAGGGCACATTCAATGTGTTGACTGTCTTATTCTATTTGACCTAAATACCTAGCTTTCCACCATACTCATCACCGCCAAACTTTAACTCACAGTAGAAAAGGAGAAGAAATTCCTGTTTCATCTCTTCTTTATTTAAAACCATGGAGAAAATGTCTGCTTATGTTCAATAATAAATTAAAAGATACATTCAAAACAAGAAACACAAATAAATCTATGAGCAAATATAGACATATTTCTCAGTTCAATAAACCTTTCAGGGAATTAATAAGCATTCACCTGGCTGTGAAGAAACTCTCTTCCTGACACTAGCACTCTAAGAGAGAGGGGCAAAGACATCCTGAAATCTTACATCCTTTTGATGTTGATGAAGTAACTTAAAAGCCCTATACGAACATTGTGGCAGCAAGAGTATACAGAGTTTTTTTTATTTTATTTTTTTGATAATTGCATTTGTGAAAAATTAAGTATCTAAGATTCAGGTGACAGTCACTGAAGAACATAGGAAAAACAATAATAATAATTTGAATAAAATGAAAGTTATAGTTTGTTTCCCAAATCATAAGCAAAGATTAAGGACTGAATCTTGGGTCTTGAAAAGAGACATATATTTCCTTTCTGGGAACAGGAAAGTCCCTTGATAAGTGAGAATGATGATGAAGTTTCTCTTCACCAGAATGCTCTGCAATTAGGTACTTCTCACAAGAAAGTTTCTACCATGAAATACCTAGAGCATGCCTCAAAACACTTGTGCTGTACATATTAGATTACAGTTTAGATACCAGGGAGTGCCAGAAATTATAATCACTTAGGAGCTACAGAGGGAAGAACTCTTGAGTCCAGAAGTTCAAGGCCAAGGTGAGTGTCATAGCAAGATTCTGTTCCAATTCAGTGAACAACAACAACAATAATAATAATCACACAGAAAAGGCACCGGGGATATAGCTCAGCTAATAAAGTGTTGACATGCAACCACAAAGACCTGAGTTCCATTCCCAGACCTATGTAAAAAACTGTGTGTGGTTGCACCCTGTTTACAATTACAGATTGAAGAGGATTGCTTGAATTGGCTGGCCCTCTAGACTCACCTAAGCAGCAAGCTCCAGGTTCCAAAGAAATATCCTGTCTCAAACATACCGAATTGTCAGCTCTCAAGGAACCTAAAGTTGGTCTTGTCTCCACATACATATGTGCATGTGGAAAGGCACATCACCATGCACAAACATACACAAGAAATTTTAGAAAATGTTTTCATTATTAGAAGCAATAAATAATCCAGCTAAAATTGGGAAGGAGAACAACCTAGTGGAAAGAGAACAACTGTAGTCATTTCCAAAGTTCCCCCTAGGAATATCTAACATGCAGTGAGGCTTGGAAATCACTAAACCAAAAACGTAGAGACAGACATGTTTTCCTAAATGCTTTAGGGAAGAAACCTACAGGTTCTGATATGTATTACAGCTGGGGCTAAAGGAGAAAGATCTAGTTGCACAGTAGTAGGAAAACAGATTTTTCTACTTATAGTAGAAATGCAAAGGTTTATATTAATAAGTTAAGGAAAGGCAAAGTTATATTTTATTTTACTTAAATAACATTTATTTTTTTATTTATTTTACTTGCTAAACACAGTTTCCCTTCCGTCCAACCCTCCCATGCACCCTCCCCAGTTTCCTATGAGGTTGACCTAAGCCCTCTGCTTGTGTGAGAGGCAAAATTTTATAGAGAAAGGCTTAGGATAAAGTTTCATCTGGGTTTCGAATAATTAGAAATCACTCTGAAGATCAACAAGAACATTGGTGACTCCGTAGTCTTTTAGAGCATGTGCACAAAGTACCTCATAGGTAAGCTAATAAAGGGATATTCTGAATCTTCCCGTCCCTTATTTTGTTTGCCTCACACATTGTTATGAATACAAAAAGAAAAGCTCAACAAAAGCTTAAATCATTAAAATGGCAAGTATAACATAGTGGTGTCACAAAAGTTAAATCAGGTAAGTGTTTCAAGTGATCTTATTATGGGTACGAGGATCCAAGGTGCCACGTAGAGGTTGATGACCAATCAAAAATCTTACTATTATCTTTGGTGTGTATGCATGTGCTGGAATGTCCTGGTAGCTGGGCATGTAAAAATTTCCTGAAGGCTGTCCCCTCCCCCAATGGGTGTTTTGATTTATATTGCCACCAGTTTTATTCTACTTCCACTGATTGGTTTGCATTTACATTTTCATAGCATCCAGCTGCTCAATGTTCATGATTTATATTCATCCAATGTAATTAAAGTATTTGTTGTGGGTTTATACACTTTTTAATGGTCTATATTTCTGCATTTTGTGTCTCTCCTTTTCCAAATTTATTTTACTCATCAAGCTGTGTCCTAAAAAGCAGCCGAAACAATTACCTCTAAAGCATGTTAGTATACAGCATGAATAACACTCAAGCTGGATTTCAAACTACCCTCACTCGAATTACCAATTCAGTGCTGAAAATAAATGTGTCTCCGTGCAGAAATTAGAATCTAATTATGTACAATAAACCACGCTAAATAATATCAAGGGTCTAGCCTAAACCAACACAAACTCAAATAACCCCTACACAGGACTGAAATGTTCTCACGTTTGTTCTTTGGGGTAAGGTAATTTGCAAGTATCTGCAGCACCTCAGAGTTTGTCCATATATTTAACTAGGTAGAGCTGAACTACATACTGAGGCACCAGGTAGAGCCATTTCTTATGCCTGCTGATGAGCACACACTCAGTTTGATAAATGCCTCTAATTCAATCTCCTGTAATTAATAGGTAATTAGCTATGACTCAGAAAGTAACAGGAAAATGCCAAATAAGCCATTTAAACATTACAAATAAAATAGAAAAATTGCCGTAAGTGCCTCAGGATGATTTCCGAAACTAAATCAACTTTAGAATTTAAATTCTCATTGACTTGTAGCTCAATCCCAATTTGTACGTTTTAAACTTTTTGGCATTAATCACATCCCAATTCACTGTAATTTTAGATATGTGCCTATTAAAGCACCCATAAAATAACTTTGTCTTCACTATTCAATTATTTCATCCCTTTCCAAAACAACAATTTTCACCAACTTGCTAAATGTCAAACCACATTTCTAACTCAAGGCCAGCTTTCTCTAGAAGCCAAACTCAGCTCATGTCAACATGTTCTTATGTATCCAAAATTTTCTCAGGTTTTATGTAGATATAGTCAGTCCCACGTTGGCATGCCAATTTGTTGGCAGCAGCTGCTCATTTGTTCCCAGCTGCCCAGATCTGAAATAATCCCTCAGAAACCATAATATTTGCAATACTGTTTGTCCAATAAATTAAGAATATTTTTAGCTAGGTCTTATATCCTAAACTAACCCATTTTTATTAATCTGTGTATCACCATGAGGTCAGTGAACTTCGATGGAGGCATTTCCTGCAGGCGGCTACATGATTTCTCCTTGACTCTGCCTACTCTCTCTCTATATATCCCTTCCAGCCTGGATATAGTCTGTTAAGCCATTGGTGGAAAGCAGCTTCCTTAGTCATTAACCAATAAAAGCAACACTAATATAGAAGGACTTCCCAGACCATTGTACAGAGATATACTTCAGATGGATATTTACTCTTCAAACCTCTAAAAACCTAACAGAATATGCCATTTAAAATGTTTGAAGAAATTAGACTTTTAATGACAATAAGACACATCTGCTCCTGGCAGCACCAATTACTTCAAGAGGAAGATGGGCACTGAAGAGGCTCCTTGTGGAGTTTGTTAGCCATTTGTATAAACTGAAAATGCAGGACCCACAAAGAGATGACTGCTGAACTTGCCTAACGGTGAGACTGTCCTTCAGGGTTCTTGCTTCATAAAAAGAGTCTGTCAGACATTCTGCAGGACACAGAAGAAAGTGACTGACAAATTGCCAATATAGGTGGAACTGTCTTTGAAATTTCCTGCTTCAGTGAAAAGTCTGTCAGGTACTATGGATGTCCCAATGTTATAGAAAAATTCTACATGACTGTCCAGGCAGCAGGATGTCTCTGTCAGTTCTAGAATTTTGGAAGTTGCTTACGATGTACTTCATGTTTACTTAGGTAATATTATATCCTTCTGTAGTCTTTGATGGAGTTGAAGAATATATAGTTATAATTATAGTTTTCCTTAGTTATGATAAAGATATAGATAATATACATATAATTCTTGCTTGATACCTGCTTTGTTATATGTAGTTTTGCTATGTTAGAGCTAAAACCTTCCTTTTCATTTAGACAGAAAAGAAGAAATCATGTGGGAAGTCCTTCTGTATATGTGATGCTTTTATTAGTTAATGAATAAAGCTGTTTTCATCCAGTGGTTTGGCAGAATAGAGCTAGGTGGAAAAACTAAACTGAATGCTTGGCTAACGAATGATGATTCAGTGAGTAGCGATGTAGCCTCGTTAGAGACAGACACTGGGTGTTGGATGCCAGACTAAACTTTACCCAGTAATCAACAGCCACATGGCAATACACAGATTAATGGGTATGGGTTAGTTTAGGATATAAGAACTAGCTAAAAATATGCTTAAGCTATTGCCCAAGCCGTATTGCTAATAATACAGTTTCTGTGTGATCATTTTGAGTCAGGTCAGTTGGGAAATGAATTAGCAGTCTCAGTCAACAAATGATAACATGCAAGATTTGTTAAAGTGTGAAAGAAATGCTGCTACATTTAGTACAGACATTTATTGAGTAGCTCCTGAAGTTTTTATGTAATTCACTGTTTTTATGTCCATTCCATAATTGTAACTAAAGACATTTTTGAAAGCAGAATCTAAAAGATAACTCTCCTTTTAAGTTATGTTTTCTAGAAACTTATTTTCAAAGGTCATTTTATAATAATTTTAATCGATAGAAAAGTTTAAAAATTCCAATTAGTTTGCTATTACTGCTAGAACAAATAAGCACAAAGTTGTGGATACGGTCAACAAAGTCTAAAGGTCAGTAGAGCTGTTTTTCTTGCTTGCCTTCAGCAGCCTCTGGAAGCCATCTGCATTCCTTGGATCAGAGCTCATTCCTCTATCTTGAAGCCAGTGGTACACTATCTTCAAATCTCTCTCTGATGATGACACTCTGCTTCCTTCCTACGTTTATAACGATGATTGTGATAAAACTACACGTACCTAGATCATTCAGTTAAATCACTATCCCAAAAATCAGCATGAATTTAGATGCCTACATCACTGGACTTCTTCTCAAGGCTCAAAGGAGATAACGAGGAAAGGCAGAAAGACTGGATGAGAAGAACATAAGAAGAACTGCTGTCAATAATGTCTTCTGAACATGCCAAGTCCATTGTACACAGGAACTCACAGCACCTGTGACTACCTGTCAAATACCTGCACAAACAACACACCGCCCATTTACCTGGGACCTACTAGTCTATATTTTCTAGCAATGAGATCATTCTTCTAATTGTCATTATATCATTTACCTAAATCAGAACATTATCTCATAAAATATTACTAGCTAATTTGCAGTTATATGTTTTCAGATTTTTCAGGTTGCCACAACAGCCACAGTCTCACAGTAAATGATAACCTCTGACCATATTTTACTCTTGCTGTCATGTCTTTAGGTCCATCAATCTAAAATATTTATTTAACATATTATCATTTCTTCAATAATAAGGATAACTTCAGAGAGAAAAGTCAAGTATTTTAGAAAATGGCCTTCAGTGTAGATTTGGTTAGTGCATCCTTCTGATGAAGGTGGTTAGATTTAGGTCACCATTTTTTTTTAGCAGTTTGTCAAGATAATGACTCAGTGGTGAGGAGATTCCCTAGAAACTATTCAGCTACATTGTTTTCAGTTCCATAGAAGAATCCCAAAGCCTATCTACTACCCCTGCCTGGATTATTACAGTCTACATAGATAAGACAATTGAACATATCACATCATATCTATTACAACTTCGTGTCAACTCACATAAACATTAAGGTAAAAATCTATAATTTGATTCTCTAATATCTTTATTCCAATTATAGAACCTTTTCTTTTGTTTATACCAGGAATGTGATGAGTTTTCTATGTTGAACATAATTCAAGATGTCCTTCACATTCTGCTGAGCTTGACACACTTCAGGTGTGTTTCATCCTAACTATAGACCTCTGACATCCTTATCCTTAAAGCTTTAATTATCAATTCTTTTCCTCACCCTTTTAGATGCAATTATTCTCCCAGGCTTCTGACAGGTTTTTTTTTTTATCCAGAAATGCCTGTCACAGGGACCCAAGAGTAATTCCCTTAAGAAGCAGTCATCAAAAATGACCAAGTGAGGCTGTTTTAAAGCAAATAGAACATATTTTTAAGATTTCATGATTGCAATTCTCTGTCATTATAGAAGACACGATCTCACAGCAAGCATCACTTGGCACACTTCTGCACCGTCTTTGGAGCTATCCCCAGAGCCATTGGTGAAGGGGTTTCATAGCAGATACATTCATTGGGGATATGGATCCTAAAGTCAGTTTTTCTCTGCATTTTGGCCACTTGTTGATTTCTGTAATGGGCTCTGTCTACTGCAAAAAGAAGCATGTTGATGAGGTGATCTAAATAAAAATGGCCAAAATAGGTTTGTATATTTATATGCTTAGTAAGTGGCACTATTTAAAAGGATCAGAAGGTGTGGCCTTGTTGGAAGAAGTATGTCACTGGGGCAGGCTTTGAGATTTAAAAAAAAGTAAACCAGGCCCAAAGGCTCTCTTTTCCTGATACCTGCAAACCCAGTTTTTAGAATTCTCTGATAGTTCTCAAGCATTTGACTGCCTGCATGCTGCCATGCTCCCCGCTACGATGAGAATGGACCAAATCTCTGAAACTGTAAGGAGCACCAATTAAGTACTTTACTTTATTAGGGTTGCCATGGTTATGGTCTCTCTTCACAGCAATAGAACACTGACCAAGACATGAAGTTTTTGGTATTGGCAAGCTCAATAGGAGGGAATTTGTACCTAGTAATAGAAACCTACTCAACTGCCATGGCTGCTGAGGTCATGGAACCTAGAGCAGAACCTCTATTGCTATTTTTATAAATCAGAATATTTCCTAACTGCCTTCAAAACACCTACACTTACATGCATAGATAAGTGCAGCTCTCATTGTGTCAGGACATAGTGCTCACAGCACTTTCTCCAGCGCCATGCCTGCCTGTGTACATCCATGCACCCCACCATGGTGATAATGAACTGAGCCTCGAGAGTGTAAGCGAGCCCCCAATTAAATGCTTTCTTTTATGAATTGCTGCCATCAGAGCATCTCTTCACAGCAATAGAACAGTGACTAAAACAGTACCTAGGTATGAAATTCTTAGAAAAACAATGAAATAACTGTTTAAAAAGTAACACTGAAAACAGGATGGAGTCAGGCTGCTCTGCACTCTTTCGATCTATCAGTCTCTGTGGGAGATCAAGAGCTTAATCCCAGTCAACACCACTCAGCAAACACCAAATGGCTTCATTCCATTCATCCTCTTGCCCTCTGAGGTCTGTCATTACTTTCGACTAGATTATTTTAGACACCTCCTGACTTTTCTTCCAGCAGAGTTGTATTTAATCTCCCTTTACTGTTTTGTTATTCTTATTTTGCCTGCTGGCATAGATTTGAATGAAGTCTTTACCCATTTAACTTAGGTGGTGCCATATTTCTTCTGAAAATTTAAATGAATAATTTTAATGTTAAAGCTAGTTTCCACTAAGAAACAGTAAGCAACTAATGAATAACAAGTGTAGTTATGCTTGATATTAAATATTCTTGTTTATATTTGTTTGTGTCAGAAAATGGTCCATGAATGAAACTGTGTGAGATTTCTGAGAGCTTGTAAGAAAACCCCAAATAAACAAGAGTCTTGTAACCTCTGCTTTTCCATAACATGGATTTTGTTTGGGAATCTGCTTTCATCACCCTCCCAGATGTACTAAATAGGAATGGATTTTGCTGTAGATTACCTGTTATTATTCAGAATGATGTTTCCATGCATAAATTTTCTTTGCGGCTGTACACAGCCTAAACTCATGTGACCTTTCCCTTGTGACTGTATACAACTTTAATGCAAGTGAACTTTGTTCACATAACCCTTCTTAACCCCCAGAATGCCATGAAATATAAATTATCTGAAGCTTTGAATAAAGTTGGCAATTGCAAGTGACTTTAGACCACTGCATTTTTTAGCCCTATTCTCCCAGGTTCACTCCACCAACTAGAACAGTAACTGTTTGCTTATTTATTTAAGACACAGCCTTATTATGTAGTCCGGGCTTATCTGGAAATTGCCATGTATCTCAAACTGGCTACAAATTCTTGGTCCTTTTGACGACTTGCATTTCAGTCATTCACCACAGTGCCTTGCTATTATCATCTACAATGATCGTGGATCACTCATATGCTATATTAAAATTATTATTCACATGTGACCATGGCTTCCTTTTAAACAGAATACTTTAACTCCTTATTCTGTTACTGAAATAAAAACCTAACAAAGTCTGTCCATATTTTTATAGGAACCACAGTGTGTATGGGTTATTGAGAGCTATCATATTAGTAATCTGCTTAATCTCGACGTTATTCTAGTTTACATTTGCATTAGTAACATGCTGGGTTTCTGCCATTAGCAAAGAAGCAATGGTTGGTAAATTGAGAATCCCCCTTATTCCAGAACCAGGTGCTCCCCCAGCTCACCTTAAGCAAATCAGTGTAAGAAGCCATGCCATTACCAGCTTCCAAATGTGACATATTTCCGCTGGCACCATGATTTGCATGTCCTTCATAAAGTCTGTGTCATTGTGATTTTCTTTCTCCTTCTCCCTCTCTCTCTCTTGTCCACACTCAGAGGTGGAATTTCATTCCCTCCCCCAGTAAATCTCTTGTATGAGGTCTGTTATATAGTGTGATGTATACAACATTCCTTGACCTTCTGATTGCCTCAAAACTCTAACATTGGTGCCCTGAGACTTCATAGGATATCATGGTACTTGTGCTCCCAGTGAGGGGGTCAAAGCCACCCCATAACCCTGTGTATCAGTTCTGCCTGCAACAGATCCAACTTCTGGCCCACCAATCGCTTGGACATCCATTCTTCAGCAATTGATGAGTGGCCCCTCCCAAATTGTTGGAAATGATTCTGAGTCTTTACCACTATTGGAGGTAGGTACTCACATTCCAGACCTTTCCCCTTTGTTAAGGCTTTTTTTTTTTTTTCAGCTCAGTGATGTGGAATTACCCTCTGTATATTGTGGATATGTTTTATGACCACTGGTTAATGAAGAAGTGGTTTTGGCCAATGACTTAGCACAGTATGGCAGGTGGGAAACCCAAACAGAGATACATAGAGAAAAGTTGGATTCAAAGAGATGCCTTTTTAGCCAGAAACAGAAAAACATCTGCTGGAACCTTACATTACTGGTTTATCAACCTTATAGTGATACACAGATTAATAGAAATGAGTTAATTTAAGATATAAGAACAAGCTAGATATATGCTTGATCTATTGACCAAAGAGTGTTGCAATTCGTATAGTTTTTGTGTGATTATACAGGTCTGAGCAGCCTGGAAACAAAAGAGCAGTCACTATGAATGGTGCCAGTATGGGGCAACTACATCCACCTAAAAACTGAAAGAGCTTGTGAAGGAATTCTTCACACTAACGAACAGCTTCTTTAGAGCCACATTTTTGGCTTTTTTTTGTTGTTGTTGTTTTGTTTTTTTGTTTTTCAGATAGATCCTGCTGGCTATAAGCAGAGACATGGCTCCTTTAAGAAATGGTAGCTTCCTGGTTCATGCTGGTAGCACAAACTCTGAATCTTTTGGGAGGCATTGCGCATAAATGGGGTTTGTGAGCAGTGTGCTTCTAGTTGCTTAATGGTGATATAAACCTGCTGTGTCGCAGGATCTGGGGAAATGAGCATGGCTTACAGAGGCTGTGAACATACCTCTGCTATGTTGGACTGGGCAGAACAAACACGCAGGTCCATGGAGTTGGTCCTAGCTATGCCTGCTTAGCATTTTTTTTTTAAAGCACTCCTGGTCAGAAAATGATTACAGATACACAATAAAGACAGATTCAGAAAAAATAAATCTCTAAATGGGTCACAGTGTGTTTAAAAAATATGCATAGACTTGGGAGAGGGGAAAGTATAGACAATTAGAAAAGAAGTATAGATGGACAATGATTAAAGGAGTAAAGATAATAAAATAAATACTAAAAACTAATAGAGTCACATAAGGATGGAAAATACACAGAGAGTCTGGATTATGTATATTATTGTGTTTTATTTTGAAGTAGGAAGTCCTTCTGTATATGTGTTGCTTTTATTGGTTAATAAAAAAAAACTGGTTTGGTCTGATAGGGCAGAGTAGAGCTAGGGGGGAAAACTATACTGAAAGCTGGGAGAAAGAAGGCAGAGCCATAGAAACAATATAATGTAAATTTCTAGTTCTTGAAAGTTAACATTACCAACTAATTAGGATATAAAGAAATGCAAATTAGTAGTTAATTATTACAATCAAACTTGTAGTCATATTAGGTATGTTTTCAAGATCAATCAGAGATAGATTTTAGTTAGACAGGTTGTCTTTAAACACTCCCACACACTGAGACAGTGGGGATGTTCTATTGGGAGCTCACCAAGGCCAGCTGGCCTGGGTCTGAGAAAGCCTGGGATAAAACCGGACTCTCTGAACATAGCAGACAATGAGGACTACTGAGAACTCAAGAACAATGGCAATGGGTTTCTGATCCTACTGCACGTACTGGCTTTGTAAGAGCCTAGGCAGTTTGGATGCTCAACTTACTAGACCTGGATGGAGGTGGGGGTTCCTTGGACTTCCCACAGGGCAGGGAACCCTGATTGCTCTTCAGGCTGAGGAGGGAGGGGGACTTGATTGGGGGAGGGGGAGGGAAATGGGAGGCGTGGCGGGGAAGAGACGGAAATCTTTAATAAATAAATAAAAAAAGAAATAAAAACACTTCAGAGATCTGCAGAATATGCAGATCTGTAGGTATTTAAGATGTTTTAATAATATACAGTTCTTTTTATGGTAATGAGACATTTCTGCTACTAACATTACAAATCTACTTCAGAGAAGATGATAGGCATTGTAGAAACTCCGAGTTTACTTTCTTTGTGGCAAAAGTAAGCCTCTGGGCAAAAAAGTGTTCTTTTCTCTGCTGCTGACAATATGCTGTTCAAATTGGACAAACAGGAAGCAAAAAAAAAAAAAAACGTGATGGTTGAACTTTGCCAAGACAAGATAGAATAACCCTTCAGAATAGCTTGCTTGACAGAAAACTCTGTCGGATATGCTAGGACTATAGGTTAAAGATAGATGCCTCATAGTTACAGAGGAACCTTAGATGACTGTCCAAGTAGCCAGCTGTTTCTGTCATTTCTCACATTTTTAAAAGTCACTCTTTTGCACTTCCTGATTACTCAGATAATGTTATTTTCTTCTTTAGCCTCTGAAGGATTTGGAGACTTTATAGTTATAGTTTTCCTTGTTACCAATTTCAGAAAAGAAATTTGTTAAATAGATGTAAAATGTATAAGGTTGAGAGATGTTAAAAGATAGTTTTGCTAATGCAAGTCAGAATAAAAAGTGAATTATGTACGACCTTTTGGACTCATCAAAATAGGAAAGATATGGAGTATTTTCTCTGAATTTGTCAAATGCATATGGACTAGACATTGTTGATGTATTTATTGCTTGTATATATTGTATATAGTTATTGTACTTATTATATATTGCTTTTTATATTAGTTATGAACTCCTTTTTCATTTTAGACAACAAAGGGAAAATGTCATGATATTTTGTTTGTGCTCTAACAAATAAAACTAGCCTGAAGATCAGAAAGTGTAGCTAGCTATTTGTTAACCATAGAGGTCTGGAAATCTATACAGACAGACAGGACGCTATATGGCTAGGCAGAGAACAAAATATAAGGCAGGAGGAGACAGGAGATTGGCCATTTCTTTGGTTGAAGAGTTAGCAAGGTAAGAGTTGGCTGTGGCTTGCTCCTTTATCTTTCTGATCTTTCAGCATTTACTCTGATATCTAGCTCCAGGTTTTTATTGTTAAGACCTATTTGAACTCAAGCAACAGTGGTACACACCTTTAGTCTTAGCACTTGAGAGAGAAAAGCAGGTAGATGTCTGAATTTGAGGCCAACATGGTCTACATAGCAAGTTTCCAAACAGCCAAGCTTGGGCAGTGAAGGTAACCATCAAAATCAGAAAACTACTGAAGATGTTACTGAAAGATCTCTGAGATAAAAGCCAGTCTGGTTTACAGATCCAATTTCAGAACTGCCAGGATTAGGCAATGAAGGAAACCATGGAACCAAAAAGTTAATGAAGATGTAACTGAATGAGGACACTATGTTCCAGCCCCAGAAAAAAAAATTAAATAAATAAATAAACAAACAAACAAACAGAACATGGCTGCTTCAGTTACATGTTTATATCTTTAAAGGCGAGGATAGAAGAAAAGTAGTATGGAATCTTCCTTTATGACTAAGGAAAGTCACTTTTGCAAGGCATGTCAGCGACTCTCTAAAAGGAGGCCTAGAAAGCCCATTATGTGAAGCTGTTATGTTAAAGCCTATTTGCCTTAGAGACCCCAAAAGGTTTAAGATGCTAGAGCCATGAGACACCTGCAGAGGAAGGCTACTAATAGAAAGTGGAACCCACACAACAGAAAGAAGGATATTGCAGTCAACAAAGCTGAAGGAGTTGTATATCTGTTGAGTATTTTGAAATTAGACGTGGAGATCCAGCATTTGGAGTTTGTCCAGCCGAATTTTGTTCTTACTTTAGTCCAGTATTTCCTCACTATGCTGCCTTCACTATGTTTTGGAATGGTAATGTATATCCTGTGCCATTATATATTATAGGTATGCAATCTGATTTTTATTTTAATTTATAGGGGGTTACAGTTAAGAGATTGCATTAATCTCAAAAGAGCCTTTGAATTTAGACATTTAAATAGGTTTGAGATTATTATAGACTATGGGGACTTTTGAAGTTTGGTTTAATGCACCTTTGCATTATAATATGATTGCAAACTTTTGGGGGTCAAGGAGTAGAATATGATGGTTTGAAGGAAAATGGCCTCCAAAAGGAGTAGTGATATTGGAAGATAGAACTTTGATGGAGTAGGTAAGGCCTTGTTGGAGGAAGTGTGTCACTGTGGAGTGTGTCACTGTAGAGGTGGGCTTTAAGGTCTCATGCATGGTCAAGCCATAGACAGTATCTCAGACTGTCTACTACCTCTTCAGCACCCTGTTCGCCTGTGTGCCACCATCCCCCACCATGACAATAATGAACTAAACATTTGAACTATAAGTGAGCCACCAAAATTAAATATTTTTCTCTATAAGAGTTGCCATGTTCATGGTGTCTCTTCACAGAAATAGAAATTTTAGCTAAGACAACATGTGTGTGATATTTGTTATAAGTTTTATAATAATTATAATATTGACAGACATGCATAATATAATATAGTATAATAATAAGATAAAAATTTGCATGCATTAGGTCTTTAGTCTATCACTCATACTCTTTAAGAGATTATTATTATTATTATTATTATTATTATTATTATTATTATTACAGATGAGAAAGTTAAGATGCCCAAAGGTTAACTAACTTGCTGAAAGATCAAATAGCAAGGAAATTGTAGACCTTGAATTCAAACACATGCTCTTTGGTTTGAAATTGAATCATTGTCTACTACATTACTTTGACTCTTAATTATGTTGAATATATATGAATATATGAATATACACATATATACATTTATATAGTATTTTAATGCTGCGTGATGCATTTTCTTCATTTTTCTATCATTATTTGTGCCTAGAAAAAGTGCCTGTTTTGGTGTAAATAATTTACTAAAGGTCTAATAGTCTGACATTACACTGCATCTTCTGACCACATTCTGAGAGCATAACTATACACAAAAAAATGTCAATGAACATTTATTATTTGTTTTGATTTGAAAGCAATATGCAGTGGTTTTATTGGTTTTATTGGTAATTTGGATTTCATAAAAACCCTTCGATCTGACAATATTCTTGGATCTAAAATTTGAGTTGCCTTATTTAGTGGTGAAGGAAGAGTTCTCACAGAGAAGTTATTTATGTCTGCAGTAGTTGTTTGCTTCTGGATTGAAATGAAGAGTCTATTATACAACCTAACTGTTCTATTCCTATAACTAACTACTTTGCATTTAGATACATTTTATTCAGAGTCCACTATATATGATTTAAGCTATTTATGTTTAGATATAGCTTAGGTTATGTCTGGAAAAAAGACAAATAAATATCCCTTTTTAAAAAGGAGGATAATTTCAACTTCTGGTGTGTTATATAAATAAAAATTGTATTTTTCTCCCAAGAGAGAACCCTAAAAGATGTATGTATGTATGTATGCATGCATGCACACACACACGCACGCACACACACACGCACACACACACATACACATGAGTTCATACCTGTGTATTTCCTTCAAAACCCAAAGTGCACATCTATTTGTGCATTATACTACACACACACACACACACACACACACACACACACACACACAAACACACTTTTTCAGGTATTAGTAAAAGCTATTTCTTCAGACTAAGGAACAGTGACCATGGAAAATAAATTCTTTTTCATTACTTTTTTCTCCTTTTTTTCCCTAATAGTCTTCCTACATTCTTAACCTTACTGAGAAACAGTCACTGTTTTTAAAAACCAAAGAAAAGTGGGGTTCTTAGCTGCATATTTTGGCAAGAGACTCATTTGGTGTTATAGTTTTCAATGACTTATGGTTTACATTCTCTTCGAAATAATCCACAAGTCACAAAAGTCTTTGAAAAAGTATTCCTGTGGACTTTAATAGGCAGTAGCTTTCCCATCATTAATATCTTTCTATAATTCTAAATAGATTGCATTTCATACCCTATTCCCCAGCTTCTCTACTTGAAAAGAAGAGATTTCCTCATGAATAGGGTGAAAGGATCTATGCACATCCTTACAAAACATGAGTAGAAAAATTAAAGCCTGTGAATTTTCAGGGCAAAGTGTGCACAGCAGCAGGGTGCTTTTTTAGGTTTTGAAGGCATATATGTGTAAATGTGTTTTATGTATGTTTTTTTCTTCTTGGTTCCTTCATAATTAACTGGTAGAAGACAAACATGCATCTCAGTGACTTTTTTGATACTCCAATAAAATGCAATGAAAAGAAATATTTGAGATTATTTATATTCAGTAAACATTTTAATGTTGCCTGTAATATTCATATTCAAAATAGTTGACTATAGGTGTATTTGCACTCAGCTTCTGCACCTCCCACCCCCGATATCTCAGTTCTCTGTGAAGCTTTTCTTGTTCCCCTTTCTCCTACTTTGGTATTAGCTCCTCTATGTTCCTCTTGGTTCTCTTTTCTTCCCATACTTAATTAAATTCTGTGAAGCAAATGTGGAATCATCCTACTACACACACCTTAATAACATACTACTTGTGTTAACGTGTTAACTTTGCTATCAGCTCTGGCTTTTTAGGGAATTTGGTAAAAGTCTGTTTTCAATTTTCCCAAACTCACGGTTTTGTTGAAAAGATAAATTTATCATTTATTTTCCCCAATTTGTTTATTAATGTTTGGTGAAAAACAATAGTGCCTCTTCTTGATTAAATTGCCATTGACTTGACTCACAGTTGGGGGTGGTCTTAACAGAAATCCAGAAGCTATAGAACAAGAGCACCTGGGCCAAGGAAGATCCCAGCTCTTGCCCTCAAAATGTTGCACTGCTTTTTTCCTATACATCCCAGTTTCACCATCCTCATCTCTCTTTTGACATTTAGGAAGAGAACTACCCCAACACTTGGGAAGTTAATAGCATTATAAATTATAGTACTTGTAATTCGGCAAGTCATTTGCTCAGTTTCCTTTACCACTTCTAAACCCTTCTTCTTCCTCTCAGTGAAATTTGCATCTCCATCTTTCTCCACTGTAGAGGCCCCCAAATCCATAAATCACGGTATTTCTGAAAACATGAAAGTTATGGTTTGGCTTTTCCATTGCCTGTTTATCCACTGGATTAGTGATTTTCATTAACCTTAGGAATTTAAGGAGGCAAAGCTTCTGACTCAGAATAGATTTTTATCATGAAATCAAATTATCAGATGAAACCTTAATTAGGATTTGTACTGGTGATCAAAGGAACAGCCAAGGGATTATTTATGGGGAGGAAACATAATCCACCTCATGCCAATGGGCTGATTTTTCTCTCTGATATTTCTATATGGACTAAAATAGAACTTTCTGTTTGGCCCACTAATAAAGTAGAAATATGTATTCGATGTTTTCAGGAACTCTAGTATTCACTATGTAAATCTCAACAGAAAGAAACAAGAGGTATATTTCAATAAAGTCAACAACATTCGCAATCTTGCTTAATTCTGCCTGATACCATCCTCTCTTCCTTTACTTCTGTCCCTGGAATTATTTACGACCTATGATACTTTGAAAGGATGAGATTAGTCAAAGAAGTGTGCTTGTAAGAGCACATAGAGTTCAACACAGAGTCAACATAAAGCTCATCAAGAGAAGAAGAAGAAGGGGAATGCTCTTCATTGTTGATTCCCTGACACTACTTAAGGCAGTTGGCACATAATGATGATTAACCAATATTAATTGGGTAAATGAAATGAGTCATGGGAGGAATCACATTTGCTTCAGGATCACAGGCTCATGATCACATCTATCTTTTGATTCTAAAATCAGCTGTATCTACCTACCAGCACATTGGGCAGCTGCTGAGGTTGCTGAATAAGCTTATGCTGCAAACTGTATCTTTAAGGTACTAGACCAGTAGAGCCATGCCCATCATCAGACTCACTATCACCCTGTAAACAATGAGTTTGAAATGGGCCCACGATCCTGAAGCAAATGTGATTCCTCCCATGACTCATTTCATTTACCCAACTAATATTGGTTAATCATCATTATGTGCCAACTGCCTTAAGTAGTGTCAGGGAATCAACAATGAAGAGCATTCCCCTTCTTCTTCTCTTGATGAGATTACTGTTAACTGTTCCGTGAGAAGTTTAACAACATCAATAAACTATGGTAAGTGTTTCATTAAATGTTAATATGGCAAAGGGTACAGTGAGAACACAAGAATAGTTAAGTCCAGATGCAAGGGGAGAGGAACTCCAAAATATTTCTTCAAAGAATAAAAGGCCTGGGGATGTAAGCAGTGAGAAGACACGGGTTGACTAAGACCAAGTCATAAAGGAGCTTGTATTTCACACTAAGGTCATTCAAATTTCAGAGCTGCGGAGATGGCACAGAAATTAAGAACACTCTCTGTCTTGGCAGGCAATTCAAATTCAGTTCCAAGCACCCACATAGGATGGCTCATAACCACTTGTAACTCCAGCTCCAAAGGATCTGATAATTTCTTCTGGTACCAACAGGTACCCCCACACATGCAGTATATAATTGCACAGATACACATATACACATGAATCAATCTGAAAACAAGAGTTCAGAACTCATCTTGAAGACAATAGGGGAAAGTTGAAGTTTTTAAGCACCCGAATGATATAACCAACTAGAGATATCTTTTTTGAGTTCATTGTGGATCACTTGGTAGAAATGAACTAGGATGAAGATAATCCTCCAGTCTAGAGTAATTTAAAAATCTGAGATCTAACAGTAATAGTGGAGATCAGCCAGTTTAAAGAATTTGAAGGATGTAGAGTCCTAAAATAGGGCAATGCTTAAATGAAGGTAAAATCAGGTAAATGAGATTTAGATCTATCATTAAAATGTCCCTCATGGAGCAGTGGGTAAATGATGATATATTTTTCAAAAATCCATATTATATGAAAGTCAAAGTTTCTGGAATACAATATATAATACAAATTGTGTTAATATTTACTGGGAACAAGCCTACAAACAGTCATATGAAGCACCAGCAGGCAGAAATTAAAAGAGTCTGAAACATGGGGAACAGGTGTGGGTTAATGCCATTTGGAGGACATCAGCATAGAAATAGTGAGTGGACTGGTCCTTTACTGGTAGAAAATGGAGATGGACAAAATCTTAATGAATGTGTAGAAGAGTCCATTTTGGAAAAATAAATTGCATCTTCATCTCCTTCCTGTCAGTATGATTTATATTTTGTTCTAATTTCTGCTTCTTTGCCCAGCTCCAGTTAAGCTAGCTGTCCATATCTATATCCTAAAGTAACTTGGTTAGATCCCTAAAATACTTTACCTATCAAGGCCCCTTTAAAAACCAAAATACTGCACTTTAACCACCTGCTACTGAATAGACTTCTCAGAAACCCTTGCCCTCCAGTTCCTCCCATGTATCAGGTTAAACTTATAGGATATTCATTCCACTCTATATTAGGCTCCGGGTTGACATATTGCTTTGGTCTTCTGAGCACCTGTTTTTGATATTAATCATACTTGAACTCAATAAATATTGGTTAAAATATAACTAATTGTACCACTTAGTAACGATGCAATTTTTGATCAGTTATGTTTTTAAGTGTCCCTTCTCTTAGTGAAAAATGGATTAATAATTTCTACCTCCTCTGCAGTTTTCAGGATTCTATGAGTACATGCACATAAGTTTCTGCCTCATCCTTGTGAATTAATACATCTTACTCATTTCTACATTTTATCTAGCTTTATTGTAAAATGTTGAGAATGGTATAATGCTTGCTGTCGAAATAACTTCATGTAGTAAGTGGCTAAGTGTTTATATTTTTAGAGTTCTTTAATGGGTTTAAAATTACTTTACTCCTTGGTGAGTGACTTTATATATGCCCTTTTTCTTTTCAAGCTCTAGTTTTCTCATTTGTAAAATGAGGATAATAATACTGGTGTTATTTACTTCAAAGTTATCATGTGAACCTCAAAGATAATACATGTGACAACATTTGGAAGACCAAAAAGTTCTTTTAAAATACAGAATATTATTCTAAGCACTGTGTTTCCTCCTAGATGAGATTCGCAAATTCTTCTCCTTAGTATCTTTACGTGGACACAAAAGATATTGACAATTTATGACAAGAAACATTTATTGATTATATTTGAGTTATCATGAAAACACTCAACTTTATGTTCTATGACTCTTAAGACTACAAAATTTTTCATTTTATTCATTTTAGAGTAAAAATGTTATAACAAATTTATGTATAAAATAAGCACTCATATATTGTCTTATATATAATGCACATATATATAGAGAGAGAGAGAGACAGAGAGAGAGAGAGAGAGAGAGAGAGAGGAAAGAGACAGAGAGAGTTACATATGTTCATCCTATTACTCACCCTCTTCCCCCAACCTCTTGTTGGTATTTTTCTCAAAACAAACAGTCCCCTGTGTTTGTTATAGGCTACACAAAGTAAACTGATAGTGTCTAACTGCCATAAATTTTCACACTTAAGTAGAAAAACCAAATAATAACTACATGAATTGATAAAGTTTTATAGATTACTTACATGGATCCAGTCAAAACAAGAGGACATTTTACTTTGTGTGCAGATCAACTGGATTTACTTTTTTTTTTGATATAATAGCCCATAAAACTTTATAAATAATGGGTTGCTTAATTTAAGAAAAGTGAGATGGGAGAATAAAAAATGTATAAAAAGAAGGGGAGGGATTCACTGGCTATTAGTTGAAAGAGGAACAGATCATTACTGAATATGATGTCATTCAGTCTTCCACTGACTAGCAGCAGTTATTTCAAAGTGTTGACTTAAAATAAACCAGTTATTCTGTAACTACATCTCAACATAGCTTAAATAGCAAAATTCCATGGGAAATCTTCCACTTTTATACATGCCGAATTTAATAACATTTAAAACCACTTGGATGTCACGTTTGATAAGTGACAAACTGGTAAGATTTTATTTTATGTGTGAAGATCATTTTCAGTCAATGGACGTAAACATTTTATTTGCCCAGGACACATTTTATTTTTTTTTT
>NC_022009.1:71762299-71765114 GCF_000317375.1 Microtus ochrogaster
CTACCCAGGAGGATAGCTATATGTTTTTCTTTGGGTTCACCTTCTTATTTAGCTTCTTTAGGATATCAAAATAAAGACTCACTGACCCCCAGGACACATTTTAAATAATGCTATGTGAGCTAAATGACAAGTTCTGAGCCATATGACTTTTTAAATAGGCCGGTTGTTTTTGCCCCTACCCCACTCCACTTTTGTTCACTTCGTGGAGTTTCTGTACAAAATGAGGACAATATTCTCAAATCCTTAAAATCACATCTATTTCAAAATAACCAGTAAATTGTGGCAATTATTACTTCAGAAACCACAAACCTTGCTGAGGTAATTTTGACCCTGAGGACTTCGTTTAGTGTCCATATTTATCACTGATAATTCCATTCAAAAGCCAATAATTGTATTCCAAGCAATGTTATTATTATTCAGCGTAAGTCTGAGCAGTCCTTCATTCTCTTGGCTGGCACTCCTTACTGGCTTTAATTTATTATAGCTGCACACTTCCTCTCCCAGTGATTATCCATACAATTGAAAATAATGGACCACAGAAATCAGATCAGTGAAAAGTTCTAACTGTGCTTCTTCCATGATATGTGTGTGTGTGTGTGTGTGTGTGTGTGTGTGTGTGTGTGTGTGTTACCTGTCCTTGTGCCTCAGCATCCCATGAACTAGGATTGCAGATGTGTGGTATTGTGCTTAGGTTCTATGTCTTTTTTTTTTTTTCAATTTTGCAGGTACAGATGTCTTAAGTAACTCTCCTAGAGCTTTCAGGTACCTCTAGACTATGAGTCTTTTTCTGAACTTTCCAGGTAAGGATAGCTCCTCTACTCCTTGTCTTAAAAACAAAGTCACCCATTGAGGATCCCTAATAATTAGCTCACAGTGCATTATTTAGAATGTATCTTAGGCAAATAAAATGCTCAAGTCCATGAACTGAAAATGAACTTCACACAGAAAATGAAATCTGATCAGTTTATAGCCCCTCCTGAACAGAGCTCCCAAATTAGGCACTTCCAAAGTCAGCACAGCAAACACTGCCAGGCACTGAAGCGTTGTGGCATCAAAGCCTCTAAATCTCCCTTTCCATGACATATAAAAGATTCATCAGCATAGAGGTCAAAGAATATGAGGCAGGGGAGGTATAAAGGAAAAGTAAAATGGATTACTTTCTTTAGTAAGAAGAGATAGAACCTAATTACTCTTTTATGCAGAAAATTCCTTTGGCTGTACACATGAATAAGAGCACTCAAGGCAGCAACATTTTTTTTATAATTAGAAGAAATTATGATGTCTCTCTTGAAAGGCAGAATTTTCCTTATCATGAAAAACAGTGTTCTTTATCATCCTAACTTTTTATTAGAGCCTTCAGAATGAGGTTTTCTTGGACCTCTTGAAATAAATCCAATTCCACTTTGAACTGCCGGAACTGACTATTAAAATGTGACCTGATTCATTCTGGGAAATAGCCACATGCTCACTTGTCGTGGATAATAATGACTGCTAGGTAAATTATGAAGAACACTGAGTTCCTTTATCCTACAACATGAACTGTCCTGGAAAATGTATTGATCACCTCTGTTAACAGGCTGGTGTGTCTCTTATCCACATTTATTTCTTATATTTTTCAACAAACATTTATTGAGAGATTAGGAAAGGCACTGGACAAGGAGCTGAATTTGCTGTGGATGCTACAGAAAACGTAGTGAACAAAAAACGTTCCTAGGACATGATAAAAATCAAATATATTGAAGGAATTTTTAAATGGATTGTGCAGGGTTAATAATGCTTTTTAGCTCCATGTAACTCCCTGTACAGGGCATAGACTGTACAACTGAGTTGTTATTGGCAACTAAGAAAAACATTGACACCAGGGATACTTATCAGAGTGCAGTAACGACCATGCTTGCTGTTCCTCATGGCAGTCAAGCAAGAGAGTCTCATTCTAGGGAGCCTTCAGAGAGTCTGGCTTAGAAGTTGGCCACTCACTTCTCAGCAGCCTAGAGTCATTGCCAAAACGCTGTCTTTGTCTCCATCTCTGCCCTGTACTGCTTCCTGTATTATTTTTTTTCTATTTTTCATAATTCCTTTCTACTTCAGTTTCTCAGAAACTTGAAAAGGCTTATAAGTAGAAATAAACTAAAAACTTTCTAATAGCTGTGGCTCTATAAGTTCCCATTAAAGACTGTCAATCCCTAGTCTCCTCATATTTGTATTAAGTTGTACTTATGTGTAATTATCAGACTACCTCTTCCTAGATAATAGTTTCCTAGAAAGAAGAGGCTATATTCTGTGTATTCCTGTGTATTCAGTCATAGTGGGTATTTGAAAAGTAACTCATAATGAAAAACTTACATTTTTTATTGTATTTTATATATTTTATATAGATTACATTAAATTATTTTAAACTTACATTTTCATCCAACCTCAGCCATTTATAAGACTCTATGCTACCAGATTCAGAGAAACAATAGATCAAAATAAAGATTCTGTCTTTAGAATAGTCAGAAGAGACAAAAAAACAATGAATAGAAACCAAGAGTAAAGAGGGCAAAAGCTTAGGACTTCGGAGAACCAGTAAAAACTGTCAGTCATGACCATCCACAGACCTAAGACTTATGGCATGAGTCATGCTTTACTTCCTCTCCTGTGCAGTTTTAAAATGTATGCCAAAGTCAGCATTGGCAATCAGCATAAAGAAGAGCATAAGCTTACTGTGAGTGCACTGTGGACCCATGACGTGTGTTGTCAGTAAAGAACAAGATGGTGACAGAGCTCAAAGTGACAAATGGGTGCACTTGACTGAAAGAACATGAACAGCTTTCTT
>NC_022009.1:71766444-71783496 GCF_000317375.1 Microtus ochrogaster
AAAGAAAAACCATATAGTTAGGCTATAATAAGAATCAGACATAACCTCTGATATTTTCACATTAGCCTACAAAATGATCTTTTAATCTCCTAGCAACTATATCAGGAAGGAGCCTGATGAAACTAAACGTGAGTCATTTTGAAAACGTGTTGTGTTTTTTTTTCTATAAAAAAAAAGTTTAGACATGTTATTTTACTATACAATTTAAGAGAAACAGCACACTTTAAAAATGAATACTATGTTGCCCAAGCTATCAATGACCCATAACCTAATTTTTAATTTTTACACTTATGCAAAATGTGTGCATCAGTCAGATAAATGAAGGCACATCCTCCACAAGGCTAAGCAACAATATGACTGACATTGGCTCGTGCTTTTAGATTCATATGTTGAACTGCAAGAAAGAACAAACCAGGTTTTGTCACTGAGGATCCATTAATCCCGCTAAACAGTATCACCAAGAAAATTAAGAGAGGTAGCTACTATTTTTACAAGCACAAGATCTAACACAGCAGCTTTCAGACAAATCATAGCCTTATTCAATGCTTTATTTAAATGTTTATTGATTTTACATAAGAAAAATGGAATCAATATTTTAAAATTATAATGTAATCTTTGAGCTTCATAGACAAAAACAATTTTCTTATAAATATCTGTAAAAATATATCAATAGACACCCAAGGGAAAACCGGGGAGAGACAAATGATGTTTAAAAGTTCTTTTTCTGTCAGTGAGATGCCACAATTAAATGTGCGTAAACATATTATGATTAAATCATAGGAATGCGGCTTTAACGGTTAGTTTTTCTTTTGTTTCTCTCACAGCCACTCAGCCTCAGCCCAGCCTCCTGTTGCTCTGGTGCTGTTTTTACCTGCAGGTCAGGAGGTTTTAAGAACATTACCTGTGTTGATTGCATTGTCCTGACTGCCAGGAAGAGATATCTTTAGAATCACTAAATAATCACTTCATGTTCCCTCTTGCTCTTGATAAGCTAAATTCTTTACGTAGTCGGATATAAAATCTACATGTGCTGCTAATTTCTTTTTCTTTTTGTCAAGACATCTGTCGGATCTGACACAGAACAAATGTTATATAACCACTGTTAATACAGACTTTCGTAACGTAATTTCAGTCCTGCTTGGAACTTTTGGAAAAGGTAGTCGTATCTTGCAATCAATTCTCATCCACAACCTAGGGGTTCCAATAAAGGTCTTTTCAGTTCCATCTTTTGGATGAAGGACTGGATCATAAGGAGTTAAAGTAGTTTAAGAGTTGAAAGAGAAAAATGTTCCTGGCAGGAAAGGCTCACAGCTAAGTAATGAGCACCAAGGTTGAGGCTGCTCTTTCCTGCCTTGCTGCCAGAGCCAAGTTACCCACAGCTGCCAATCAGCTAATCTGAAAAGAATTTGTTCTTTACTGAATTTCTCCTTTATTACTCCCACCCCACTGGTCTGGTGTACATTGCCTCCAGCTACGAGGGTTTAGAAATAGTTCCTACACAGACAGCAAATGCTGGGTTGTGAATCCAAGGGCACTGGACACCAGCGAGAAAAGGACTTGTGTTCACCCCATTTCCTTTTCACATTTAGCCTTTGCTACTGCAACACTGAAAAGCCCCAGCTACTGCAAAAGGAGAAATTGCCTGTCAGTTTCTGAAAATTCAATGCTGAACCGTAACTGAGGACTCAGGGTGCAGCAGTGGTTACAAGACTCTGTGATATGATGGGAGAGAAAAAATATTTCCATGCTAAAAGAAATAAATTTAAACAAATAGGAACAAGGCGCTGCTGCTTAAGTTGAGTACTATTGCGTTTGAGGCAAGGGGATTGGTGTGATTTACCGTTAAAAACAAAGAGCCCTACAGATGAAGCCGACATCCGCCTTCTACAGTTATCTTTTCATTGACATTTTGAGTGTACTTATGAATGCTTGCTATGCCAGCATCCAATACAAGACTGCACTCACATGCACAAGAGCAATGCCTGCAGATATGAGAATAGATATAGGTATAAATAATTGGAGATGTGTCTTAAAACCAAGTAAGGAATGGTGTCCTAGAAATTTTGATTAATACACCTGGGTACGTTTCAGCCCTTTCATATATTCATGAAGCACCAGTTAAGAACGTTGGAATTTATGGAGGTCTACTGGGGAGTAATTATCACTCGATACATTAGCAGTGAAAAAAAAATCAGAGCTTGTTGCCAGCTTCCCTCCCTTCCAAGGCAAAGCTTAACTTTCTCCCAGTCTGAGTCGGAGGGTCTTTGTTCATTGCCGGCACGGATTCACCAAGCTGCAATGCAGTAATGATATTTTTTTTTCAATTGCAGATGTTTCCATCCTGTGGAAAACATGGATATAAGTATTCTTTCCTCTGTCTGAAAGGGAAATGGCTTCCCATTATAGTGAACATACCCAGAGGATTTTTAGCTAGCACACACACAGGTAGGGGAGATGGTGCAGATTGGTCTTTATGTGGTTTGCCTTTTACCGCTGGCACTTGAGCCAAGTGCACGGATATATTCAGATTATGCTGTCAGCTAAGGAACCTGGTCATTATGGTTAACTCAGACATATCTCACACAAGCTGAAGCTTCCTTATCAGTCCTGGCATTGTTGCTGCTGAATAACAGGCTCAGGACCTCACTCTTAGCAGAGAACTACCTCTGCACTGCTACCTTTAACCCATGGCGTTTGCTTTGGACTTGTGCCTCCTCTCCCTTGTGCTCACAAATCTTCTTTCTGACATCCTACTAGCTCACATCCCACTCCATAGCATTTCCTTTCTGAGGGGGTGAGGAAAGAATGCAAGCCTCTGGCAGTCAGGACACTGCAGCAGACAACCACACACAGGCAAACTCATCCTAAAATCAACCTAGCCTCTACGCAGCCTGTACCACTGCAGAATCCACTTCCGAATAAGCGCGAGTAAGCAAATCATTGTAAACAACCAAGTGGTTCCTTCAATGTCGTATTCTCGGCCAGAGATGCTTCATAGTTAGGAAAGACCACTGAGAATCTAACACACATCACTGTTCCTTTCTGAAGAAATATGCATTCCCTGCTACCTTGACATGTGTATAATGCCAGTTAAATGCTGTTTTGTCAGACATGAACTATCCTGATGTGGCTCACTGATGCACATGTGCTTATGTGTGCCTAGAAGCCATCATGTTCGAGAGGCAGAGCAGGATAAGGGGAGTGAAGGGAGGGAGGGAGAATAAGAGCATGAGAGCAAGAATGAGCTATGCAAAAAAAAAAAAAAAAAAAAATGAGCTATGCAAAAAAAAAAAAAAAAAATTCAGAGGACTCACTGCAATGCAGTTTTACATGCAGACCTGTAGGAGCAAACGGAATGTTATTAGACCGTAAAAGCCCATCAGGCTGATTTATGGTTTCTGATCAAGGTTTCTGTGGAAATTACTCTGCATCACCAGCTCAAGGTGACTGCTACCATTAATGTGTGGAAAATAAATGAGATAGGGAGGCTGATAGCAGAGGAAGGAACGGAGCACAAGGCAGTTTATACAGCACAGGTTCCCCATTTTGTTTTACAGTGCACAGAAGCCTGTCATCAAAATGATTGCTGTGGGGCAGGAAAGGCAATTCGTGGTAATTAGATCTTATGGCATGTAGCTGGTGCTTTCTTACATCCAGTGTGTTGGGATATTAGGATGGACGCCTGCTTTCTGCATGCCGCCTTTTCGGCTCTCTGGGATATTTAGATCTACTAGCCTAGATTTAAAGGGAATGTAATGTAATGCTGTATCCCCGACTCTATTTCTTTTTAATCATGGTCACTCCACCTTGGCTGTTTTGCTACTCTTTTTGCTGCTAAAGAGAATTCCTCTCTTCCAAATAAATAAGCTTTCACATTTGAGACTTTCCAAGGAAACTGATATCCAAAACTATTTTTGCATAACATCTTGTTGTCACAAACAATTCTGCCGGAATTTTTCTTCCTGACCGTTGAGATCCCAACATGCTGACACTTCATAGATGGAAGACTATGCTGTGTGTTTAGATATGTTCAGAGGAAAAGCCATATATCACAAGATTTTTCAAACACAGCTTCTGCAAAAGATAAAAGCTCTTGGCTTGCAGATGCCAAGCCTTCTTCTTGATTACACTGAGTGTCTCCACATGGATCAGAAGTCAGGGAGCGTGGTCTGCTGCTGGCTTTTCCCCGTAAATACTGGCAGAGAATTGGGCATTTTGAAATGCTTGAGCTCAAACTGGGCATACTAAAAGGTTTCCCAATCCTTTCTCTGCATCTTTCTCCCTGGCTGATAAAACATGCCTTCTGGGGCTTTTGTGTAGTGGTCTACATCTGGATCACATGGTATCTGCTTCCACACCTGGCTTCTTCTGCTATGGAGATAGAAAAACACAACTCCAAAACAAACAAACAAACAAACAAAACCAAAAAAACTTGCTCCCAGGAAACCCACAAAACAAAGAACACTCATTACCTACAACCAAGAAAGAATAAAGGAATGGGACCTGAGATGTTCCCATGCTGTCATTTTTATTGCTTTTGTTGTTTGCTTTAACTTGTAAAAAGTAGCATACAAAAGATTTGGTTTCATTATGACATTTTCTATGCTGTTTTCATTCATCTTCCTCCCCTACTCTCCTTTCTTGCTGCCTCCACTCCTTACGTCACAGCAAGCAGGGATAGAGTGCGGCCTCCATGTGTATATGTTCTGTCTATATATTGCTGCCTCCACTCCTTACGTCACAGCAAGCAGGGATAGAGTGCGGCCTCCATGTGTATATGTTCTGTCTATATATTGCTGCCTCCACTCCTTACGTCACAGCAAGCAGGGATAGAGTGCGGCCTCCATGTGTATATGTTCTGTCTCTATATATTTTTCTCCCTCTCCCCCTCCTCTCGATGTCTTCCTCTTTCCATCCTCCCATCACATTTATTCTGCAATATCGTTTCAAGTCAGTTTTTCTTTTCCATGGGTCAAAAGGTCTTTTGCAGAAGCTCAAATCTAGTCAACATTTTGTTCCAAATATATAGCAAGCTTAACTTATGAAAGGGATCCTAGCACCTACATGACAGCTAAATTCTTAAGAACTCATATTAGCTTGGAACTTCACTGTGAAGCTCAGAAATCACTAGGCAATGAGATAAGAACTCAGAAAACATGCTGTCCAACACAGAGAGCCACGCTGTACCCACCCACAGATACACTGTCCCTAGGTAGGAAACCACAGCTTAAACACAAAGTTATGGGGCTTTTTCCCCTTGATGATCCCAGTAGAGCGTCTTAAACTCCCATGCCCTGCCTCAGTTAGAAAACTGATTGGTTCTAATAACTGCACTGGGCTTGGCAGGGAGTTTTCAGTTCTCGGTGTCATTAGCACTCATTTTTGCCCCAGGTCTGTCTTCCCAGACAGAGGCTCCAAAACTCCTTTTCTTCCCTTCCTCCTAGAATATAAGCTATTCAAGGGACAAAAGAAAGCCAGGAGCAGCAGTCAGAAAAAGAACTCCAACTTTCAGTCACGGAAAAGGGATTCTTTCAGAGTCTGATTCCCCTGCAACGAGAAAAGAAGTGCCCACTGTGTGGTGGTGCTTTTCTGTTGTCTTTGCCCAGTGATCAGCTGCTTTGACAGGTGCCAGGTACTCTGAGGATCACTCTGGGTGAGTTAGAATCAATCACATTTGCACATAATACACACTGGATGGTTGACACCCCCCCCCAAAAAAAAACTGCCCTGTACTTATGAATTGTGGTCAGACCATTATAACAAACTCACATAGATTGAGTAGCTTCCAAACAACAAAAATGCCCCCTGACCCCATGTGTATGTGTGTATGTTGTGTGTGTGTGTGCATGTGCAAACACGCACAGGTGCCTTATTCTTGGAGGATGGCAGCCCATCCACATGTTCAGGATGCAGAGTGGTAAGCAAGAACACGATTGGGATTCAGACTGGTAAGGCTCTGGAAAAGTCAGCCTTCATCAACTTTAGAAAGGGCCCAAGCTTGCTCTCTGGCTTCTTAGAAGACATAGATCCTGCTACTGAGTTCTCCATTCTCATGAAATAAATACCATTGAAACATATCAACCCTAAACACTAGGGGTTATATTTCTATGTATGCATTGTGATGTGGAAACAACTATGTAGCTCATAATAGTCATGAGCTTTGCTTGGGTTAGAGAGCTATAGCAAATGCCTAATAATATGCATGCATGCATTTTAGAGAAAACAGTGAGTCAAAGCAAGAGTAGCGAAAAAGTGGGGGCCACCATTCTCTCCATGGAAACAGCAGCCGTTAACTCTCCCCTTTCCTCACACAACAGACAGTAAACAATATAAAAAACAATATAAATCTCTATCCATAACATACAGACCAGGCATTCTCTCTTCACAGAAATCCTGCCTTGCTATGAATTCAGAAAATGTCCATTGGTAAAATGCTATGCTCTTCCCTCTCTAAAGAAACACATACTGGTAGGTCTGTTTAAATTTAGGGCAGTGGAGAGAAACAATTTGCCTCTCAGCCCTAGTAGTGTACATCCCCACTGCTTACACAATGGTCTGTGTTTTGTCAGGTTTGCAGCAAAAGTACCCAGCAATTTTTTTTAAGTACTGTAATTTTAAATTTTTCCATTTATTTCAGAAGACATCATCTAGTAGCCAATCAGACAAAAGAAACAAAAAGAATGACAAAGCCCTTTAATATGCAGATAAGAACCTTTCCAAGTTTTACAGGATAAATGGCTTTATCACAGATAAGATTTCATTTTCTTTGTGTTCTTTGCAAAGTTTAGTAAATCTTTGAAAAAAAAAAAAATCCTAGCCATTCATTTCTCATGCATGCAAAAGAAAGAAACCAAAATCATCTCAAATGTGCCTTTTATCGTAAAGGATGGAGACATGATACCACTGTAATCATTTGCAGGGCATTATCATACGGTGTCAGGTTACCAATGTCAAGAATGTTTTGATACAGACATTAACTTTTGCCTCCTTTCTTAGCCACAGAGTTTTAAGTTCAGAATTAAATGTTCTTTTCCTTCAAAAAGGAGAAATTGTACTTTTGATTGATTAACTCTGAGTGAAGAAGTTCAACAAGATTCATTGCTTGCAAAAGATCTTGGGGAACAGTGAGGTAGGGTGGAGAAAGCAAAAAAGGAGGGACCTGGTACTTCCTAGGAAGCCTTGACAAACAGAGAAAGAGGAGCTTCCTGTCAGCCTTCCTGTTTCTAAATGGGAGGTGAGTGAAAGAAAAGGCAGGGTGGAGTATCTTGAAAATCAGAGAGTATTGACTGAGGGCTGTTGTTCTACCCTGGCCTACAGAAGGTACTGGAATGCAGTGAAAGACACTCTGAGTACCGGGAATATCTCTCGCAGCTCAGCCAGCATGTAGATGCCTCACGTACTTCACGCTTCCAGACATGGTGCTGATTGAGGTTTATATTTTTTTTCTGAAGAGCATTTCCTTCCTTTTCCTTTCAAATAGCAATTCTCCCAAGATAGTTCAGCTTGAATGATGCTTCCCAGGTGTATGGGTGTGATAGCTCTACAGCAGAGTTCTCCTTCATCAATCTCCACCATGCGCACACATTCCTCTATTGACCATGTGAAGCCTGGGACAAAATCCATAGGGTCAGAACAGGTGGCGACAGAAAGAGCAAATTCTGAGAATCACTAGAATTTGAGTTGTATGTTCTCCTCTTACGGAACAGTTTCTTATGTATTCCTATGCAATTCACGCAGTCAGTCAGGGCGTCAGACCTGGCTAAGGTCTCAGGAGCAGGAGCACACACTGTTCTGGAAGGTCTCCACATTTCTGTTTGAAATTCACCCTTCATTGTAAGAGGAGAGTAAATCACATACAATTTCAAATGCCGAACCCTGGACTTCCTAAAATAATGCCTTCTTGTGGTGTAATGCCATAGATTATTTGAGGATGTTGCATGCCAGACACTGAAAGCTAAAAAATTTTCTGTCAGAGCCTCTTAGAAGAGGTATTTCATGGAGAAAAAGCCAAAGGAACTGATCATGAAGCTGTGTTTTCTGAGCAAACGCACTGATTTCTCAGTTAAGTTTTCATTTGGAATGCTGCACTCTTCAGGTCCCACCCCAGCCTTAGGTACCGTTGTTGTCAACCCTGCCTTCTTCCTTGTCTGTTTTGTAGCACATATGACTATAAGGAGGTTTTCAGCTCAGGGCTTTTCTCCCTCTGCCCTGCCTTCCTTTCTTGCCTTCCTGCCTTGTTACCTCCCTCCCTTTCTACCTTTCTTTCTTTCTTGAAATAATACTTTATTTCAATTTTCATCCTTTAACAGTGGTGTGTATTTGTTTTGCTAGAGAAAAGCCTCAGGGCCTCGTATATGCAAATTAAGCAAAAGGCAGCTAAACTTCATGCCCAGTACCTTGCTTTCTTTTTCCATAATAATAAAACAAAATATTAAAATAATTGGATTTCTTAATGTTTTAAAATAAAAAATTTAAATTTAGGAAAAGTTTAAAAAACAAATAACTTGGATTTCCATGTTAATATGTTTTCATGCTGTCAGTCTTTCTTATACAAACAATCATGCTCCTTCAAGCTTAAAATAATTTTCATCATAGGAAAAATACTTTCCATACCAAACTCCCTACATTCTCATTTTATCTGAACAAAGAATGATTTGCTTTAAACCTTCAGTATATGACTTCACATTCCTTCCCCTTTCTTTTTGTTTCTTTTCTGCTTGTTTGCTTTTTTGTTTGTTTGTTTTGTGTTGTTTTTCTTCTCCCTGAGCTTGGTCTATCTGAATGGCGCTATGTAATTTCACTGCCAGTCACCCAACCATGGCACTCTTGTCTGTTAGACCTTCCCTGTGCTTTATGTCCTTATCCTAACTTCCCTTCCCTGTGCGAATCTCCCATATATTTTTCTCATTCTGCATTACATTGTCCATTGTGCTATTCCAATTACTATTTGTTGCCTTCCATCTTTTCCTTCCAGGGGATGCTACTGAAGCTCATATTCTTACCTTAACTTCCACATCGATTTCCACAATACTGTTGACAACCCAGTATTTCATGTGGCTTTCAGATTTTATGAATCTGGCCCAAATACGCATAATTCTTTAACAAACAATATGTCAAAAAGTGGAAGACAAGTGAAGTGGCAGGAAGCTAATGATGAAAAGCAGAGCACTTGAGTTATTGGAGAATCACTGTGGGAAAACTATAGTTTTCCCAGGTCACAGCACACTCCACAGGATGCAGGATGGAAGCCACCTGAGCTTCTGCCTAGAATCCAGGGTTATAGGCAATGCATTAGAATTACAATGGGAATGACACCATAGCTCCTGGGATCATGGAAGGTGATCAGTACTGGGTTCCTCTGGACTTGGAGATAAAGATGATGTATTTGTTAAACTACTCCAGATTT
Source organism: Microtus ochrogaster (assembly GCF_000317375.1). Lineage (NCBI taxonomy): Eukaryota > Metazoa > Chordata > Mammalia > Rodentia > Cricetidae > Microtus > Microtus ochrogaster. The sequence continues at coordinate 71,775,851 of NC_022009.1, forward strand.
TTATTTGGTCTGGTATGAATATGGAAGGACTACATTCAATTTAAATAGGAGAAATCATTTTGACTAGCGAAACAATGCAAAGACTGATAATCCTTTATTTCTCTACTTTAAAACACTGGATGATTCTTTATAGCCTTTAATGATCAATAAAATCCTTGCTGTGTCCCTGAACTTTCTAGTCTTTTCTGGAACAACTCCCATACTAATCCATCCACCCTAAAATCATTGCTAGCTTCACTTTTTCACTTCTTGGTTTCAAATTCTAAAATGCTTTCATAACCGCTCAAAATACTGTCTGCTATTCAAGCATGTCACCTCCTTCCAAAGGCATTTCTGAATCAGGTAAACAAAACAAGCTGCAAGCTCTTCAGGCCTGTCTGTTTCTTACATTATCTTGCTGAAAACCAAGACTAACAATCAACTATGTATCTATATGCAACATTCATAAGAAATACAGTTTTGTTCTCTATTTTACACTGTGGACATTTCGTACTCTTCTAGTTCCTTCTACAAAACTATATACTTTAATTTTTTGATAGACCATGAGAATTAACTCATTAATCCTTAGTGAAACTGTAACAGTGCCTCGTTTAATACAGGACTTAGTAAGACTTACCTAATTTGTTAAATTACCTCTTATATAATTACATTTTATAGATTAGTACTTGAGTACTGCCTCTAGCCATGCCAAGGTACTTTATAGTGATTATAAATTAATTTTTATTAATGTTTGCATGCAAAGCCCCAAGACCCCCTGGGCCTTGTTTTGATCTTTCAATATTCCCTCATGTCAATATATTTGAGGATCTCTAACTGATGACAAGTATTTAAAATCTGTTCCAACTGCCTCAGAATATAACTATTTTCAGATATGGACAGCATAATCTAGGCACCTAGGTCCCAACAGGTAACCATCACAACTAAAATGTTCTCCTCTTCTTGGATTGATATAACTGGAGATCAGAAAGCCCAATCATTACATCAGCACTTTGTGCGAAGAGAAAAATCCTGTTCCCTGCACTATGCTTAATTTAAGGTGAGTGACAACAAAACTGAAAGTGGTGTCCTTAATTAGGTCACAAAATTGCACAACCATATCCCAGTAGCTTCCACTAACTACCACAACTAATAAAGTCATCATTTTGCAGTCCCTGCTGTGCTAGTTTCGCAGTTCTGACAGGTAACAATTTCTGGGCCTGTACGATATAAACACTTCTTGGTCAAGCTGTCCACTAGACTACTGTAATGTAGTATACTTACCAGGGCAAAATGTTATGGTTAGCATTATTTTTCTATATTCCTTTAGAATGTATCTCCAGGCAAGATGAGTAAGCTCAATTTCTTTTTTTTTCTTTCTTTCAACTTACATATGTATATGATAAATGATCTTCAACTTATAATCTCCATATTATCTAGAATGGATTAAATTAGGCATTGGCCACCTATCTTCTTACTCTTTTTGTCCTTCAGTTTATCATTACAGCTGTTTTCTTTGATCATGAATAGTCTCTCAGGATTCCTTTTTCTTCTGAACAGGTCTCCATTAGAATCAGAATGGCCCACTAAAGGAGTGAGGGTAGCTTTGAACTTCATGGTGATCAGGTGCAAGGTTGTTATTTTATTCTGTGGGATGTTTCATCCCAACATACATTAGTGAATGTAAGTGAGATGGAAAGGAAGGAGTAGCCATTGAGTCCATTATCCTAACCATGTAAGCTGTTAATAATTATGAAATACCATAAACGATTTAACATCTTTTAACATCCTTAGAGAACACAAGGAACATGAAATATTATTATTATGTTTAGTTATAAAGTAACTAGCTAACCTCATAGTCTTACCTACTAGGTCTAGTAAAGAGCAGTCTCTCAGTACACCACATGAGTCTGGAGAAAAACACCATCAAGAATGCAGAACACCCATAGAAGACTGATAAGAATACCTACTTAGCTCAGCCAGACTGAGAACTCTCATCATTCCTAAACCACTAAGGGAAAACTCACAATGACCACCAGGGACTCACAATGTATGAATCAGCCAAAGGAACAGGACCAATACAGAGAGTAATCCAACCAATAGACCCTAAAGAAATACAGAACAAATCTTAAAAATAGCAAAGGGTATGACATAGTTATTTCAACAGCTTCTCATGTATTTAGAGTCATTAGAAGAAATTAAAACTGAACAGTAACAGTCAGGAGGAATGGGGTCTAGAGTCTTTTAATGTAAAAGGGAAGAGGCTGAAGTAGCTGGAAGAGGCTGAAGTCGGTAGCATTTGTGGCTCATACTTGTCTGAGACGAAATGCTAATTACCCTGATCTGACCATTAATCATAGGAAAATGTATACAATTATCATAATGTGTCCTCTAAGTATATAGAAATACCACGTATCAATTAACAGTTTTAAAGATCCAAACCATGGTTCAGGACACAATGGTTCACAGACATACACACAGGCAAAACCACATATATACACAAAATATTAATAAATAAATGATTTTTTAAAGACTCACAGCTTTACTTTTAAGGAATAATAGCATAATCACATAGACAAGAGCAAACCTCGGACATGGCTTCATGACCTCTGTAGAGCAAATGTTTCTTTGACCTGAGAGAAAGTTACCTGGTTACTTTTCATTGAAACGTGAAGTAATTCTCATAGTCTGTAAAGAAGATGGAACATCACATGTCCATGACCTGTGTGTTCCTCATGGACTTCCAGCTCTATCATTTTCTGCCATACTATGAAAATAAACTCTTGGATGAACTCTTAGGTGTAGTCTTTTTTTTTTTAAGATTTATTTATTTATTATGTACACAGTGTTCAGCCTTCATGTATGCCAGAAGAGGGCACCAGATCTCATTACAGATGGTTGTGAGCCACCATGTGGTTGCTGGGAATTGAACTCAGGACCTCTGGAAGAGCAGTCAGTGCTCTTAACCTCTGAGCCATCTCTCCAGCCCCCATTTAGGTGTAGTCTTTAAATATTCATTCTCGGTCTTTTTCCTGCACGTGGATAGGAACTATTTCCATGAAAAGTAGCAGTGGTGGAGACGAGAATGAGTTCCTCCATAGCTGAGCTCTAGATGGCAGCTCCTGTCATGGCTCCACCCTGCTAGAAATTGATAAGCAGACCTGTACCATCGCTTTTGCTTTACTCTAATGCTCAACTTTCAGTGCACTGTTGACCTGGGTCAGACTTGCCAAGAGAAATCTCTAGATCTTACTTAAGTACCCAGCAAAGTATATTCTCCTTCAATGTCATTCTGAAATTTCTTCCAACAGAAAGCTGAGTGTACTGGTTCTACCTTCTGTACCCCAAGCAATGATAACTTTTGCCATATTGCCTGTAGAACTTTTGCTTTATTAGACTAAATTTCTTCTGTCCTACAGAGCTACCATATCCAGAGCTCAGTACATACTTTCTCAACTTTTGCAAAGGTAATTTGGACCAGATTCTTCTATTGTGAGGGCTTTCCTTTGCATCTTTGAGTGCTTTATAGCATCTCTCCCCTTCTACAAGAAGTAGTATGCTTCTCACCTCAGTCAAAACATTCAGGAAATGCCAGTGATGATCCCATGAGATGGACCACCTGGTAAAAGTATTTGCTGCATAAGCCTGACAGCTTGCATTCCATTCCCAGAACCTATGGTGGAAGGGAAGTTCTGACTCTCAAAAGTTGTGCTCTGACCCCATATACACACCATACTCCATAGTAATAACTAATTAACTAAAGAATTATCAATGTGTCCCTTTTTGCAAGTTACTGTGCTTTGAAACCACTTGCTCAATATGGTTGTGCAAATAAGAAACAAATGAAATTCATAAGAATCATGAATATATACATAATTACAAGTATAAAGTACATCAGTTTTTTATGTATGACCAGAAATGGCAGAAAATAAAAGGATAACATAACATCTCATCTCATATTTATCCCCAAGATAGGATATATGTTAAGATAAAAGGGTCACAGTTTGGAGTCCTGTAGCAATAAAAAATAAGGCTCCTTGTAGCAAACATAAATGTGATCTCTCTTTTCCAGTCCAGCTATTGAGTAGCAGAGCCAGGCTTTCAACCTTGGTCTTTATGATTTATCCAGAAAAACATTGTGTGCATTTCCTGTTGGAACACAGAGTTAAGCAATGTAAACCATTTACTACATGGGGCAGGAGCATGCCTCAAGGTTTCCAACTAAAAGGCAAACAGGTTTTACTGGTTTGTTATGGTAAACAATCTCTCTGTATTCCCCCAATTTAGAAAACTAGCCTCCTGGAGACCTGAGAAGAAATAACAAACTCTCTACTTTAATGGATTAAAATGGGAGGGAGGGTCCTATATTTTCATGTGTGGATATGATCAACAAGATTTGAATGACAGATGTATATTCTAATGGTTTGGGTTTTTAGGGCAGGTCAAATATATTTTTGCACCAAAATGAGCATGTGAGCATCTTCACGGAGATGCAGAAATCATAAATAGAAAAGCCAGTGCCAGCACAGTGGCAGTGCAAAAGATCAGCAAAAAAAACATGACTGGGTGTAAAAAATAAAATAAGTTCTGAAGAGACACACTGAATATTGGTGGCATCTTCTATTTTGTTTTTTAAAAGCACTGTAACAAATGATGCTAATATCAACCTTGGAAGACTGCTCAAGCTGGGCATCTCAAAGAAGTGATTCTGTCTTCTCTAGAAAAAATAAAATGAAAATGAAACCAGGATATTTATTTCTCTTCTTAACACAGCAGGAATCACTTACAGAAAATAAGCCTACTAACACTCTCCTTGAGAGGACCAAAAATGCTACTGGGGAATGAGTGTCACCATTACCGCCACCATTATCCGCAGGATGGATTCATGAAGTGTCAAACCATGTTTGACAAACCTGTCCCTGCCTTTAAATGGCAAAGCTCTAAGCCCCTCCCCTCCCCCCATAAGATTCTGAAAGTAACATTACATAGCAAGGAAAAGCCTCAGCAACCCTCTCTCACCTCTCCCAGTGCTGACACCCAAGGCAGGCAAGAAAGTGATGGACCCAAAAGCAGCATAAGGAGCAAGATGCGAAATGGCACCACCGGGGTAATTTGCTTTACTCGGCACCTCTGTTTTGTCAATGGTTTATATCATTTTCAAATATTTTTTTATGCAAGCAGCAGAAATAGACTGCAAACCTAAGAAACAAGATGTCCTCATAAAGCAGGTTCTAGGAATAGAGAGAAGGGCCGAGAATACCTGTGTCTTCCAGGAGCTCAATCAATGGAGACTTTCGAGAGGAATGTTTGTGAGTGTGTGTGATGGACACTTAAAAGCAGAATAGGCCCTTATCAGCCTGAGAGAAAATTAAATTTAACAGCACTTGAAACCAGGGGAGGTGAGTTCAAGGGCATCAGTGGGGCTGTAACGGCAGCCTTGAGCAAGCAACCCAGGCCCCCTGTCTCGTTTTCTCTTTTCTGAAATGTTTTAAAACTAATTCCTTTTATTTTCCATAGATTTTTTTTTGTACATTTAGGTCAGGTAATTCACCATGTGTGTGAATAAGCAATGGAGTTATTATTTCAATGACTTCCAGAGCAATGGATGAACTTTTAATGACTAGGTAAAGAAAAAAACCACACCAAATCTTTGAAAACTGTTTTCTGTTGACTCTGGGACTCAAAGTGAATAGTTTTCCTTCTTTGGATTTTTCTGAATATTCCATACTTCCAATAATAAGCATATGTATATTTATAATCAGTAAAACATCAGTATTTAAGACATTTTAAATTTAAATTTCTTGAATGAATTATTTGGCAGGATAACAAATGTTAATACAACTTGCATAAAGAGGTGGCTTTTGAATGTACAAATCTATAATTATGCTGAACACTGAAATTGTGTCAAACATGTCCTAGGTCACACGTAGAATTAGAAAAGTCGGCTCTTGGGTCTTGAGAAATTAGCCGGTGGATAAGTGTGCCCTCTGATGCTCTCTCCTAACTAAAGATGTCCAAGTGAAGAGCTGTGTAGGACAGACTACGGAAAGCAGACTGGAGCCCCTCCAGCAAGGGCTCAAAGACTGTGAGCTCAAGCACAATTCAAATCGCTGCCATCTTCAGCAAGCCCTCACTATCTGTTGACTGTGTCCTGGGCATTTGCTGGATGCTGTGACTATAAGTTTAGACAAATGAGGCATGGCCCGTTTTAGATGCGATTGTTAACTATCTGCTTTTGTTTGTTTTCCCCTTCACAGGGAAAGATTAAAGGAGATAACAGTATATACCATGCCCAGTATTGGGGACAGAAAATCTTTCTTCACTGAGTTTTCCATTTGCATGGAAACTGAAGAGGTCTGAAATTGTAGTAATAATAATACAGCCTTGCCTCTAGGTCCTTCCCAAGTGATTGCTTATTGCTTTGGCTTCTGAGTAGTAAGAATTGTGTATCCTATTATTGTGTTTATCTTTAGTTCTTCCCTTTTCTTTCCTTTGATTCCAGACCAGAAACTGTCCTTGTGAACAGGGCCTCAGTTAGCAAATACTACACCTTTGTTCAGCTGCTAGAATGGTGTTCCTCTGAAGTGATGGAGTGAAAAATATCTGTGCTTTTTCACAATTTACAAATTATACTTACAAAGAGACTTGTTCTGTGTAGCTGAAGCAGCCTGTAGGAAATGTGTTTCACTGTTTTAAGGACCTCCTTCCTGCACTACCTCATAACCACAGTGTCACTATAGTCTCCAGAGACCACGGGGTCAAGCAATGGCCAATCCTTAGCCCCAACTTTACATTGTAGTAAAGGAAACACAGTGGCAGAGTTCAGCACTCCATGCTCTTTAAGATCTACACAACTCAGGTTCTTTATTTTCACTTGTTTTGTTTTTTTTCTTCTTGTTTATTCCCATTTGTCCCAAGACCTTTTAACACTTAAGTGGCTTTAGACATTGTGCTTTAAATATATTCTACTTTTTATCTAAGACAGTCCCTTCACTGAACCCATCTAGTGCCATGGGTTTAAATTAGCAGTTTCTACAGCTAAGTCCACACCTATGAATTCCTCCTGTCTCCCAGCTATCTCAGCTCAAGTCTGAAAGTTGACACGCGCAATGCGATCCTACTAGTCTTTCTGTGGCATTCTGCTCCTTCCTCTTAATTGTTCTGATCATTGCCACCTAAGTCTTGAAGTTACTTAGAATTCTTCCTCTCTTTCATACCCCGCATTCCCAGCATTCTCACTGCTATTACCTAAGCAGTGAAGGAATTTAACAATGTCTCCACACTTCCGACAGTCACACTCTGTCCATACCACCTCCAACATCTACCCTTTTCCAATTGTTCCCTAATTGTTGACTCACCCTCGGTTATGGGTCCCTTTCAGTCTGACTCCCACATGAGTCAGCAGGATCATTATAAAGTTGCCCTCTTGAAATGTCACAGTGATAGTCTACAGAATGGGGAGGAAAAAGTCAGTTCCTCACACAGGTTTTTCCCCAATGCACCCACCGGGTCACTGCTCTTGCCTTAGCTGCACCACCTTCTCACAACAAACTAACACACACACACACACACACACACACACACACACCATATGCATGCACCACCTTCTCACAACACACTGGCACACACACACACCATATGCATGCACCACCTTCTCACAACACACTGGC
>NC_022009.1:71783596-71807293 GCF_000317375.1 Microtus ochrogaster
CCACCTTCTCACAATACACTGGCACACACACACACACACACACACACACACACACCATATGCATGCACCACCTTCTCACAACACACTGGCACAGACACACACCATATGCATGTACCACCTTCTCACAACACACTGGCACACACACATGGATACACAGAAAGAGAGAGTTGAGGGGGGGAGGGAGGGAACAAAGGAGTAGGGAGCCAAGGTGAAGGAAGAGAAGGAGAGAGGGAGGGAGGGAAGTAGAAAATGCCTTCACCTCTGCTAATGAAATGTTCCCCCTAGAAACCTCCCTTGCTGTTACTGTTTTCATGGTTGTTCCCTTCTCACATGGCTACCTGATTTCCATTTTGAAGAATTCTACTCTGTGTTTTGCTTCCCAACCATATTATTCAGTTTCATAAAAATCTGTTTGACTTTTAATCAGAACATGACTGTTAATATATTTTTAATACATAAGATTTGATAATTAATAATTATATATTAAAATATTTAAAATAATATATTTGCAAATGTGAATGAAGGCAGTCCAATTTTCAGTAGTAGCACAGCTTTTTTTTGAGACCTATCTGAAAACTCAAGACTCAAATACCAGCGCCATTTGTTGAAGATGCTTTCTTATTTTCATTGTATAATTTTGGCTTCTTTATCAAAACTCAAGTGTCCCTAGTTGTTTGGATTCATATTTGGGTCTTTGGTTTGATTCCATTCATCCACCTGTCTGTTTTTATGCCAATATCAGGCGAGTTTTAGTAGTATAGCTCAGAAGTAGAGCTTGAAATCGTGGATGGTTACACCTCCAGAAGTTCTTGTATACAACTGTTTTAGCTATGATGGGTTTTGTTTGTTTTTCTATATGTAGTTAGTTACTGTAATAAATATCATTGAAAAGATATAAGAAGTAATTTATGCCAATCAGAGACATTGAGTTGTAAAGTTTACAATTATGAACTATGCATATGTTCACCATTTGAGACTCATTGTCATCAGTGTTCTATTCTGCAAGCTTTTATAGTTACATATAATTATCTGACTAGTTTTCAACAATGGCATGAGAAATCCACTCTATCGATGTAGTCTTCCATAAGAAAACAGAACCGCACGATTCCAGCTGCCAAGACTGCCAAATCACCCTAACAAGACACCAGCTTCAGAGAGTATATTAATCCTGTTACAGATTTTACATAAGTGACAAACAACATGGTTGTCAAAGTCACTGACATGCAGATACTGTTTGTGATAAAACCTATACTACCTAACCCTTTCTGTACAGATAAATGTTCATGTAAGGCAATATGTATAAGGAATGATACCAAGTAAGAAAGAAAAGACACTAGAGCATTCAAAGAACATTTTAAACTATGTGATGAGAAAGTTTAATGAAACGCAAAATGTCTCCACAGTAAAACCTAAACTAAAGAGAACGGAAAGATGTGTATAGATTGTATGATGTGATAGGTCTCAACAAAAAGAGGCTCCAATGAAAAGATAACAAAGGAAAGCACAGACACACACATTTATTTTTCTTTTCTCTTCCTTTCTTGCCACCCCTTACCCTCTCTTTCTTTCTTGATGGGGTTTTGCCCTGCAGCCTAGTCTATTCTTGAACTCATTCACTATGTAATATAGTTCCAGCTAACCTAAACTTTTCCATCCTCGTGCCTCATTCTCTTGCATGCTAAGACGACATGTTTATGCCCTCATACCAGTCAAGTTATTCTTCATGAGGGTGTCTGTGTAAATATGTAGCATGCTGTGTCAACCAGTAATTGACAAACTGCTTCTTCCTCAGGCATGTGAACTATTGATGATATTTACATCTTATACCTATATTTTGTCTAGTCCATTGCATTTCTTAAACTTTTTCTGGGTTCCTTACACTAAAAGATCAGAACTTCTGGATGCCCAGAATTTCAGACACAGGTTGTAGGAAATGAGGGATACTGATTCAGATGAGCTCTCCACCTAGAACTTTTCTGCAACATGCCAATAATCTACTACATGTTGCCTGCTATGTAACATTTCCATTTTTATACCTAAAAGGAGGGTTCGTCACAAATTCTAGATAGTTGTCTCAAAGCCCTATACCTTTCAGGTTTATATCCATATTCAGCTACAAATATTTAAATTTTCTTTTCCTATTGGTTTCTGGTTCCATTCCTTTTCATCAATAAGAAGACTACACTATGATCTTTGGTTGACTGGCTAAGTGATTGATTGGAATTTGGGGTTTTATTTCTATAGGTTCTGTGGTAACCAAATGTGTGTGTTACTCTTGCTTCATAAAGATAATGTGAGGTTTGGGTTTTTTTTTTTTTTGAGATGGGGGATTTATTTTCCTGTCTGGTTTAAAATTTTTCTCCTTATTCTCCATTTACAGCAGTTTGGTTCTGATATATTTGTCAGTTTCTTTGCATTTTTCCTGCTTGGCTGTACTCATTGTTTTTCTTTTGTCTGTGGTTTGATTTCTTTTATCTATTTTGAAAACTTACTAGCCATTATCTTTTCAAATATTGCTTCTGTTGTGTTCTGCAGCTCATATCTTACTTATGATCTAGTGGCATATTAATGAAATTAATTGTCTATATACTTTATGCATTATTGTTCATCTTCGTAATCTTTCTGTCTTTGTGCTTCATCTTAGAGACTTTATTCATGTCTATGAGTTCATTTTCTTTTGCTTTCTTCAAGGCTGTGTTCAAACTGACTTAAAATATTAAGTATTTTATTTGCTATTTACTTTATAGACTATAACTATTTAATGAGTTACTTTTTTATCTTTCATGTCAATTTTTTCCTCTTATCTACTTGATCTATATATAGTATATGTTTATAGTTGCCTTTGCCAACTGACTCTCTGTTTGTTTTTCTGTTGATATGATTTTTCCCATTATTGAGCATACTCTTTTACCAAATAACACTAGTTAACTTTTAATTTGTGTGCCAGATAGAATATACATGATAAATTGAACTGATTTTACATAAAGGTTTTGCGATGGATCAGTTGGTAAGCACTTCCTAAAAGTTTTAGTTTGATCAACAGCATCCACAAGGTGGAAAGAGAACAGAACTCACTCAGCAAGTTACCCTCTCACCTCGACACAAGAACCATGGGACTCATGCACTTGCACACATTATATAAACAGACAAATAAATCAATAAATGCATTAAAAATTTCCCGGGAAAGACATTATCATTTTTTTTTCATTGAGAAGGTGAGTTGAAGAGCTGATCCTATCTAGTATTCAGCTTAATTAAAGCTAGAGATTTAAAAGTCATTTTACCTCAGTTTCAAATGAGGGGATCTTCTGTCTTTATTTATGCTCCCCTCTCTCCTGAGATTTCTCCTAAGCATCATGAGATCTTGGAAGATTTAATCATGGTAATTGAGTGCCCCAACCCCACATCACTGTCCTATTATTTGGCAAATATTCATATAAAATACATATCCTAAGTTTGAGGTGTCTCTGTATTCCATCCATTCATGCTAGCTTGTACGGCCATTTCCCCACTCCTGGCTTCTTTTTAACCTGGGTGGACTCTCGCCCTATGGCGAACATGACCTTTTTCATTCTCAAGCTTGGCAAATGCCACAGGTAGAAAATACCCAGCGAGTTCATTTCACCACAGAGTGACCTCTGTCTCTAGAGCTAGTTCACTTGTTAGCATCTTCTGAAGATCATCAATAAATTTTAAAAAGTAAGTTTTATGCCTGTTTTGGCTTTTCTTTCTCTACTTGCTATAATAGGAATTGTATAGTTTGCCATTATATGTGTTATTTTAGCTAGTAGAATCTCATTGGGGACTTAGGCTTTTTAATTGGTTATAAATGTAAGACTTTATAGCTATTATTGTTATGCTTTAAGTCCATTGAACTTAATTTCAAATACTAATTATGTTATGCAAAATATTGGAAATTATTGCTAGTTCTGTGTCCTCCTTAATACCTTTTGATTAGCATATCATTTACAAATTCAATCAATGAATTAACTATGCCTAAGATATTCTGATTAGGGTTAACTGTAATTGTTTCTTGCAAAATAATGGAAAATGTGCTTGAATTAATAATTCTATCAATGAATGTTAAGCAAAAATAGACATTAGATCTTTCTCCCCTAATTTATTAAAGTAATTTTCCTACTTAGAAGATGATTCTCACTTGTTACCAAAGGAGAAAAAGTGTTCTCAATAAATGAATTACAGTAGGTTTATTTAATTTTCTTAAAATATCTTCCATAGTAAAAGTTGCTTAGAAGTCAATAACATGTTAAATTTGTAACTAACACTTAGTAGTGTAGAAATGATAATATTTCTGTGTAGGCAGAGGCTGCTGGATCATTCCCTGCTACCCAGACCTGAAATAATTACACAGAGACTATATCATTTAAAACTCTGCTTGGCCAATAGCTTAACTATATTGCTAGCTAGCTCTTGTATATTAAATTAGCCCATTTTCATTATTTTATATTTTACCACAAGGCTCGTGATTTACCGGTAAACTTCCCGGGCATTTGTCTCCTTCAGCGGCAGCTACATGGTGTCTTCCTGACTCTACCTACTCTCTCTCTACATAGAGATGTAGAGATTTCCTACCTGGTTCTACTCTGTTAAGTCATTGGCCAAAAGCAGCTTTATTCATTAATCAATAAAAGCAACACATATACTAAAAGACTTCCCATATCATTTCCCCTTTTTCTATTTGAATAAAATGGAAGGTTTTAACTTTAACAAAGTAAAATTACATATAACAAAATAGCTATCAAGCAAGAATTATAGTTATAATATTTATATCTACTTTATCTTTTTAACATAACTAGGGAAAACTATAACTAGCTATTCTTCAACTCTATAAAAGACCTCAGAAGGATATTATTACCTAAGTTAACAAGGAGTGATTTGGGACTCCCCTCCATATGCTATGAATATGTTTTATTGCCATTGGTTAATAAAGAAGCTGCTTGACCCATTAGCTCATGGCTCTTGTCTCTTAAATTAACCCGTTTCTTTAAACTATGTACTGCCACATGCTACAGGAAGAGGGACTCTTGTTTGTCCCAGCTGCCTGGCTAGCTTACACCTGAAATAACCACACAGAAACTATATTAATTAAAACGCTACTTGGCTATTAGCTCTAAATTCTTATTGGCTAGTTCTTACATCTTAATTTAACCCATTTCTATTCATCTGTGTATCACCACGTGACTGTGGCTTACCAGCAAGATTCTAACCAGCACCTATCTCAGTCAGATGATCCATGGCATCTATCACTCTGCCCTTCTTCCCAGTATTCAGTTCTGTCTTCTCCACCTACCTAAGTTTTGTCCTAACAGGCCCAAAGCAGTTTCCTTATTCATTTAACCAATGAAAGTAACACATGAACAGAGGAACCTCCTACACCAGCCACATGGTTGTGGCCTACCTGTAAGGTTATGCCTTCCACCTGTCTCCTGCGGCAGCTACACAGCTTCTCCCTGATTCCACTTTCTTTCATCCTCTATCTGCTTGAAATTCCCATGTTATTATATTCTGCTAAGCCACTGCCCAAAACAGCTTTATTCAGTAACCAATAAAAAAAACCCACATGTACAGAAGGACTTCCCACATTTCAGTTCTTTTTTAACTGCTGTTTCTATGAAAAAGTATATTGAGAATATTAACATAAGGGAGAAGGGTGCTTTTTGGCTCACAACTCCAGATTACATCCTATTACAGGAGGGTCAAGGCAGCATGTACTCAAAAAGGCTAGTCATAGCACATCTACAGTCAAGAGTAGAGAGAAATGAATACATACAAGCTTGCTTGCTCACTTGCTTGCACCTTGATTTCTCCATTCCATTACAGTTCAGGAAACCCTGACTAATAAATGGTACTACCCACAATGAGCTAAAGCTTGTCATATTAATAGCTTAATTAAGGCAAATCCCCACAGACATGCTTACAGACTAAACCCAATGTACACTGTCCCTAAGTGAGTCTCTCTTAGTAAGTTCTAGGTTGACAGTTAAAGCTGTCAAAATGTGTTCAAATTTTAAAAACAGTCCAAACTAAATAAAGCCTTCATCTTAAGTTTGAGATTTAAAACATTGCCGAAAAAAACAGGTTTTATTTCTGAACTGTACTATAAAGTATAATAAGAGAAATCAGCATGTAAGATAAAGAGGCTCTAAAAGCGTTTGTAAGAAAATCAACAATTTTAATCCACACAGATTTTTAATTATATAAAGTCATCTAACAATTTTTAACTTAAATATTACTTCCCATTGTTAGATAGTAAATTTATTTGATATACCACAATCAGAATTTCTAAAACAAAAATTAATTAAATAGTGTATCACACATACTTCATGTTTTGTTTTGAATGTTTCCTTTTATTATAGAAGAAAGTTTATTTTAGTTTATACTTCCACATGGAGGGTCTTTGAGGGTGGGGCTGTATGGCAGCAGGAAGCTGAAGCAGGAAGCTTCACTTCTTTTTCCATACCGGGAAGCTGAGAGAACAAACTGCAAGTAAAACAGGGATATAAATTCTTCCATGCCTGTCTCTAAGACTATATTTCCTCTCCAGCAAGGTTGTACCTCCTAATGGTTCCATAACATTGTCCCAACAGTACCACCAACTGAGAACCATATGTTTAAAACCTGAGCCCATGAATTACATTTCCCATTCAAACCACCACAATCCACTCTCCGGTTTCATAGACTTTTAATCATCGTATAGTCTGAAATGCATTAAACTAAGCTTCAAAAGTCCCCATAGTTTAAAACATTTGAAACACCATTTAAAAGCCCAAAGTCTAACATCTTTTCTAATATTCAAAGCAATCGTTTAAGTGTAAACTCCTAAAAAATAAAAATGCATGTTACATACTTCCAACATATGGTTGCATAGAACATGCACTCCTTTTCCAAAAGGAAGAAATGAGGACATGGTGTGAAAATACTGAGCCAAAGGCAGTGGGGCAAATATTAAATCCTATAGTGCCATATGAGATGTCAAAGGCTTAGATGGCTCTTCCCTTCCAGCTTTGCTGCCTACAACACACACTCCCTCTTTAGCTGGCTACTCCCTGTTTATATTCCTTGGCAGATGTTTAATAGACTTGGCATTTCCAACATCATGGTATGTTTATTGCAACCCAGGCGTCACTGTTAATTCATAACAAGCCACTAATGGGGACGCCCTTGTCACATGGCCTCAGGGGCTCTCTGAAATTTCAGAGAAAAAAATCCTTGACCACTTCATCATTGCCTCTTTCATGCCTTCAAAGCTATCAGCACATGGTTGACCCTGTTAAGGTTAGTTGCCAGCTTAGGGTGGACTCCTGCCCCTGGGAATCACCTTTGCATCCGTATTTGTGTGCTTTCTAGGAGCTAAAAACTTCTTCAGCTTTCTGACATAACTGATCTGGATGGTCTCTTGCCCAGGAAGTACTTTTCTTATCTTTATAGTATGGAACAGGTTTCTCTTTAGTGGTGCTAACCTCCTTAGCAAGTACAGTCTCTCTTTCAGCACATAGCTTAACTGTAACATTAAGCTCCTGGGTGCCCTTTTTCTCTCTAAACTGTACATTTTGTATTCATTCTTCTATACGTACTCATTTTCATCGTAGACCTTTGTAAGGGAAATTAGTAATAACTGTACTGCAGGTTCAACATTATAGAGTCTCTAACAAAGAAATTAGTTCATTACTTTAAAATTTTGCCTCAATCAAATTCTTAGGACATGGGTAAAAGGCAGGCAGATTTTCTGACAAAATGTCGCACAAGTAGCTGCTGGCTTACTTTCTGTTAAAGTACTTGCTTACTCTGAGATCTCTTCAGCGGGACCTTTACTATCCACATCCCTGCCAGCAGCACTGTCTTCTTAGATCCTATTAGAGCAGCTGATTGCGTGCTTCTTAAGACATTCGACAGCTTTTCTAGTCCAAACTCCTCTGCATTTTCCCAAAATATGTGGTCAGCTCCTTCATGACAGCATCCAACTCTCAGTACCAACTTATGTATTAGTTACTTTTACCATAAAGAAAAAGAAATAATGGAATAATTTATTTTACCTTACAGTTTCATAGAGTCAGTAATGGGAGAGATTCATGACCGCAGGTATCTGGATGAGTATGTTGAAAGATCACATCTTTATCCACATGCAGTATACAAAGAGAACTGGCTTTGTTTAACTAGTGCATGTCTGTCTGTGTGTGTGTGTGTGTGTGTGTGTGTAAGCTCCTTCTATGTAACCATGGCTGGCCTGGCACTTGCTCTCTAGAAAAGGGTAGCCACAAATTTGCAGTGATTCTCCTCCAATATGCTGAAATTTCAGGCACAGATCACTACCATAGGTAATAATTTATTTTATAAATAGTAAGTATTGTTCATAGAAACTTTTTTTTATTAACTGCACATAGAGATACAGATAACATTTTTATCTGACCCTTTTGAGTTCAGCAAGCTCTAAGTTCATTGTCTATGTACGCATGGCTCCTTTTGTAATTCACTCAGGATTCATTCATTAGTTCTCGCTCTTTTTTTTTCAACTTAAACTAAGTCTCATAGTCTCATAAAACTTTACTACTTATTAGACTCTATCAATCCCAAATGACCATGGGTAAGAAAAATCCTACGTTCACTACTATTGGCATTAGTCCCTTTACATAAATGCTCCCTCATAGTGAGAAATTAAGTATGATTTCTATGATTGTGGTAAAATGCACTCACAAGTTGGACAAGAATAGAAAAATAAGAAGATATGTTCATGTCCAAAGATATGGCTTTGAAACATTTGTTTCAGTTGTAGAAGCAAGCTAGAAATTATAAAGAAAAGCAACTAAAATCTGTGTGTGAATATTTGTGTGAAGAAAAATAGAACATGTTGGCTTCTAGCACCTGATCAGTCTGGAGACCAGACCAGAATTCTCTAGACCACAAACCAACTGTCTATGTAGTTGCTGTGAAGAAAATTTAGTTCTGACATGAAATGTTCATATAACCAAGAGTCCTTAGAGAAAAGTTCCATGACACTGGAAAAACTTTAAAAGTATAAATTGTCAATGATACAGAAGTCTAAATGTCATAGGTTGAGTTAGAACTACAATGGTAAACAGGAAACACAATCTCTATACTTAACAAAGACAAGTCAGAATTCCTTTATCATTTACCTCTGATGCCTAGAGGCCAGATTATACCAAAGAACAAATAAATGCATAGACCATTAGCTATATAAACTACAGGATAACTTGTATTGTGATTGAGCTGGTGGAGGTAAAGGTAGCAGTCAGTCTGGATAAATAGCATGGATCAGAGAACTAAGACAGGAGCTAAAGGCATAAAGAGACACTTGCTTAGAAATGAATTCCAAGAAGCTAAGTAGAACTAAGAAAGCAATTTGAGTGTTTTTGCAAGGCTTGGAGGCTTAGAAGAAAAAAGAATCTATAAAAACAGATATCTCAATGGTTGCTTTAGGACCAAACAATGCTGACAAGTAGGAAGGCTGAATCCAATAAAGTTAGATTGTTACGTTGAGCAGCCCACTTTAGCAGCTGTGAACATGCAATGAATGCAGAATGAGCCTGGGAACTGAAGTAATTAATAAGTCAAAGATCAATATAGATTAACGATTAATGTGAGAGTCAGCCTGTGCACACTGGAGGCTGATAACATAAAAGAACAGGGAGAATGGATGCTGACACTGCACAGGACAGTGACATCCAGCCTTGATGCGAAAGATTCCCCCATGGATATCTTGAACTCTCATTTAGAATGTTCAGATACACCTTTGTTCCAGGCGTTTTCAAATGATGAGATAATTTGCTACCCCACATCATTAATGTTTTAACATGCTTATAGGTTTTATGTGAGTCATGAAATATAAGTAGATTTAAAAGATTTATCTATCCAAGCGCTAGCATATTTCCATGATGTATTTTTCTTTGTAAGCTTGAATACCAATATATACTTACCAACACATATTCGCCTACAATTCTTGATATTAAAAATGTCCCATATAGTTGTAAAGACTGAGGATGGATGCTTCAGAAGGAAAAGCAGACATACTCCCATATAAACAGATATGAGCTAGAATGAGTGGCAGTTCAGGCAGCATGGTGGTAAAGACATTAATTGAAATGGAGAGAAATAAGCCTCTGTCATGAGTTCAGATCCCTCTGTGTCGTTCCCTTACTGTGAGATTTAAAGAATTTATCTTTCTATGGATAATGTTTTAACTTGAAGACAGCAGTGGATCCACACTTAAATTGCTGGTACAACACAAATGTTACTGTAGGCACAGATGCTAGCCCTGGGCAGGTCCTAGCTACGTGCAGTGGCTTTAGCAAGCTCATTTGTGTCAAGATCTTTGTCCTGTTGTGGGCTGCCATGGAAACAGTAGGCTTTGGTTGTGCTAGCCCAAAAATAATGTGAAGACATAATTAAGCAGATTTAAATCAACTAGAACTCTGGATCAAATCCAGTATCATAATCTGAAATAGTTACCTCAGCCAACCTGTACACACATGAGAAGGAAAAGGGCTTCCTTTGTAATTCACTGAGATGTGGGCCAGTTGAGATGCAGTATTTTGACAGCAAAACATATTTGATACAGTACAAATAAGTTTAATGAATAGGATTTAATATCTAGAAAAATAACTTGTATATTTTCCCACATATTTTAAATATTCTCAGATGCATATTTATACAAAGTTTAATGATACCTCTAATATATTGTTCAAAAAAAGAAAAAAATCATTGCTATTTATAAATATATAATAGTTCCCACTTTCCTTGAATCTTTCTTCATATTATACAATGAAATTTTACAGGGTTTCTTTCTTATTTTTGTGACCTCTTTGAGAATATCATACTGTCTTAGTTAGGATTTCTATTGCTTTAAAGAGACACCATTACCACAACAACCCTTATAAAAGAAGACATATGATAGTGACTGGCTTACCGTTTCAGAGGTTTGGTCTATTATTGTCATGAAGAGGGACATATACATATGCAGGCAGTCATAACGCTGGAGAAGGGCCTGATAGTTCTACATCTTGATCTACAAATAACAGGAAGTAAACTGTGTGTCACATGGACTATAACTTGAACAAAGGAGACCTCAAAGCTCACTCACAGTAACACACTTTCTCCAAAAGGCCACACATATGAATAGGACCATTCCCTATTGAAACCATTTCCTTTCCAACTACCACTTTCTACCCCCTGACCCCCATAGGCTTGTAGCCATATCAAAACAGAAAAATGAATTCAGTCCAACTTCAAAAATCCACTTATTTAAACGTCTCAAAGTCTCTTCTGAGATTCATGAAGCCTCTTAACTCCAATCCCCTATGAAATCAAGATAAAAAAGCTAATCACATACTTCAAACATATAATGTCACAGTGTATACACTATGATTCCAAAATGGAGGGAAGAGAGGATAGTGCTGGACCAAAGCATAACCAAAAACCAGCTATGCAAACTTCATACTCTGCATCTCCATGTCAATGTCAGAATGCTCTTCAGCTCTCCAACTCCTCTCAACTTTGTTGACTACAAAATACTTTTCTTTCTTGGGCTGCTTCTACTCCATGTTAATGGCTTTGCTTGATTGGTATCTCACAACTCTGGCATTATCCAACACTTTGGGGTCTCCAAGAGGATCCAGTCTTCAACTTCACAGTTCACTCAAAGGCCTCTCTACACCTTCATTCAGGACACTCTGAGACATGCTTGACCTAAGCCACTTTCCATAGTCATGGAAAAAGATTTCATAATCCCTTTCTTCTATCTGTGACTCTACAGCCAGAACCATGTGGTTGACAATGCCAAACTCTGCTGTTTGCTGTGATAGGAACATGGCCCCATTGTTCAGTTATATCTTCACCTGCTTTCTGTTTTCGATAGTTTCCTTCACTGCCTAAACTTGACCACCTTCAAACTGGATCTGTAGACCAGGCCCACAAACTCAGAGATCAACTTGGCTCTGTGTCTGGAGAGCTGGAATAAAAGGCATGAACCAAGGCAACTGTCTATAAGATTTCTGTAATTCCTTTTCACAAGTTGGAAGCTTAGCTGAATGGGATCTTTGTCCTGAGGTCACCACTCCCTTTGTTCCATTTCTTAATCTCTTTGTCTCTTTGAACACAGGACTTAGCTCCATTCCAATTCCTGGTGCTCCTTTTCTGCACAAGTTGTACATTTTATATTATTACTTGCTCAGCTTACTCCTTTTCATTATAAACATTCATTAGCGTTAACACAAATAACCACATGATAGAGTCAATATTAGGCTGTTTTGAGATTTCCTCTGCCAAAGAAATTAATTCAAAATCTTCACTTTAGCCTCAGGCAAACTTTTTGGACAAAGGACAAACAGCTGCATTCTTCATCAAAATATCACAAGATTAGTCTACAGGCCACATATAAAATTCTTCTCCTCTGAAACCTCCTCATCTAGACCCCACAGTTCAAATTACCCTCAGCACCATTTTCTGTGTTCCTATTAGGATGGTCCATTAATATCCATTTAAAGCATTCAACTGGTTTTCTAATTCATAGTTCCAAAGCTCATATTCTTACAAACAAAACTGTGGTCTGGCCTATCACAGCAATACACAAATCCCTGGTACCAACTTCTGCTTTAGTTAGGATTTCTATTGCTGTAAAGAGACACCATTACCATGCTAACTATAATAAATTAAAACATTTAAATGTGGCTGGCTTACAGTTTCAGGTGCAGTCTATTATTGTCATAGAGGAGAACACAGTGGCAGGCATGCAGACATGGTGCTGGGGAAAGAGCTGAGAATTATGTATCTTTTTTATTATTATTATTATTTTTATTAGTTGTGAAAGCTCAGCCAACAGCTTAGGCTTGTTCCTAACTAGTTTTTTTTTAATTTATTTATTTATTAAGGATTTCTGCCTCCTCCCCGCCACTGCCTCCCATTTCCCTCCCCCTCCCCCGATCAAGTCCCTCTCCCTCATCAGCTTGAAGAGCAATTAGGGTTCCCTGACCTGTGAGAAGTCCAAGGACCGCCCACCTCCATCCAGGTTTAGTAAATTGAGCATCCAAACTGCCTAGGCTCCCCCAAAGCCAGTATGTGCAGTAGGATCAAAAACCCATTGCCATTGTTCTTGAGTTCTCAGTAGTCCTCATTGTCTGCTCTGTAAGTCCGGTTTTATCCCATGCTTTTCAGACCCAGGCTAGCTGGTCTTGGTGAATTCCCGAAAGATCATCCCCATACCCCTGGACCATACCCCTGGACCCAGCAATACCGCTCTTGGGAATATACCCAAGAGAGGCCCTACCATACAACAAAAGTATATGCCCAACTATGTTCATAGCAGCATTGTTTGTAATAGCCAGAACCTGGAAACAACCTAGATGCCCTTCAATGGAAGAATGGATGAAGAAAGTATGGAATATATACATATTAGAGTATTACTCAGCAATAAAAAACAAGGAATTCTTGAAGTTTGCGTACAAATGGATGGAAATAGAAAACATTATCCTGAGTGAGGTAAGCCAAACCCAAAAAGAGGAACATGGGATGTACTCACTCATATTTGGTTTCTAGCCAGAAATAAAGGACAGTGAGCTTATAATTCGCGATCCTAGAGAAGCTAAATTAGAAGGTGAATCCAAAGACAAACATATAGGCATCCCCCTGAATATTAACCTTCATCAGGCGATGAAAGGAGACAGAGACCTACATTGGAGCACCGGACAGAAATCTCAAGGTCCAAATCAGGAGCAGAAGGAGGGGGAGCACGAGCAAGGAACTCAGGACAGCGAGGGGTACACCCACACACTGAGAATTATATATCTTGCACAGGCAACAGGAAGTGAACTATGCGTCATACTGAGCATAGTTTGATCAAATGAGACCTCAAAGCCAACCCCACAGTACAACACTTTCTCTAACAAGGCCAGACGTCCTTACAGTGTCATTCCTTATGAGGGCCATGATTCTTTCAAACCACCATACATACATTATATTTTCACCCACTTTCTTCATCTCATTCTTTTCATCCATTGGGTCCCCCTAGCCCTGCTTATAAGCTCATGTGTGTTAGTTTTACTGGGAACCAGACCCTTTAAAAAAATCCCTAACTGTCCCTCTTACCATTTATTAATTGCTAACAGCTCCTCAGGAAGGAATGAGTTTGACACACACTTCTCCCCTCTATGCCAGGAATTTGTCCAATATAAAATTACATAGATCTTGTTCATGTTGTTGCTACTGTTTCATATGCACAAATGCCCTATTGCATCCAGAAAACACAGCTTCCTTGTAGCCATACACCAACTTTAGCTCTTACAGGTTTTGTACTCTGTAATAGGACATTTCTCTCCTGCCCACCAGTTCCCAGATAACCAATCAGAGGCTTAATATCAACATAATGCCCAGCTGATGGCTCAGGATTCTTACTGGCTAACTCCTACATATAAATTAACCCTCCACAAACCCCATGGCTTACCAGCAATGCTCTGCATCTTACTTCTCTGACAGATGTGGGTGTCTCCGAGACTCCACCTTCTTTTTCCTAGTATTCAGTTTGGTTTTTCCACCTAGTTATATTCTGCCCTGCCATAGGCCAAAGCAGCTTCTTTATTAGCCAATGGTACTATAAAATATATATTCATAGCATATATAGAGAAGGGCATCCCAGATCATCTTCCCTTTTCTGCCTAATCAAAAAGAAAGGTTTTAACTTTCTCATAGTAAAATTGCATATAAACATGGCTATTAAAGCTACAATATTTAGTCTATTTGTATTTGACAAATTTAAATACTCTCTCATCTATTTTATCTTTGTGAGTCTAAAGTTTTATATATAACTTATCTTTTATCATAACTAAGGAAAGACAACTATCTAGTCTTTAACTTCATTCAAAGACCCCAGAAAGATATAATATTACCTAATTAAACAAGAATTTTTAAGCATTGTAAGTATTCCTGAATACTGGGAGAAGGAGATATAATGCAGATGTCCCATTTTGGGCCAAACTTTCTAAAATCACTTATTCCTGCACCTTGTGAGTCTTGGCGTTAATTGACATCTACTGCAAAAAGAAGCTTCTCTGATAAGGTTTTAGAGATTCAATAATCTATAAATATAACGAGAAATCATAAGGAATATGTTTAATAAATAATTCCATTGGCAGAATAATAGTAGTTTCTACCCTTGGGCCTACGGTCTGTCTATTCAAGGTTCTTGGCAATGATGACTGTGTCAAGTATGGATTTCATCTTATGGATCAACACTTAAATTTAAGCAGAAACTGTCTGGTTTATTCCATGGTGTTTGTACCAATATTGCATCAGTAGGTATATGTTACAAGGCTTGTCATTATTGTTGCTCTATATACCAGGCATGCCATTATTGTAACTCGATATGACAGGCATGTCATTACTGTAGCTCTCAGGGTTCACAACGAGGTAAAATTGAAGGTTACCTTTATCCTGTATAAGTATACAAAGCAGCTTTCTGCACTATTGCTGCAGTAAATATAAAGCTAATATTTTTATATTAGCATTGTATCCAACTACCTTATTAAATTTCCTTATTAACTGTTCAAGTTTTCTTAACTTATTGTTCCTTAAGCTATCTAAATAACTAGCAATATTGCATTCATATCCCTCAGTATTTGCTGCTATTATTTTTGCTTTCTTATTATATTATGGTCAGTGTAATGAAAAAAGAAACTTGTTTAAAACATTATAGAAAATAGAAAACTTGTACCTTGGATAGGAAATAGAGACAGAGACATAGCATTGAAAGGAAAAAAATAGCTTTTATTCACAGTAGACCAAAAAATATCAATGCTTGAGTTAAGACATGTATCATTACTTTTTTCTAACATACTGAAAGGTAACTTCAAGAAAGGCATATCATGTGGCATGTCACTACTTTGCCTAGGAGGGGAGCTAACATATTCCTATAGACCCATGTCTATTAAAAGCAACTATGTTCTTTGGATCAGGGTAAATAGCAAGAAGTATTTGGAATACGTTTTTGCTAGAAAGCAAGAATATGTTTAAAATGCATATAGAATATTTTACTACATGCAGCTACACTGAGAACATGAAGGTGTGCCTCCTGCTTTAAACTGCACTCCAAGGAGAAAGAAACAGCAGGGTTTACATTTTCATTCCCTTTATTCTTTATTTTTCTTCTTATTCATTTTTCCCAATCTTTATCTTGTTCTTTTTTCAGAAAAATGAGTCAAATTTTAGCTTACCTAGCTATCTGTTATAGTTCTGCTAATTATTTAAGCTCCATTTTTTCATTGTTTCATGTAATTCACTTTAATTGACTTCTCTTTTGTTGTAAATACTTATGAAGTTGAATTTTCCCTGTGTAGAACTACAGAAAAGGAATATCATAGTACTATGTATGTGCATGTGTGTGTGTGTGAATGTGTGTGCATACATGTGTGCAAATGTGCAGTATATGTGTGTGCATGGGGTGTGAATCCATTCACTAAAATAGTTGGCCACTGAATCTTCAGCGAGATTCCAAGACTGGCAACCTGTCTTTAGCATGTTGCTGAGTGCATCAAGCATCGCCCTTAGACAGGACCCTTTTGACTTGCTTTTGTTTTTCCCAGATGCACCCTTTGTAGCTTTTCTCTTTACTGATTGGTCTTTGTTTTGGTTTACTATTATTTACTGTGGTAAACACACCTTTGTGTTGATTCCTGTGAGCCCTCTCAGCAAATAGTGAAGAGGTCATCTTCCCCAGCACAGCTATGGTCTACCTATCTACTAGAGATAGGGTTTATGCATAATTACTTAGCACTTTCTAACCTATGTAATTATGCTTCCACAAACTCACTATATATTAGAAAGATGTCAGAAATGTGTGTTTTACTCTTTCAAATAGTTTAGTATGAACTTCTAATCCTGTTGCCTTGTTGTCACATAGCTGAACTATATCATCCCATAGAAAATTCTAAGACTTACTTTGAAGTAAAATACATGTTGTTTTCATAAATCATTCTGTTGTGTTTCAAAATGTCTACTGCTAAACCATTGTATGTGTGTGAGTGTGTGTGCATTCATGTATGTGAATGTGAAAATTATAAAAATATGCACTTCAAGGAAGACAAATTACTTGAGACCTCTCTGGAATAGCTAGCTAGAAAAGAATTCCTCTTG
This sequence comes from Microtus ochrogaster, assembly GCF_000317375.1. NCBI lineage: Eukaryota > Metazoa > Chordata > Mammalia > Rodentia > Cricetidae > Microtus > Microtus ochrogaster. The sequence goes on from NC_022009.1 coordinate 71,800,751, forward strand.
GTATTCATCAGATACTTCAAGCAAGATGTGCCTGATCGCCGTTATTACATTTCTTGGATGGAAATCGGGCACTTCCTAAACAATTCAGGGGCGTAAAACATCAAAAGTCAAAGAAAATCATTGCTAGATTTAAGGAAGAAGAGCAATGCCAGAACTGCTTGAAAACAAATGTGATGATTCTGCTTCCTGTAGCCTGGGTGCAGGTAGGGAGGGGGCTGACTCACTGAAGGCTCAGGTGCCAAAGCACCCTCACAGGGCTGCCTCCTGCTTGATCAAAGCATCAGATCCCACCACTCAAAGCAGAATTCAAACCAGCCATCTTAAAGGATTTTAGGAACGATTTCTGTTAGACCTCCTTTGTTCAAAAACGAAATAAAACATTTAAATGACATGCATGCTGATTCTGGAAAATAAGAACTTAGCAAGACTCTGCAGGATGCAGGATACCAAGTATGAGGTAGTAGAACATGCTGCCCTCTAAGGTAGGGAACAGTTTGGTATTCCAGAGTTCATCTACATCCTTCCTGCTCTCAAACTTCATGTGAGAGTAGTTTCCCTTGGGGGCTTGATTGCTTCCAGGGCCCTCAGCTGTGTTGCAATGGAGACATGTAGACAAGGCTGCATTCGCACAGGGATCTTTCCTAGCTCTGAGTAGTATCCATCATGCATGCTACATGTGTGTGCTGCATTACTGTGATAAAGCAAGACAGAATCTGACACAGTGCATAGAGATCCCACTGGACCCCCACTGTCACAGTTGCTTTAGTCCCCCAAACCATGCTGTTAAATTCTGTTCTCAGATAATCTCCATCTTTATTGATTTGGCACTGATAGTTTTATTGATCCATGGAAGAAAAGGTGATAGTCTGTCAATGGGGTGTGGCTTTATTATTTTCTTGTGGTTTTGTCAAACATATATGTAAAGCCGTGAGTCTCACCCAATGATAGACTTAATCTTCCTGGTACAGGAACACATATCCTTATCTTCAATAATACTTGTGTGTTTGAGTTTGGTTTTTTTGATTTTTGTACTTTTGTTCCCACCAGAGTCTACCTGATATGGCACTGAAACAGGCACCCATCCTTGTGTGGAGGTTATTTACCCATTACTTCTTTTACTTTCTATGTTTCTGGTATTTTAAGTCTTAATCATAGCAATTGCCTGCTTTTTATTCAGTCTGAAAAGTTCACTCTTCTAATCTGAGGAGTTTGTCTTCCATTACCTCACCTTCTCTTTGTGGACTACTTTCGGCCACACCATTGCCTTGCTTTCTTCTGATTGTTCTCATGTCTTGGTTATTATGAATAGAGTCAAGATTTTTCTTGTTGGCTCCTCCTTAAAATATTCCCCCTCTAGTTAAGGAGCCTACCCTGCCCCCATGCTTTAGGTATTATGGTAACAGTTTAACATCCACACTTAAGGATGTTTTCATTTTAAATTACATACTATTTTATCCAAAACAAAATATTCAGACTGTATATTTATAACATTTCAAATAGAGTGACTTCAAAAATCAAACATTAATTTTTTCATTTCTATCTTGTCTACTCTCTCATCCAAACTAAACCAAACCTATTTGATAATTGCCAAGACAGCTGCTGTCCCCCTTGAATGAATTCACTTTCCATCTCCAAATAGGTTCCAAGTACTGGGATCCTTTTTCCCTAGTCAGGGCTGAAGTGACCTAGAGAGAGTTTAGAAAGATTCAAGCATGTAGAAGATAAAAAACAACTGATATTTGCGAATGTACACAATCTGGCTTCACGTTGGTCAGCAGCAGCTCTAACAATGTGGTAGCCATCTTTCCTGCAGTGTGCAGATGAAGGGGCAGGGTCCAATAAATACCTTGTCCCAGGGATGTCACTGGATAAGTAAAGTACATGGCTTATTCTTAAAACAGATTTTTAAAATAATCAACATTAAAAAAAAACGGTGTTCTGCTTTTAAAGACTGAAAGCATTTGTTGAAACATTGACTCTATTTGCTAACCTTTAGGATGGTCAAAAAAATTGATGAAAAATCTTTCCTTGTTTCTAATATATGAATTTTGATATGTTCATATAAGAACAAAAGTATTAGATAAAACTTATTAAGTACATATTCAACATAATACATTTAGTATTAAATAAATTTTATATACAATTATGTCTTTAAACATGCCAGATGGCATTGGGCAGCAAGTTTTAGGGTGGGCATCATGCCTTAGTCATGTTTCAAAGACAGCATTAGTATTTCATCATGTCAATATTTGTTATTTATTCACTTGGTAAATTATGTATTTTAAAGTTGTTTCCTTTCTAGGCAATTTTACTTAAGAGTGTATTTCAGTTTTTTCCAAACGCCCCTTTCTCTACTTAAATTAAAATTGGGTTTTCTACTTTAATGTACATATATTTTTCTAGACACACTTCCTGATATTAGAAATATATCTACTTGTTTATACTAAATCATGTATTGATATCATGATGAACTTTTTTTACAACATAACATAAAAATTTTCTTCTAATATTCACAAGTAAAGTTAGGCTGTCTGACTTTTGTGCACTATTTATCAGATTTTGAATGAGGGTTCTTCTTACTTCATGAGATGAGTTTGCAAATTTCTGATTTAAGTTGACAGAGAAGTGATCTAATCTCTGTCTGGAGAGATAAATCAGAGGTTAGCCAACATATCTGATATATGGCAACTGGTGGACCCCAGCTATGAATTCCTCTTGTGTGTTGGTGGTGTTTTTTTTTTTTTTTCTTATTTTGCTTGTTTTTGTTTTTTGAGATTCAATTTCTCTGTTTCTTTGGAACTGTCCTGGAACTTGCTCTGTAGGCCGGTTGGCTTCAAATTTACAGAGATCCACTCATCTCTACCTCCCAAGTGCTGGGATTAAAGGCATATGCCACCCACCACTGCCCAGCTTTTTAAAGCTTATATCTTGACTTCTCATTGAAATCACTTCTCTGACAACTGCTTTCTGTTTCCTACTTCTGGGAAAATTTGGATGTATTTCAGATGGTTTTCAAACTCTCTAATATTAAATTGAACAAAGGATTTCTATAACTGGTGATCCCTCTCTCACAGCTTTAGGCTGACTATCGTATTCCTAATTTTCACATATTATGTACACAATAGTCATACTTTTCATAACTAAGCTTATAAGTGTTTTTGACATACTTGTTTAATTTTTTTCTGAAGTGGTGAAGGTGTTTGTTCCTTGCAGCCCCTCTAATTAAGCTACTGCTATATAGCCTAACTTTTGTCACTATTATTTCCCTTTTGTTCTATGGGAATTGTTTATAATTGTTTGGGTTTTGATATTCAGTAATCCAAGATTGTGTCAGAAGCTTAATTTTAGTTAGGTTTTACTTTTTCAAATTTTAAATTTACTTGACTATTCTTAAAATACAGTTTACCATGTAGCTTCCCTTGTATCTTGTATAATGTATGATTTTCTTTGTTCTGAATACATGGAGGAATTTTTGTATGTGCTTAAGTGCAAATGACACAATTATGCTCTCGTTTTTAGAGGATGCTAAGATATATGAATATTTATAAAATAGTCTTGATGATTGGGTTATTTAATTATGTTTTTCTTTTTCTAATAACTTTCTACTATCTTGTGGAAAACTTCAATTAAAGTGCTCTTCTCAAAGTGCAGTTAATCAAGGTTTTGTATTTCTAATACTTTTCAATTTACATGTTTAGATGAACTGTTATTTGGCCCTGAAAGATTTATGACTGTCATATCTTCCTGATAAATTATAGCTCTAGGGATCACATAATCTTTCTTTATCCTACTTAGTCTTTATATTCTTAGATTTTTCCCTGCTTAATATTCATAGTGAATCCTTGTTTTCTTTTTATTTGCATTTCTTAGTATCTTTATCCCATTTCATTATTCTTCAACTTGTCTTGATGGCTCTCATGATCTATGTGTGACTGGGTTCTGATTTAGAGCACAATACTAAATGTGTATCTTTCCAGAGCCGATGTCGCCTTCTCCCATTCATTTAGCTCCCTAGTGGGCGTCGCTTCATTTCTCTCTCTTACCTGACGATTATTTTTGCGTTTCCAACCTTGCTGACTATTTTTGAAATGGTGATTTTCCTTTTTTTCTTTACAGTATATAAGCAATATGCATTTGGGTTTTTTGGGCAGTGTGCCTCATTTTCAAATTTTCTCATTCAAACACATCTTTCTACTATTTGCAATGTACCAACTATCTAACTATTTCTTTTTAGTAAAATGCCTACCCCTCCCTTGACCCAGTTTGCCATTTCCACATCTGTGGAAGGAAAATTTCCATGTAACCGGCCATCTCCTTTCATACCCTAGGTTTGGCAGCAGTATCATTCTTACCACTCAACCCACTCCCTTGTATTGATGTGTTCCTATTTGGAGAATCTCTGTTTATCTAGTATATCCCACAGTTCTCATAGAGTGGAAAAACAGAAGGAGGAAGAGAAGCTTTCAGTGTCTTTGTTTCTTCTGCTGTGTTTTTGCAACATTAAGAAATGTAATTTGAGTGGGGAGACATTTAGAACCTTCTGTTGACTGTTTTCATCACATTGTGCATGTGTAAGCATGGTAAGTTTTGCTCAGAAATGTTGCTCTCCACAGTAGGAGCTGGATCTCTTGGTTGGAAAACTCATAATAGACAACTCTTTTTTTCACATTTTTAATATTTAACCTTTTTGCTGATCAAAAACTTAAATATTAAACTTTTTGTAGTAAACTGTGTTTTCCATTTTTAACTTTGCAGGACTTCCCTTTAGAGCCGGAAATGTCACCACATGTCTTTGTATATCTATTTTCTTGTCTGTCACACCTAGAGTCTGGTGAAATATTTAAATATATAAATTCAAATTTTTTAGTCATCGTAGGGTTATTTTCTTCTATAACTAATTTTTACATCACTTCTATCTCTTCTGTCATTTATTTTTTCCTGGACATCTATTATTTTTATATTGGGTCTGTTCATATCTCTTTCCTAAATTTTGTATCTTTCACATGAGATTTATTATTTCCTTGATATTTTCCTTTATATTTTAAATTATAACTTGATTTCCAAACTATAAGCCATGTTTCAAACTTGACTTTCATTATCTATATTTTTCTAGTGCAGCAGGTTAAACATCACTTTTCAAAAATACTAAGGACTAGAAATGTTTGAAGTTTAGGATACTTTGTTAGAGTATTTGCATATACACGATGAGGCATAATAGTAGGGATAAGATGAAATTCCAAATGTAGCTTCATTTATGTTTCATATACAATACATATCTTATATACAAAACCAGACAGCAATTTGTCACATTTGTAGTATACCCATGTTTAATGCAGCTCATCACAAACAATGAGGAGTAGTGTTTTCCTCTTAGGACATCATGTTAGCACTCAAATTTTTTTTTTCGAATTTACAGAAGTTTTAGATTTTTTTCATATTGGGGATGTTTAACTTAAACTTTTTAAACATTTTTAAAATTTCCATATTCTTTACCAGAGAATCAGTATATTATAAAAGAACAGCATGCAATTTAAAGTATATTTCAGACATTGGATAGAGTTCAGTGGTACATCATTACCTAGCATGGGCCAGGTCCTGGGTTTGAGCCTCATTATTGGGGAAACAAAGGAAAATTCAAACAAAAATGTACTTCAAACATTTAATACTAAGAACAGTTTTCATCTTAGTTTCAAGTATTAAGCAACAGCATCCCATTCCCTGAGGGACTGAAACATTAGGGAAATTATTAAAACAAATGACTTCATGCAAAAATATATGGTACAAAGAACAATCCTAGCTGTACCAACAATATGGATAGCATATTTCAAACTGGGTAGAAGCGTTGTCCTTAATAAAGAAGCCAAAGTTCAAAATCAGGCAACAGAATGCTTGGCTCATTGCCCTGTCTAAAGGATGATAAGGAGCAGCTGCTGTTCTAGGATGCAGATGTCTGAGAACTGAACTAGATCTGTCTTTGTCTGAATCGTATTGTTCTCCATTGCTATTGTTCCACTTTTGTTTATGTAGCCATTCCTAGGAGACAGTGTTTCACAACAGCCTCCTGGTATTCTGGCTCTCACAACCTTTTTCCATTCTTCATTTTTTTTTCTGAGCTATAGAAACATGAGCTATAATGTAGATTATATTCATGGAGCCTGGACTTCCATGGTCCACTGATATCTGCATTGTATCCAATTATTGTTTACTTTGCCAGTTTCTATTTGCTTTAAAATGAACCTTCATTTGGTAAGTGATAGCGTATACAATGATCTGTGGACAAAAAATTAGTTTTAGAACATTGAAAACATTCATTCTGGTTTATCAAAGTGACATTAGTATAGGTGGGACAACCAGACAGGATGTAGAGGCAGGACAATGAAAACAGGAGTATTCTGGAAAGAAGGAAGCTTTTCCTCTAGTCCTGCCCAGACACAGAAGAAGGAAGATGTGGCCTGCCCTGCTGAAAAAGGTACAGAGCCATGTGGCTAACATAGATAAGAATAATGGGCTAATGTAAGTTTTAAAGGAGCCTAGGCAGTTTGG
>NC_022009.1:71808208-71824455 GCF_000317375.1 Microtus ochrogaster
ATACACAGAGAGTCTAGATTATGGATATTATTGTGTTTTCTTTGAAATTTTTGACTGTGAATGAGCTAAGTACAGAGAGACATTTCATAGTACAGACTGCTATCATAAACCTACATATACATTTAAAGGTATCTTGACTTTAAAATTTAGGTCTATGGATATGTTACTTTGGAAAAGACGTTCCACTTTATTTCTATAGAGGATGAGAACTTGTGGATTTCTTCCAGACTAATGTGGTTTAATCAAACAATACCCCCCTGAAACAATGGCTCAGCTGGCTCAACATCCATCAGGACTGCTAGCTGAGATTGACCTACCACACAAGATACCCCATGGCAGACCTGATTAACAGTGCTCCCTATCAGCAGGAAGAAGTCTAGACAATAATGTCCAAATTCCCTAAATGGTTGTTTATAAATGTTTGTTTACATTTAAAGGGGAATATGTTATAGATGTGGATTCTTTGCACTGGTATGGATCTTGGTCTATTGATACATATTTAAGATCAATTTTGTTATATATGTGTGTGTATGTGTGTGTGTATTTCTGCTCTTGATTAAGATATTGTGTTTGTGCCGCTCAATCAAAAATGCAATGTATAATTAAGAAATACGGTTTAATAGATAGTCATTTACAAACTGTATACATTGATGGATACCTCAATGTTACAGAAGAACTTTGAGAGACTGTCCAGGCAGCAGGATGTCTCTGTCAATTCCAGAGTTTTGGAAGTTGCTTACAATACACTTTCTGTTAACTTAGGTAATATTATATCCTTCTGGGGTCTTTGATAGAGATGAAGAATAGATAGTTATATTTATTGTTTTCCTTAGTTATAATAAAAGATAAAGTAGATATAAATATTATAACTAATTCTTGCTTGGTACCTGTTTTATTATATGTAATTTTACTATGTTAAAGTTAAGACTTTCCTTTTTATTTAAACAGAAAAGGGGAAATTGTGTGGGAAGTCCTTGTGTATATGTGCTGCTTTTATATGTTAATGAATAAAGCTGTTTCAGCCAATGGCTTAGCAGAATAGAGCTAGGCAGGAAAACTAAACAATGCTGGGAGAAAGAAGGTAGAGTCAATGTAGCCACCTCCATGTAGCCACCTCAAGAGGCAGATGTGATGGAACCTTGCCAGTAGGCCACACCCGTGTGGTGATGCACAGATTAATAGAAATTGATTGATTTAAGATGTAAAAGCTAGCTGGAAAATATACTTTAGCTATTGGCCAAACAGTATTTCAAATAATATGTGTGGTTAATTTGGGCCTCTGCCAACAGCTAAGCTAAGACTTATTAATAATAAGTTTCATTATTTGGAAGAGGGCTGGCTAGACAGAGAAAGACTCAATACACACACTAGCAGCAGAAACTGCAGAGGTCAGAAGAGTCATAGCACACCATAGGAATGTCCAGAGTGGCCAGAGTGCACAGAATGGTCAAGATAAAGTGAGAAAACTGATTCCTGGGAGAATATACTGCACAGAGCATTGAATGTTGCAGTTGATACCCACGATGATTTGAAAAGTAAGTCAGTCCATGCAGGAATTGATAGGCATTGCCAGAGAAGACAACAATGATCTGTGTAGCAAAGAGTTGGCTAAAGTAACAAGAGACATGTCATCAGAATTAGCTCAAAGGTCAAGGAGAATGAAGAAGGTGGAAATATTTGGAGTAAATCAATACCCTAGATACTTGGAGAAAATTTAAACCTAGGAATACCACGTCAGTCAGCAAGATTTTAGTAGCAAAACTATAAGCGAAAACAGAAGTTCAGTTTCCTGAGAAAGTAGAGCTAGTCTTCCTCCACTACCTGCTAAGTCTGCTTTCTGGGCCAGATCAGCAACTGACTCTGGAGCTTGGATCAGCTATGCATAGCCTGCCAGGGTTTGTTCTATTTAAACCATTGGGATGACTGTAGCAAGTACTTCACAGCTCCCTTCACGGTCTGCAAATGATTGAACAAGATTTTCTTGTCTCTGCCTGCCTTCCCAGGTAGGTAAATTCCAGTTAGTACGGAAAAACTAAAACAAAAGGAGACCACTGCAGTTTTATCTGGGTTTGTCATCCCAGGAGGCCACTGGGGACTGAAAAATCCTCAAGAGTGAGGTCTGAACCAACATCTCTTCAGGTTGAGGAGATCAGAAATGAATCACTCTGCTCTTTCTTTCCAGGGTTGGTTAAAATAGTACTTAAGCTTCTGAATACACTGAAGTGTTTGCACATGAAGGAAAGAGATGTCTGGTACTAAACAAAGCATGCTCATACAGGAGTTGGTGCTTTGTACTAACGGCAATCTTCTCGAGAAACTCAGGAATAAAGTGTTTTGTGTTGAAGAGTCTGGATTTTGTATAGGAAGACTCTCAGGAAGTGAGCTGATTCTAACTTCTGTCTGCTATTGCTTGGTCAATATTACCAGTCTATTATTTGGGGTCATGTGTTATATCTTCCACGAATATGTCTTACCAAGGACTCATGATCAGCTAACTATTCAGCTGCATTATCAGCGGATAAAAACAGTTGGGTTAGATCTAACCCTCATCAGGAAGAATGAGCAGCTACCTCATAAACAATGCTTAGGAGTAAAGCTACATTGTACTACATTTCAAAAGAAAAACACCCTTAAAACACATTTGTGTTATCTTTTGTTTTTTATCCTTTTGTTTTTGAGATGGAAATAAAATAGAATAAGGTATTTTGATAAAAGTGAGATGTTCTGAAAAGGCAAGATCAACTAATGTGAGAACAAACAGTAGAGGGACCAAAAAGACATAAAACATGTAACAGAATTACATAAATGGGAATGAGTATAAGACAATATTTAACTCAGATATATAAATATTTTGACTCACAATCTCCTTTCTTTTAACTTTTTTTACTATATATTCCTAGCTTTGAATATACCTATATGAATCTATGATCTCTTGAAGATTAGAATCATTAATATCTCTACAGTTTAACAAAAAAAAAAGATGCCTAGCTTACCTTTGAACTTTCCAAGAAAGAAGAAATGCTTGAAAAAGAATGGTCTCAAAGATGATGGGCTGGACACACCTTCTCTATTACCCCCTACTCATGCTGTAATCTCAAGATTTGGTTTCTAAGGCTCTTCATTCTCTTTGGTTTCTTTTATCCATTTTATTATGGTCCTTAAAATGCACATCCCATTTCTTCCTTCAATTTTCATGTGACATGACATCATTTCCTTCATGCCCCTCATTAGATTATTTAACGTGTTCATCTCATTACACCTTTCCCATCTTGCATCTTATTAGACTCCTTAAACATGCACATCTCATTACACGATTCCATTTTTGTATCTCATTGTCATTTCATTTCTGCATCTTATTACACTGAAACCAAGTTCCCATTATATCTTACGTATTTTGAAAATTTATATACTCTCCTTTCCTTTTTTATGCATCTAATTATAATGTTTCTCCTTTATGTGACCAGCTCATTACACTTTCCTTTCACCCATCTCATTTCAGCCTGAAGGATGCCCATCTTCCAGGACACTTCCTGAGACATAGCTCATTAAACCATCTCACGTATTCACCTCATTACAGCTCTTTAACATATACATCTTATTACATAGAACTCTCCACGAATCTCATTAAGATCTTGAAAGACACAAATCTTACTTTTCTTCTCTATCACATTCTCTTGCCACACCATCACAACTGCACTCGTGAAAATATTTACTGTTTCAGTATAGCCCCTCATTATATATTCCTGACACTTTTCTTGTTAACATTCCAATACTTTGTTACATTTTCACATTTGACATACAGCGAGAATAGTCTCATATCTTTTAAAACAGGGTTCTCTTCTAAAATTTAATTTTACATTTCCTTAAGTTATTTTGTTCCTGTATTGATGTGTCTCAAGCTAGGTCCCTGGGTATGTTCATATATATGTAGTAACTATATGTAAATACATTTGGTTTTGGCAAATATAAGTTTACAAAGGTTGTTAAGACTTAGTTAAATATCCCTTTATCAGTTGCCATTCTCAGGAGAGCAGGGCCTGCTCCTCACCTAGGCAGCAAGGCAGAGCTTGTTTTGATGTCATAGGTGTGAGTAACCCAGTTCTTATGTTGTGAGCAGTGGGGGAGGGGCTGTCCCCATTACTCATCTAGCATGTGGCATCATGGACAGAGGAGAGATGCCCTTCACCTATCCCTACCCCTACCCCTACCTCATCAACACCTGGGACAGGTGGAGGAGTTGACCCTGGGTCATATGGATTGGAAAACTGTCTCTGCCCTTCACAGCTGTAGTGCTTAAGAGAATGGTCCCCGTACCTCACCTGGGTAATGTGGTGGGGCAGGGCTTGGTGGTGTAGCTGTTGGAGAGCCAACCATGAGAGCAGGAAGAAAAGAGAGGTGGTCCTGCCTTTCGTTCATTGCTGCAAGGGGTGAATTAGCCCAGGACAATTACTGGAGAGCTCATGCTGGTGGACTGGAAAGTACTGGCAAGCTGACCAACCCTGCAAATGCCCAGTCCCAGACCAGGGGAATGCTTTGGTCCAACCCAACATCTACCCCATCTATGATATGCTAGAGCATGTGAAGGGATCTGACCTTAAGACCCAAAGCAGCAGGATCTCCTCAACACAGGGCAATATTCAAGAAGAGTCTCACCATCAATAGTGTAGTAGAAACCAGAGGTCTCAAACTAGATCAATGACTGATTGCAATGAATACTTGCAAGTAAAAATGTATAAACAAAGGAGCTCCCTGGGTGACTTACATCGTCAAAGTGTGGCTTCCAAGGTGAGATTTTTAATTTCTTCCTTATTTTTTCTCTTAAATTTTGTTTTTTTTGGGGGGGGGATGCAGAAGCAGAAGGCAGATGCAAAGGGAAGAGGAAATGAATGGGAACAAGTTGCATGATATTAAAGACAATAAATAAATAAATAAATGGAAATTTAAAACCTTGAATTCTTATTTCATGAATTCTTGGAATTATTTATATGTTGCTGAGAATTATGAATATTTATGAAAGAAGTCAGACCAGTAACACTTCTCAGATGGGTTAGAAACAATATATTCATACTCCATATCTTAAATACTTCCTGAACTTTCATCTCGTAGACACCACTTTAGGAAAGTTTTCATTGAATATTCTATAATCACTTCCACATAAAAGTCTGTATTTCCTATCACTTGGCTTAAAACTCCTCTACCACCTTCTAGAACTAATACCACTAATGATTCATTGACAAACACCTCATCCAAGTGGTTCTTAAACTTTGATAGGTATCAGATATGCACTTAAAGGATTCAGCAAAAGTACCAAGACCTCAGCCATACATTTTAAAAAAATAAAAAATAAAAAATCTGGGCCATGATGCTCTATTTGTTTTCCAGAAAATTCTGAGAACATCAACATTTGGAGTAGTCCTTTCTGGGTTCTTACTGAATAATAATCTTTGTGAAAACACAATGAAGGATACATCTGTAAAATGACATCAGCCCCCTGGTCAAGAAATCATAATCATTCAATTGTAACAGATGCTTGCTTTCTCCTTAGTCACTAAACAAAGATAGGCTGATACTTTCTTGATACTTTCTCTCAAGAAACAGAGCTGCTTATCTGAGAATGTACTGAAGCTGTTCACAGAGTTGGCACCCAAGCCTTGTTATCAGACAAAAGTGACTTTGAATTTCTTTTCTATGGATATCTGATTATCTTGAGGAAGGACACTACTGGAGATCTGAGAGTCAGTTTCCTCCACTGTAAAGTGCAGTGATAACACTATCTTCCATCATTATTGATAATAACAAAGCAGCTTAGCATATCCACACTCCTTATCATCTCTCGCATGGAGAGGCTCCGCACTTAGCAATGGCTAATACTAAAAACATTCTTTTCACCCTCTTATGCCACACAAACACCAGAACTTTTTTTTTTTGAAATAACTACTGTTATCAACTGATCCACAGTTAACAGATGCGAGGAAGTGTATGAAGACACTCCAAAGTTGTGTGACCTTATAGGAGTGGTTTCCCTTCTTGATTGTTTAGCAGCTGTGCAAATGCCATGGCTAATCTTCATGACTATCTGAGAGAGCATCCCATTGAAGCATCCATGTGCAAATACTTTGCACAAAATGGCTAATCTCACTCTAAAAAGAGAATTTAGCATTTTTCTGTACTTTCCAGAAAAGTTAGTTCCCATTAGAAGCTTGGTTCTTTGCATGTGTATTTATAATATGCTCCCTAGACATCAAACCTACCCTTTTAACTAATCAAATTTATTATGTGAGGGAGTCAGACATAGATCTATATATTCTGCTTTGTATTTCTTAAATGATGTCGAAAATGATAGTGTATATCTATATTCTCATAGCATGGGAGGTAGAGGAAGGAAAATCAAGAGTTCAAGCCCATCCCCACCCGAATTGCAAGTTTGAAGCCAACATGGGCTGCCTGAGACCTTCTCTAAAATATAAAAAAGAAAGAAAGAAATCCTAGTGTGCTGCTAATTCAAGACTACTTTGTTAAAAGCAAACCTTCTCTACCCCAAGCATAATTGCAAGAAAACTGGTAAAAAACTCTTTCAAGGAATGTTATTTAAACCTGTTTATCTATAATTTCTCCCACAAATGACTCAACATCTATAAGCAAAGTAGAGTCAAGGAAAAGCAAAAGCTTAATAGTGTCACAATGACCCTTGAACCCACAATTTCCAAACATAGTGACCCTGTGTATTAATGACCCAAGTAGTGAGCGGGGCCAGGTGTGATTGTATTCTTTCATTTATTTTCAAGATCATGATAGGACTGTACTTTGCAACTCATTTGAAAGTGATGAGATTATGAGATACTGATTGCTGAAGTATGAACAGAAGTAACAATGTCACTGTTGGTGAAGGCTGTAACCTAGTCCATTGTGTTCTACTTCACCACAAAAAAAGAATAAATGTGTTAAGGAGGGATTCCTCACTTGGGTTGCTAAGTAACTGTAATGACCAAGTCCTCAGCCAACGCAGACAGACAAAAAAGAAACTACTTAGCATGTCAATAATGAAGCGTACTTTAAGCAAATGAGCCAAAAAAGTTGCTAAGTGTTCAAAACAGACAGTTTGCAAAAGAAGTATAATAGGCAAAAATTATGTGGTCATTGGGGAAATGTGCAATCAAGATTACAGGGGTTCCAACTCATGGTGGAGAAAAGGAAACTCTTCTTTCTATGCTGTTCCATGGCAATTTCCTCTGAATTGAAATATTCCCTCCCAGTATTCCCTCCTGGAGGGAGAAGGACTTGAAATCCCAGAACATGGAATCTTATAAGGCTCACTTAGCCTCGTCCTAAGATCACACAAACAGGAAAGGTTTCTGGGGAGATGAGAGTCTTCTACCTTCCTACTGTCTGCAAGTCATTCAGGGAGCCCGGGAATGTAGCATCCATGTCATCACCCACACTGAGGTACACATTTTGGCACTGCATCTCCACCCTTGAACCATCCATGATCTTACAACTAACCTACATTCATAGTCCTGTAAGTAAGCCCAATCAACTTTCTGCTTCTTTCAATTGGACTTTGGTGATACCCTTACTTTGGGCTGTTGTTGATACTGTATCTGTGTGAGCAGACATTTGTTTTCATTTCTCCAAAAAAAAAATGTAAGATTATAACTGTTTCATAGAAAGGTAAATTAGTAGAGCTATTGTGGCAAACAGCATGGGAGTTGTCTTCAGATAACTAAATAAAGAACCATAACCATATAAAAGAGACACTTGCAAACACACATTATTATGGCCCTAGTCACAATATCCAGGACCTGGAACCATACTAAGTGTCCATCAGTAGATGAATAGATAAAAAAGATATGGTATACACACACACACACACACACACACACACACACACACAAACACATACGTGTGTGCATGGGCACACAGTGAGTATTATTCAGCCATAAAGAATTTATTTCATTCACAGATAAACAGAAAGAAGAGAAGATCACCATGATAAATGAGGTCATTCAGAAACATTTGTATTGCAGTTTTCTTCCTGTATATGTGTAACATGGAAGGGGGTGGAAAGTAGAAGTGATAACAGGGAAAGGGAATGTAGGAGAGAAAGAAATAAGAGAAAACTCAGAGCCAGAAAGGAGAGTGGACATGATCAAATCGGGTTATATGGTTGATGGAATTTTATAGTGAAATGTATTGATATAACCAACTACTTAATAATAAAAATTAATTATTTTAGCTGGGTGGTGGTGGCACATGCCTTTAATTCCAGGACTTAGGAGGCAGAGGCAAGTGGATCTCTGTGAGTTCAAGGTCAGCCTGATGTAGAAGAGCTAGTTCCAGGACAGTGAGGACTATTACACAGATAAATCCTGTCTCAAAAAAAAAAAAAAAACACAAAAAGCAGCAGAAAAAGAGGAGACAGGGAAGGAGGAAGAGAAGAAGAAGAAATTGTAATTTGAGGCTTGCTATTGATGGTGCCATTGTCTTGGTAACTTGAGTGGAGAAAGCCTGTTCTAGGATTTTTGGAGAACAAGAAGTGGTGATTGGACACGAGATCATTAGCCAGTCCAAAAGCACTGTGGTTGGTGCTGAACGAAGAAAGATACTGGAGAAGTACACACTTAGTCTACTATAAGAAGCAGAGCAAAATTTAACTAACTGTAGACATTATGATTTCACGCTGTGACCAACGCAAAATGAAACATGAATTAAGATTCAAATAATGTATTGGACAACAGTCTCACAGAAAGAAAAAAAAACACTATCTGTATGATTCTTTCCATTGAAAACCAAACTACCTTGCTCATACTCCTCATCCTCTCACTCCCTCCACTCTTCAACTGGATCTTGGGAGCTCAGTCCAGTGCTCTGATGTGGATCATTGCCTCTGTTCCCATCTGTTGTTGGATGAAGGTTCTATGGTAATATTTAAGATATTCATCAGTCTGACTACAGGGTAAGGTCAATTCAGACACCCTCTCTTCTATTGCTTAGGGTCTCAGCTGGGTGCATCCCTGTGGGTTCTTGGGAATTTTTCTAGAGCCAGGTTTCTTGCTAACTCCATAATGGCTCCCTCAATCAAGATCTCTTTCCTTGCTCTCATATCTGTCCTTCCTCCCTCTCAACTATCCCATTCCCTCATGTTCTCCTCAAACCCCCTTCTCCCTTTCCTTCTACTTCCTGCTCCCGTTCCCAAATTTTTGTCTGATTCTAATTTCCAGGTGGGTCTATATATGTTTTTCTTTGGGTTTACATTATTACTTAGTTTCTCTAGGTTCCTGAAGTATAGGCCCATTGCCCTTTGTTTATGACTAGTATCATAAGGGGGGTCACCCACTGAGACAGTTTGCTTGAGCTAATGGGAGCTCACCAACTCCAAATGGACTGGGAGTGAATGAGCATGGGAACAACCAGTCCCTTCTGAAGGGGGTTGACAGCTGGGGCAGACTGAGGGGCCGCTGATAGTGACACTGGGATGTGTCTGTACTGCAGATACTGACTTAATGGGATCCTATTCTCTTTGGATGTAAACCTTGCTCAGCATAGGGTTGGACGGGTGAGGGAGGGTCTGTGGAGGGAGAGGGAGGGAACTGGGAGAAGGGGAGGGAGTGGGAATTTGGATTAGTATTTTTTTAAGTAATAATATAGAAGAAAGAAAAAAAGAAAAGAAAAAAAGAAAACCAAACCGTTGAAAATATGTGGTCTTTCTGCCTCCTGGAAGCTCATGGGCAAGATGCTTATGTGTCATGGAAGAGGAAATGTGCCAGGGCAACAGGAAAAATATAAGACAAAGTGTGCATGGAATGACTTTGGAATCATTCTAGAAGACACAAAAATGACTGGAGTTAAAGGAAGGAAGGGTAAGTAGAGAGAGGTAAGTGGGATGCAGATGACTAGGAGATAATGTCCATGAAGAAAAAAGCACCATGGAGGGAAAGAAGCAAAAGAAGAGAGGCATTAAAGAGATTCTTAAACATCAGCATGCTTTTATGAGTAGCTCGATTTTTTCTAAGTAGATGCACACAGTGATATAATGTGATTCGTAAATAACCAGATCACCTACTACAGCACAAATTGTATTTTCAGCTGACTAGTTCATAATAAATAAATATTCAGTGAAGTGCATGCTACTTGAGATTGGGTCATTTAGAAAGTTCCATTCCATTAAAAGTAAGTTTCATTTGCTTGACAAAGGCCACTAGCTGAAACGTCAATTGCCTGTCTTAATGGATGACACCTGTAAGTAAAATAAACATATTTTTAATGGAATGGATGGTCACAGTGACCTTATCTCAAGATAGCATACCCTTTGGTGAATATTTATTGCTGAATTAGCAAGACTCTAATATGACAAGATGGTGTTCCTCTCCATTACCTATTCTTGCTACATAAAGGCAGACATTTTAAGTGCCCAAATTATTTCCAGAATTTACCAATTATTGAGAAAAAACTTAACTCAGAATAAACTATATTAATAACCAGAAATCAACCTACTAGTCTGAACATTAAGTTTTAATATAATAATATTGCTGATAGTATGCATGCCTTTTAGCAAACTTCTTATTTCATTTTATGACTGACATTTTATCAGTATTTATAAAATAAAGTACATTTTTTACAACATTGTAGTTAGTTTGAAATATATTTTCAAACAATAATAATCAAAACCCAAGACTATCGCTGATGTGGAACTAAAATGTCAAGCTGTCTCTTTTAAGTTAAGAATAACCTCAGTGGGACCATGTGTGTTTTGCTCTTATCTAGAAATTATTTCTATTGGATCTATGTAGACAGTCTCAACTGATGACATGAAGAAATGATGCAAAATATGCTATTTCATTAAATTTAGTGAAAATTACAACAAAACAACAAAGGAAAGATAGTTCTAGATTTTCAAATATTTAAAAAATGTTTAGTTACATTTATAATGCCTAGTGTTTTCCAATTATGAAGAATTATTTGGATTGAAAGTCAAGCTACTTTTTAAAAATGTGTGATCATTCTGTCTCCTGGAAGCTTCTGGACAAGATGTATATGTGTATTGGAGAAGCAGATGGGCCCATATCTCATGTTGTCTTTAGAATAAGTACCAGAGCCTGGGAAGAAACTACACAGTCTTCTTACAGAGTCTATCCCGTGCTGTGTAGTACCTACAGGTGTCACTTACTCAGGGTACTGATCCTCTTGTTCTGTGCTCATTTTCCAGGGTGGCTAGAATGATCTGGGGGAGAAATTCTAGGCTCCATGGTGAAGCTTCAGTGTCTTTTTCTTTTTTGAGAATTTTGAGGGATGAGTACTGTGTTTACATCACTTACCTTTTCTGTCATCCTTCTGACTCCTCCTTTGCCCCAGTCCTTTTCAAATTCATGGCCTGTTTTTCTTCAATTTTTATTGTTACATGTAAATATATTTTTGTCATACTTATATGTCAGGGTTTCCTAAAGGAATAAAACTGATAGAACGAATGAATGAATGAATGAATATATATATATATTCATTTATTAGAGTTTTATTTACTTATCTATTTGATTTATTAGAGTGGCCTATAGGGAATGGTCCAGCTAGTCCAACAATAGCTGTCTTTTGATGGAAAGGCTGATAATACAATAGTTGTTCAGTCTACAAAGCTGGATGTCTTAATTGCTCTTCAATCTGCATGGCAATTCCAAAGAAGTCAGTTCTAATACCAGTTAAGGAATGCCTCAGTAACAGGGTAGATAAGCTTACTAGAGGAAGTGTGGGCAAGCAGACAAAACACAGAACTTCCTTTTAACAGGTCTTTTTCTGAAGGCTTTCATCAAAATTTCTGGTTCAGATTTAGGGTGGGTCTTCCCATCTCAGAAGATTAAGTCAAAAAAATCTAAAATGCTTGGGTTTTAGTTTATTACAATTGGAGTGGAGTTGACAAACAATATTAGCCATCACAACATATAAATATATAAATGCAAACTCCTGAGTCCATTTAGTATTGCTTGTATGTGTATTTTTTTTTTGGACTGACCACTTGATATTGAGTAGTCAATTACAGAGCCCAATTGGGAAGTCCATGGAACATAGAGGAGATCCTACTACTGTCACTTACTCAAGCCAATATCATTTCCAAGTGTATTGTAATAGTTTTCTGACACCTAAAACTAAGTATTGCTCTCACTCCTTATCAAAAAAAAAAAAAAAAAAAAAGCTGACAAGGACCATAACAGAAAGTTACAACTGGTCCAAAGGCAGAGAAAAGCTGAGCATCGGATGGACAGCCCCAGGTGATATATCTGCAATATAATTTCTACAGAATATGCCAGAGGACATAGGAGAAAGATTCCAAGAACCAGAATACCAGGAATCTGCTGAGAGGTGGTGCCCTCTATATGTGACAAGAAAGCTGCCTCCATGAAATCTCAATAATGTGGTTACCTGAATGAGACCTGAGCAAAGACAACACCAGTTAATATACCAGCAACGCTGGAAAACGCTCAAGGTTCCACTCCTGGATGAAGAGCTACAAGTAGGTTAGTGCCTTTTTTTACCAGCTACTTGGACTGTCTGTCACATAAGACCATTCCTACTGTGAAAGAAACTACTAACAGCATCAAGGCTAATCAATAAGGCAGTTTAGATAGAAAACTGGAAACTTACTGCCAGAGTTTTCCCAGTGATTCATTTCAGTAATACAATCAAACTGCACTCACCTACTCCTGATGCTCACAAATACTTGGTGTCATTATTTCCTCCCAAGGGGATCTCAAGTCTCCTTTTACATGCAAGATATAGATGAGGCCCTTGGGTTACTCACTCCTTCAGTAGAATTCTCTGAATCTCAAGTCCTATAACTCAGGTGGACTCTGAAAGAATATTTCACAGCTCTGCGTTGAGCTTTTGGGGTCTCTGATTTACTCTTCCTTTCTCATGATAAACAACTACAGTTTTCTGAATCTGCTTCCTACTCACCAGAATTTGAGAGGCCCAAAAACCTTCATTTCAATTTGTGATCTCTGTCTCTTTTAATTCAAGATTCTCTAAAAAATTTATAAGCTTCCTGGGGTTTCATTCTGCTAGGAGAAAATCTATACCTGCGGACCTCATTTTGGTAGTCTACATACCCTCCATGTTCAGAGGTCAAAAGACCTACCCTGCTTCTCAAAAGACCTACCCTGCTTCTCAAAAGACCTACCCTGCTTCTCAGAAGCACACTCTTGCCATTCTTAAAGGGATGTTTTCTCTGTGAGACATGACTTTATATGCTCTAAGGGTTCAAATAAAGTTTTTAATATATCATCTCATCTTCATTACTAAACCATGAGTTCAAGCACCCTTGGAGCTCCCAAAACATATGTAAAGAATCTATGAGGTCCAAATCCAATTCATAATAATAACAAGACGTGATCCACCTTTTTTACTTGTAGGACAGAATAGAATTTTCTACTCACTACAAGACCTGTTATATTTTTGTCTATCACCAAACAAATCAGATATTATAGAAATCTAAAAGATATGTAAAACAATGATTATCCTCTAACCTATTTTTTGAAAATGTCATTCTTTGAATGATAGAAAGGGAATGGATTTACAATGGGAGGGGAGATGGGGAAGAACTGGGAGAAGAAGAGGGAAAGGAAAGCATAATTGGGTGATATTATGTTTATAAAGAACCTATTTTCAATAAAAAAGAAAAAGACATTCTTCTGCAAATAAAGTATTTATACATGTGTTATAATTTTAGATAAGTTAATGAACATTTTGATTTTCTCACCTTACTCTCTATAATCAGTAACCACAACACATATATGAAAAGCCCCTCAACACAATCATTATAAGAAAATAAAGGGAACTTGAGAAAAAATTAGAAGTACCTGCTTTGTTTACAAAAAAACTATGCTTGTTTATCATATAAATTGTATCAAATAAAACTTAAAGATTCTGCAAGTGATACAAACAAAAAATAGAAAATTAACATATAATAGACAAAGTTAAGCATCCCTGTAGAGAACCTCAAAGTAGAGAGTGTGGCACACAAGCCAGCAGTTCTCAGCAAAGCTCGCTGTGTAATCACAACAAGGGTTTTTTTGTTATGGTAATTGTGTATCGATAAATATGAGGTACATAAAGAAACAAGGAGTTCAAACCAGAAGAGGCAGAAACCATCTGATTGTCTCTTCCTTTGGCTGAAAGCCAGCTAGATTTTCAATAAGCAGCTTCGCATTTGATTACATCTATGATTAGACCCCCCCCATGCAAATTCCAACAAACGAGATTAGAAGAAAGGAAAGTGCATGAAGAGCATATTTCATCATGTCAAATCTGTAGGAAATATCTCCCTCAGATATTGAATAGTTAATGCCATTTTAATATCCAAATGAAAACAATTTATAAATAAGGATTTCCAGCCAAGCCAAAAGCAACCAGCTAAAGTTAGACAGCCATATTGACTATTGTACCATATCTATTTTAAAGTTATCTGCAACGAAGAACTTCTTTTTGTTAAAGTTTAGGGTTTCAAACCAGATAGACAAGTGCTTCTCCACGTTTCAGCATTGCTAGGTGAACACTGAGGGTCAAAGCTTCTGGATCATTGTGTACCTTTAGAAAATGCCTGTCACTTCCCTTAATTCCTTGCTCAGTCATTTAGAACAAAACACAACACAACAAAATCTCAATCCACTCTGCCAGCTCAACAAAAGGCTTTGCGTGGGTGTGTGCATGAAAGTAATTATGAGGTTTTTATTTCACTAATTATTCTTTAGCCTTTGAAATGTCAGTGTAGGTCAAAGTAGCAGCCAATGTTTTGAACCAGATCTGAATGAAAATAAGGAAGCAACAGCAGGAATAACAAGGAAAAGATTCAAGAGTAAAGTAATTTGTCACTATGAATGACAAAAAATGAAGTTCAAGGTCACAGGAACTTCAAAATTTATATCCAAGAAATTTCAAAACCCTCAATGTCATCCAAACTTTATTGTACAGCCATAGCAATATTGACTGCTCCTCTATATTGACCATGGTGGTTCTCTGAACATGTGTAATAAGAGAACCTTACTAGACCTGGGTGGAGGTGGGTGGTCCTTGGACTTCCCACAGGGCAGTGAACCCTGCTGGCTCTTTGGGCTGAGGAGGGAGGGGGACTTGATTGGGGCAGAGGGAGAGAAATGGAAGGCGGTGACGGGGAAGAGACAGAAATCTTTAATACATAAATAATTAAATTAAAAAAATACCTTGCATTTGGATTTTATGGTGGTATTTTCTCAATGGATGTTTTCTCCTTTTAGGTAACACTAGCTTGTGTCAAATTGGTAGAACTAGCCAATGAGGAGAAATGTGTCCAGCTTAAAAAAATGATGAAGGCATTTATACTACTCCATCTGTCCAATCTCATGTGTTTTACCTGAAGGGCATAATTGAATCTGATATCCAGGTTGCCTTTACTATTCTCTATTTATTTAGAATTTTCATCATATATTAAATTTTACTTTATGATCTGAAAAAAAATAAGAGGACTAAGTGACAAAATTAATTCTAAATACTAAATTATAAAGAGCATTTTCTTTGAAGTTGTCACTTTTAGGAACTGTGGGTTTATCCCAAACACTGTACAATTTCTTGAAATATGGAGAAACTTTCTGGATAAATTATGTGCTTGAGATAGTTTATGTATTAATTTAAGGCTAGGTACCTCTAACAGATTAAAAAAAACATTTTATACACATTCTATTGGGACATTTTCCAACTTCTACAGAAGATAAGTACACCCTGTGAGGAGAGAATGTGAGTAAGGCAGGTGAATTGATTGATGGGGCCTCTGCTGACTAGTATGCATGAATAAGCAGAGTTTCCTTTAATAAATTATCCAAGGAGGTTACTAGACTTAGGTGCAGCCTGATTTCCCTGACCCCAAACCTGTGAACCAGCTAAGTTTACCCAGAGAAAGCAAACCAGAGTGGAGTAAAGTGATTCCATTCATTTCAGTCAGGCCCATGACTGATATCCAGTGTCATGACCAAATTGATCACACAATGGTCTACATCAATCTTTGCAACAGGAGAATTGAAGAGATTAGTTGTACTGTGGCCTGTTCATTGTACCTTCCATAGATACAGCTCAATCTGAGAGGAGAAAGAAGAGTGAGTTAATTAAGGATACAGGGTCCCCTCTCATAGCTCTCGTCTCCAAATTTTCATGGGTCTAAAGCACAGCAGCCCTGTTTCTTTAAGTGAATCCCCCAAGTTCACTGACTCACCAACTAACTCTGGCTCCACCATCAA
>NC_022009.1:71824635-71827284 GCF_000317375.1 Microtus ochrogaster
AACTCCTCCTACTCAGCATGAATCTGAATGCTTACTAATTTGAGAAGTATTGACCTAGCTACTAGCCATTTGGGGAGTGATTTCGTTTTCACTTTTAAGCAAAGTTGTTTATAAGATCAGAAAGATTCTGATAGTTCAAGATCAGAGTGGTACTTAGGAAGAGTAGTGTGAGACTTCCAGAAAGTCTGACTACAACCGTCATGGTTATTCAAAAATGAGTTGTGGCTACAACAAAAATACTCCTTAAACAGATATTTTGGTGAGCCCACATCCTGATACCTCAGCCCAGTGCAGTTTAATAGGAATGTAACATGAGGTTCAAATGTGAGTCACACAATGATTTTCTACAGTAAGAAATCAAAATAGACAGGAAACATTTACATTAATACACCCTTTAATCTAATATGACCTAACTATTACTCAATACTAAATCAATATAAAATATGAAAAAATAGATTACTATTTATGAGCTAGTGCTTACTAATCTTAATAATAGTATAGGTCTTCAACATTGGGTCGTAGTTCATGCACAAGCCTAGCACTCCACACATACACATAACAGATATTCGGGGATGAGGATCATGGCTTAACTCATGCTCCCCAAATCCAGTGTGTGTTTCGGGGAATCAGGATCTTTCCTTATTCAACTTGTGTTTGAAACTAGACTCCGAGATTTATTTTAAGTCATAACATTAATGTTGCTTTTGTGTATAAGTATGTATGTGTCTGCTTATGTTTATATATGTCTGTTTAAGTGTGTGAGTGTATAGTAGTCGAGCGAGGCCGAGACACGCGCAAGAGAGCGAGCGGAGCACACGGAGGACAGAAAACCCTCGCGGGCAGGGAGAGAGACGATTACCGCTGAAGGCGGCCGCCCGAGGGAACAACGGGAATCCCCGGAGACCCCGCCGGGAGCTCTCAAGGTCCAAATCAGGAGCAGAAGGAGGGGGAGCACGAGCAAGGAACTCAGGACCGCGAGGGGTACACCCACACACTGAGACAATGGGGATGTTCTATTGGGAATTCACCAAGACCAGCTAGCCTGGGTCTGAAAAAGCATGGGATAAAACCGGACTTACATAGCAGACAATGAGGACTACTGAGAACTCAAGAACAATGGCAATGGGTTTTGATCCTACTGCACGTGCTGGCTTTGGGGGAGCCTAGGCAGTTTGGATGCTCAACTTACTAAACCTGGATGGAGGTGGGCGGTCCTTGGACTTCCCACAGGTCAGGGAACCCTGATTGCTCTTCAAGCTGAAGAGGGAGAGGGACATGATGGGGGAGGGGGAGGGAAATGGGAGGCGGTGGCGGGGAGGAGGCAGAAATCCTTAATAAATAAATAAATTTAAAAAAAAGTGTGTGAGTGTATATGTGCATGTGTCTATATGTTTGTGTCTGTTTATATGTGTGTATACATATGCATATATACACGTGTACAAATGTGTGGGAGTGTATAATTGTGCATGTGTGTGCATGCATACATGTGTGTGTGTGCATATGTATGTGTATGATCCACTTTTAAGTATCTGTAGCAGTTTCCTTATGCTCTGTTAACTAAGCTATTCCCAAGTGAGTTCTGTTCCTTCCAGCCTACTGGATTACGTAAATACTCCTTGCATATTTTCCAGGCTTATCCCTAGACTGAGGAATTTGCTGTGTATCCCACTATGCATTTGAAGGCATAAAATTAATTCCTCTATCCTCATTTCATCATCTGAAAAAAAAGGTAAACAGCAACAACATTCCCATCACAAAGGACCTATGATGATGCACATAATCTAGCCCAGTGCCTGGCATGGGAGGGGTCAATAAAAGTTTATTACTACTACTTAGACAACTTGAGCGGGAGGGCAGTCCAGACTCTCCAAGTAGCCTGACAGATATCTAAGACTTAGTTTCAGAAATGGGACAGAACTAAACATAGAGTCCTCAGAAAAACCAAGCCTTCTTGGCTCAGCCGGTTCCCCAAACCCTTTTGCTGACTCAGCAGGTGCCACCCAGTCTCCTGATAACAAAAGACAGCTTTTCCTACCTTGCTGCTGGAAAGTCCATAACCACTTCCCCCAATCAGCCCCAGATTAATCCATCCTCTCTCTAATTCTCCTAACTCCGCTTAAAAGGAGCTTGTGACCTTCTTTGAGGGGTCACCAAGTATCACCCCATTGTTGAAATTAATAAAGTACTCGTCTTATTGTGTATGTAGCTGTTGGGCTTTGGGGGTTTCTCGGACTCTTAACTCTACCAGTCTTTCTTCCACTTATGTAATGCTGAAGAGAAAAAGAACCTGCAGGAGGCTGCTTGTTGCTTCCTGGCTGCTCAGCCCCAAATTAATCACAGAGAAACCTTATTATTTAAATCCCTGCTTGACCCATTAGCTCTAGCTTCTTATTGGCTAACTCTTACATATTAATTTGACACTTTTCTATTAATCTGTTTATTGCCACATGGCTGTGGATTACCAGACAAAGTTCTGCTGTCTGTCTCCGGTGGGGCTACATGTTTTCTCTCACACTCTGCCTCCTTTCTCCCAGCATTCAGTTTAGTTTTCCCCATCTATCTCTGTTCCCCTATAGCTCTGCTATAGGACCAAAGCAGTTCCTTTATTAACCAATGATATTCACAGCATATAGAGGGGAATCCCACATC
>NC_022009.1:71827474-71854496 GCF_000317375.1 Microtus ochrogaster
AATGACCCAGAATTAATCTATAGACATGATTTACAAGAAGATAAAAAAATGATAGTCTTTCAAGAGTACCTAATGCCCAACACTAAGGAGAACATACCAGACAGCTACTGTCTTTTTGAATAAATTTCAGTATTAGCTAAGCTAGAATAGGTAATACTTATATATAAATAAGGACATAAATAAATAAACTTGAATTTTAGGAGATGGTTTTTATTTAGGTCATGGACTGAATTTGGGAAGTAGGTCTCAGGGACCTCCAAAAGATGAGTCTGTGATGGAAGTTATCCTGTATCTTTCAGGTGACAAGTTCAACACCTGACCTCTAAGGTATGTGCAAGGTTAATAAAACCTGGAGCTTACTGAGAAGGTCAGAAATGGATGCAGTGTTTCTGACTGTTTTCCAGCAGCCAACTTACAATTAGTAGCTACAATGTAACTCCAAGTATTTTAATAAGCCTGGAAAACCAGGGATGAAATAGAATTTGAAAAAAAAAAAAGAGCACTGTTTAAGGTACCTGCTGACATTTTGTATGTCTAAGATAAATTGGGAGGTATTTTATAAAATCTTTCCTCTCAAGTTTCTGGCTGTGTTGATGAGTTTCAGATGGTGTGGGAAGGACTAACAAATGACAAGTGAAAAGACAGGGATATCACTGGTTTCTGAGCATTACAAGCAAAATTTGAAGGACCGTAGAAATTAATTATTTGTTTCATCTAATCCAGTGGTTCTCAACCTTCCTAATGCTATGACCCTTTCTTATAGTCTCTCCTGTTATGGTGACCACCAACCATAAAATTATTTTCAGTGGCACTGCATAACTATTATTTTACTATGAATAATAAT
This sequence comes from Microtus ochrogaster, assembly GCF_000317375.1. Classification (NCBI taxonomy): domain Eukaryota; kingdom Metazoa; phylum Chordata; class Mammalia; order Rodentia; family Cricetidae; genus Microtus; species Microtus ochrogaster. Next base: position 71,828,319 of record NC_022009.1, read on the forward strand.
GTAAATATCTGATATGCAGAATTTCTGATATGCAACTGCTATGACATGATTTAGGGGTCATTTGATCCCTAAAGGGGTCATGACAGACAGCTGATCTGATTTCTAATTAGTGCAGTATAGTTTTAAAAGTTATAATGTGTTTTTAACTTTCTATATAATTATCATTTTGTACCTTCACAGATCCTGGCGATACCAGCCATGTGTTTCCATTCTACAGAAAATGAAACTGAGTACTGGTTGGGTCAGTGACTGCCTTCCAGTGTGTCTCATATCAGGGTCGTGACTTTCCCCAAGGTGCCACAGAAACCTCAAATATGCCCTCTTATGTAGACCAACCCCTCCCAGTGCAATGTGAGGAATCCAGCCACACTAGATGATCCACACACAGGATCATGCTGCTATGAAACTTCTCCTCTCATGTACCGGTTCTAGCCACAGAATTTCATGGAGTATTTCCTCCTCTGCTGGGCAGACCATAAAAAAGGCTAATGATACTCTTTCCTCTCACAAAAATATTTAATTAAAAACAGTCAAACCTGTAGTCTAATCCTGGTTCTTGAATATGCTTTGAATTTTATCGATTAACTTTTGAACTGGTATTTTTATTTTGAATAATATATGTAATAAAGTAATAACAATAATATGTAATAATGAAGCTAATATCCTAAGAATATCAAAATCAGCCCCTTTGCTTTCATCCTTTTTAGTCCTATGTCACCTTTGCTGTTTTGTTTGTTTTTATTTTAGGGTTCATATGTGAGTACTGTTTTGGTGTCATTTCTACTCCCCTTCCCCCCACTTTAATACTTTCTGTGTCCCCCTACCACCCTTCTCAAATCTATGACCTCATCTACATTCATTTCTGTTATATGCATGTGCTTATATGCGTATTTTCTCTGTATTGTGCTGTAATTAGCTGACATCCCTTTGGAAACTGAATGCCTATAGTCAGAATTGTACAGGCATGCAAGCAGAGACCCCAACTGCAACCTCTCTTGAGGAAGGCTGGTCATAGGGCCCCTGAATGCCAGCCTTCACCTTTCTAGTTCAAAGCCCCTTTCCTCACCCTACCCTTTGGAATACAGGACCTCTCTAAAGCAAATCCTGAATAATACCTCAACTTTGATATCTGTTATATTTTAAATTCCACAGATATTCAAACCCAATCACTTAAAAAGACCCTGAACTTTAAGGAATTTCTTCTCATGACACAGAATCTTGGCAAGACTAAAAGTACATATCTTATATCTGAACACAACATAATGATACCAAGGTATGCTTCCTGATGATAAAAATGAGGGTTTTGCTCATGTGGCAGACTGTGCACACATGGGTCAGGGAGCATGCAAGAAATAACCCTGGCGTTTATTCAGTCTTGTTGACAATATAAAATTACTTTTAGAAAAGAGTGTTTTTCTTAAGGGTAGGAAGAAGGTAAAAGGAAACTAAAACCAGTTTTAGTTTGATTAAAATTATTTTCTCTTTTGGCTACTTCTAAGTAATCATCCTAAATTTTTAAAGAGCTATGGTTCCATCTTAAACAGAAATATAAATAAATCCTAGATGCACTCACATCCACAAAAGGTCCCAAAGATCCAGAACAAAGTTAATGAAGAAACAAATTGGAGATATTACATTTTCTTACCTAAAAATATACTGCAAATCTACAGCAATCAAAGAAGCATGAGACTGGAATCAAAACATATAGATTGACTAAAACCTGTATATTCCCAATATACTAATCTTGGCAGGGAAGTTAAGAGTACACAAGGGAGGGGAAAGTGGACAACACATCCTTCCCCATGGTGACATCCCTTGGGCCCTAGGAGGAGGATATAACAGACAACCCCACATCTTCAATAAACGAGTCTGCTTCAGCTTCTCACCTGACTCCTCGGGTCTATGTTATTGACTCTGTACCTTCTCAACCCAATTTTCAATAAATAATGCTAGAAAAAAAAAGGGCATCTAAGTGCAATGGAATAAAATAGAATGCTGTCCATAAAACCTAGGTCAGCACAGGTTAGACTGATACAGAACAGCTGCATCCAGAAAATTCCTAAAGCAGTGCCAGAGAAGGTAACTATCAACCTCTTGGGTATAACCCACAAAGCAAAGACAACAAAATCAGAAACAGACAAGAAGAGCCAATAAAAAGAAACAAGAATATCACTGCATGCATGCAGACGGAGGCTGCACCACAGAGTAGCAGATAACATCTGGAAAAGATGAATTGCATGGAGAGTTAGTATCCATAACATTGCTTAGCAGCACAACACAGACAACTTAGGAAGAGGAATAAAATATTTGCCGCAAAGACCACACACAAATGGTAGATAAATGGAGAAAACTCCTCAACATACTAGTCCAAATGAAAGTAAAAATAATTGCCTGATGTGGGAGTGATTTCTTATTAATAAAGAAACTGCCTAGGCCCCTTGATAGGCCAACCCTTAAGTGGGTGGAGTAAGCAGAACAGAGGGCTGGGAGAAAGAAGCTGAGTCAGAGAGTCGCCATGATTGTCCCACTCCAGACAGAAGCAGGTTAAGATCTTTCCTGGTAAGCCAGCTCGTGGGCTACAAAGATTAATAGAAATGGGTTAGATTAATATGTAAGAGCTAGCCAATAAGAGGCTGAAACTAATGGGGCCAGGCAGTGTTTAAAAGAATACAGTTTCCGTGTAATTATTTTGGGTATAAAGCTAGCCGTGCAGGGGGACGCAGCTCCGCTGCTCCAATTACAACAATTGCCTTCACCCCTTTACATGTTATGACAATTACAAAAGAGATGGAAGATGGCTGCGGAGATATCTTCATAAAGAAATCCTAGTAAGCACCAAAGTAGATCAGCATAAGAAAATAGTGTAGAGTGGGGGGAGAGGGGGTTCCCCAAGGGGAAATAACTTACAAACCAAAATCTTACTTCTAGAGTTTCCTGCTAAACTGAGAGTGCTACCTCAAAGACATCTTTGCGTTCTTGTCATCAGAATGTGTTCTACACACTAGCAAAGCCATGAAAACACCTGGAAGTCTTTTGCAGATGAAGCATATGTATACGATGGACTATTTCTCAGACCTATACAAGAAGACCCTTACATTTCTGTTGGATTATAGGAGGAAGTCAGTCGACTAGTTTCAGCCAGTTATGCTGACCAAGTTGAAATCACCTTGGGCTAGCTAATAAGAGCATGCTCACTGCTAACTTCACCTTGAGTCAACCGAGAATCTGCCTCTGGACCTAGTGACTGGTGATAGCAGGAGACAGATGATGTGAACCAATGAGGCCACGGCCTTCCCCATTGAGGCACCACTTGGGTCCAGGGAAGACGGTATAATGGTCAACCCCACATCTGCAATATACGAGTCTGCTTCAGCTTCTCACCTGACTCATCGGGTCTATGTCATTCTCTCTGCACCTTCCCAACCCTTTCTCACAAGGAGTGGCCAGGAGGGACAGTCACTGCAACAACAGGTAATTAAGCTTGAGGAGATTAGGCTAAATAAATAAGCCTTTTACACAGGAATAAATACCGCAGGACAGCATCTACATTAAGTCTGAGAGTTGAAGTCATAGGAACAGTATAGACTGCTACCCCTGCTCAGGTTTTGAGAGAAGGAACAAATAGAGAAGAGTTGGCTCACAGGTCATTGGCTTCCACGACACAAGAGAAGAACAGAGCCTCATAGCACACATTTTATTGCAAACTTAAAGTTTTCTTGTGCCAAATATTCTCACCAGCTTAAAGGGAGGAAATGAAGAAATGTTAAAAGATGATGGTCAAGCTTGTTGCATTTGTTTATGTTGGCAGCTTCATCTTTAAACTCATCAGGATATATGCACTCCATGATGATAGTCATTAGTAAGTTAATGATACTGCTATAAAATATGCTATTCTTTAAAAATTCTAGATGTTAATATATTCATTGAAAACCATTTTTTGTTCACTCCTTCGACTTTCAATTAACTGTATCTGTTATTTACATAAGGAATATATTACTGATTGACACATAGAGGATCCTAAAATTCTCCTCTATATCCAAGTATGTCACAATTTAATATTTAAATAAATGCATGAATTCTATTGAAAATTCTTTGAAGATGGCAAGTAATTCATTCTACTACAGAGAATATAAGCACTCACAAAATAATTATTTTTATTTTTCTCTTTTTAAAAAAATTTCTGCATATTATAGAATTAGAATTGGTAATGTGTTTGAACTGTATCCTTTTCTATGCTAATGTTATTTTTGAATTATTTAGTAACAATATTAAATTATCTTAGCAATTATGATATTTCATAGCATTGTAACAGTCCATGATTAGGAATAAAAACAGAAAAACATTGCTTTTTTAAATTTTTGTTTGTTTGTTTTCTCAAGACAGGGTTTAAAGTTTTTTGGTATAACAGCCCTGGCTGTCTTGGAACTCTCTCTGTAAACCAGGTTGGTCTTGAATTCACAGAGATCCACCTGCCTCTGCCTCCTGAATGCTAGGACTAAAGGCATGCATCACCACCACCAGGTAGAAACACATTTCTTTACATACGTAACTGACCTGAATACATGTGCTTGTTTTCCACATACATTGAGAAATCACTGGAGTGTCCAAACACTCTGGCTGGCCCAAACACACCTTGGAAATGCAGGAAAACATGCATGCTACTAGAAACCTTTATAGACTTCCTTTCAGTTTTCAGTCTCCATTTAGTTCAGTTTATACTTACCATGTGGCCAAGACTATGCCCTAAAGGCAATAAACATATCAGTGAAACAGACTGTACTTCCATCTGTACTTCCATGTTCAGAAGTTCAGTGGAGATCAATCACACAAGGAAATACAGAGCCCCACCAGTGGCAAATCCTGATGAGACTGCAAGGCACCTCCTGCAGGGCTGAGTGTTGCACTCAGATGTTGACTTTGCTGGACCCAGACATTAGGAGCCAACTCTCACACACCTGTGATGTGTTCCAAATTGTTAAAAAAGAAAAAAAAAAAAAAAGAAGAGCCTGGATTAGGAAGTTCGTCATCTGATGAATTCTGCAGGACAGACACAACACATGTAAAACACAATGTCAAATGAGGCATGTGCAGCCTTTAGAGACAAAACAGCCCCAAAGGAAGCTTTTGTAGAACAAACTCCACAGCTCAGAGCCCAGGAAGGTACAAGCACAGAAGGACAGATTCATCTAGCATCTAATATAGAAAGGCAGTCAGTTCTACACCAAGTTCTTATTAGAGTATGGAAAAACAAGAACCAGAATCCAGGAAAAGATGATGACACACAAAATGCCTAAGAGGAAGGAGTCAGCCTCACCAGAGACAGACACAGAAACTTTACCTGGTAAGCCACAGCCTCATGGCGATATACAGATGATAGAAATGGGTTAAATGAAGATGTAAGAGTTAGTCACTAAGAAGCTAGAGCTAATGGGTCAAGCAGTAATTTAATTAATACAGTTTCTGTGTGGATATTTAGGTTCTTGGGGGGGGGGAGGGGCTGAAACAAACAAGTAGCCTCTTACAACACAGAGCTGGGTGTACCAAGTAAACTATGGGTTATAGTCACCGACTCAAGTTCCCCAACGTTTTCTTAGTCAGATCCATTAAGACCTGCCCATTTCATCAGAGCAAATATTGGAAAGTAGCTAATGCCAATTAAAAAAAAAAAAAACGAGGAAATGATATTCCCATTTACTGAAATGTTTTCAAGTAAAATTCGATTTGTGCCCTGTGAAACATACAATGGTCTGCTGCTTCGGAAAGGCCCCACTTGATTGAGTTCATGGCTTGGAGCATGTTGACATTCGGAGACTGTAGAATGATAAACATTAACTACTGTAATGAAAGTTTACGTCTGACCTCTTCCTCTGTCTGAAGCAAGATTTTATAGGGAAAATAACAAATCTCAAATCTGCTATTAGCAGCTCTGGATTTTCCACTGGTAATGTTAGTAGGCGAATGACTTCAGGGACGCCCACAACAACCTGCCAGTCTCCAGAAACCTAGTAGAAAATGTCAGGCAGGCCTCCAGCTTCATTAAGGTGACTAAAGCCCTTCAGCCTAACATTAGATTGCTATAAAAAACCAGATTATTTCATACCCTGAAATATCAGCCATTGTCCACATTATTTTCCAAGTAAAGGGTCTGAGGACAATCTGACTTTACACTGCACATTTCATGAGATTTTTAAGCTCCAGTTCTTGAATAAAAAACATTCCTGACTTATACAATCTTTATTTAACATTTCAATTTCTGCCCCTCAGCACCTAGATTAATTTTTCCTTCCCTTTATTTTATATTAGGCAAAATTTCTGTTTTCTAAAAGGATATTTCAAGCAGTATTTGTTTCAGGCTTATTTGCATATGCATGTAAAGCTACAAAGAATGTTGTGGTAATGTATTTGATTTTCCTCCAAATCAAAATTCCCTCTGGTATCTAAATAAGAAACTGCAAACCAGAACTTGTTCTGAAGGCTTCTATGGTCTCTGCCTGGCCCTGACCATCCTCCAAGCACTTCTTCCAGAGATCCCCGTGGTAGCACTAGAATAAACAGTGCAGTTAACATGTAACACGCCTTCTGAATAGAATGTTATTGATGATTTGTAGAGAAAGATCATGCAGCTCCAGAACTTTGGCACCACACACAGCTCCAATAATGACAGGTGTAGCTCACTGTTGAACATAGAACAGCTCTGAAATTGCACAAAGAACAATCCACACGGCATTCTCTTAAGAGACAAGCACTTTCTTGGAACTCGCTGTCTCCAGCTCTGGAACTGAACCCTCATGTTTTGTTTTGTTTTGTTTTGTTAACTAAATATGAAGTTGCTGGCTTTTGGAGACTGATGAAGGGAGAACGGGTTACTGTGTTGCATTTTTAGTTATTATTGTGAAGGACAAGGCTCCTGAGAGTCGCTGCTCTTCCTCGGCTCACCTTAGCTCATAAGCATGCTCTTCCAGGACTTGTAATCAGAAAGAAGAACAAGGAGTCACCTACCTGCAGCTAAATCTCCTCAATTTGGGCCCTCCCTCCTATGAACCTAACTCTCTTCTCCTCCTATCTGCTTCCCTCTGTGCCCACTGCCTTCATCTATATAGAAAGTGTAAATTTGAATGTTTGTGCAGTGATCACATGACGTCTTTCCACTGTGCTGCAACGAGAGTGCTTTGTCAGGCCAGTATTACTATGCAGCTCACAGAAACGCAGACATTTTTCAGCTAGAGAAGAATTAGCGATAACCCTGTAAAGTGGTTTCTAAATTATATTTAGGAAGTGGGATATTTGGCTTAAAAAATTCTGCACAGCATCCTGATACTTGCAGCTTCTGGAAGCCAAGCTGTTCTATTAAACAAAGAAGGGAAAAAAAAAGAGGTCCCTTATCAGCATCCTTCTTGCCTTTCAACAACCCTGGTCTCCTCAAACAATAGTACAAACCATGTGGTAACTACAGCTGCATCTAAAGACAAGAAAGATCAAATACTTTAGCTCAGTTCACATGTCTATTAATTTAACAGAACACAACTGCAATCTGGTTTTCTGCATCCAGAATTACAGACAATTTGGGTCTTATTTTTTTAAAAAAATATGGAAAGAAATAGAAAAACTTTTAGTAAGTATGGAATCTTTTTGTGAATATATACACACACACTTATCATTTACACTGCTCTAGGCAGGGGGCAGGTATTCCATATACAAAAAGGATGTATTCTTTCAAGATGCTTAAAGTTCAGTTGGTAGGAAGATGTGTAAACCACAACACAATGAAGAAAGGGTTTCAATGTCCCTTGGGCTGTTTGGGAATGTTTTAGGAGTGTGATAGGTCATCAACAATGATATGGAAGATGTCAGCAAAGTGACATTAAAGAACAAGACCCCACTTCACAAAGATGAAGCACTGAAAGGTTATAGGGTCCCCCAGGAACATCAAGGAGAGAGGAGATGGAACATGGAGCTTATAGAAGATAGCAAGTGAAGTTGTGCCATGGACAGGATGACAAGCATGTCTTCTAAGACTCTGGGTGAATTCAAGATTTCTAAGCAGGGAAATGACAATCATAATTAAAAAAAATAAAACCTTTATAATGAGAGTGCAAATTAGTACAGTGACCTTGAGGCTAACAATGACATACAGAGTGAAAAGGATCTAATGAATACACTGGGTGTGATGAATGAAGATGGAGGATGAGGAAGGGCCACTGGGTCACCAGGTTCTGAACTGGAGAAACAGGGGGAGATTAGATTTTAGGTTCTGAGTAAAGGAGGATATTTTGGTGTTCGAAGGCCTTGCTGGTCAGAGGTTGTTGTAGTCTATCATGGCATATAAACTTTCACTAAAAGCCTGGCAACATGGGGACCCCTCCCCAGCAGGATCATCCTGCTTTCTACCTGTCCTAATCTGAAGATTGTACTAGGGATCAGAGGACTGACCTTATCTGAAAGCTGTCTCTAAGTCTGGATGCCAAATATATCCTTAGTATGATCCTTGGTAGAGTTTCCTTCTAGAAGCCTCCCTTGCTGCACATATGGTAACTAAGACTTTGTACTAGGAGGTTCGCTATAGGACTCTGCTGCCACATACAATGGCACTTAATGAAATTAGGGTTTGTCCCCAGTATCCCCACTCCTCTGTATTTTCTATACTCTGGAATAAAGTTGAGTTGACACAGAAGTCAACTCCCAAGTGCTCTCTCTGTCATACCCACAGTCCTCCAAACCCTGTCCCCTTCTTCTGCTCCCTCTGCCATCATGAACCAATGCACCAACCATCCATCCTGAAAAAAAAAAGCAGAGCCACAGTTTGGGTTTGAATATTCATGGCTGGGAAAGACTTAAGATCCCAATAGAAACCACATGTTTTCAGATAAAACGCTAAAAGACCCCTAGTCAAAGACACTTGGAAAGAGAAAAGCGGAAGACAAAAAGACAATGTCTGCTTGTATGTGGTAACTGAAGCCATGAAAACAAATAAGGCAGATGAGAGGGCATTTGGAATTTAAGATCTAAGTGATAAATAGTTCACCTATCTTAACAAGAACGAGAGGGGGCCACAAAGAATTAGAGACAAATGGTGAGGGAGAGATATCCTACAAGCCAAAGAAGGATAGTAAGGAGAAATAATAACCATCCTGGACACATTGCAGAGAATCAGGTATGTTGAAAATCACCAAGGGTTTTGCAATAAGAGTTGGCATGTGGTCTTTGTAGGGTAATGATGTAACAGAGTTCAGAAGCCCACCTTGACTTGAAAAGCAATTATAAAGGGAGAAATTTAGTAGTTTTTTTTTCCCCAAAGATTGCTAGGAAGGCAAGTGAAAGTAAATTGTTTAGTTCAACAAAAAAGATGAGTTAAAATTAAGACTGTTTAACCAGTAGCAGCAGCATAAGCACTGGGGAAGCTGAAGCAGGAGGATCATGTCCAGGCTACATAGTGAGTTGAATACCAGACTGGGATGCAGGGGTCTTTGTCTCAAATTTTTAAAAACAGTGACAAAACAAAGTAATATTTATGTATGTATGTATGTATGTATGTATGTATGTATGTATGTATGTGTTTGTTTGTTTATTTATTTATTATTTATTTATAATGGTGGAAAGGCCTAGAGGGCCACCAGTCAGCTATGCTGGCAAAGATGAAAAAGGTAAAACAGAGAAAAGAGTAGAGCAAAGAGGAGACAGAGCCCTCCCCTGACCTCAGTCCCAGGAGACATTCACCCTGTGGATGAGGTGGAAAACGGTTACAAACTGAGACAGAGGAGTTTGCCAGTGTCTGCTGCTAGACAACGAAATGCTGTGAGACAAGAAGAAAAAGGACAGAGTGCAGGAGCAGATGTTTGGGGGAAGTCCCTAATGAAAAGTTTAAGGACAGGAACGATGCCCACAGGGGCTCATACTGAAATAATACATTGGCGTGGCAGTGTGACTGAGTGTAGAGGCACAGGGTTTCTGGTTAAATTTGGGTCCCAGAAGAATGTCCACTCTTAGTTCTGGCCTTGAGGTTGGGGGAGGGGGTGGGTCAAGAGGGCTTGGAGATAAAGCAGCCCAGAGCTGGGCTCAGAAGTGAAGGAAAGTGTGCTTTCTGGAAATTTCCAAGGTTACAAATTTCTCTCCTCTCCCCAAACATCTACATGTGCCCTTTGGACAAGGACAAGCTGCGTTTCCCCTCTGCTACCAGGCACAAAATCTTGCTCCTCTCTGAACCTCTTGTTTCTAGGTTCCAATGTCCTTAGGACCAGCAGCAACAACAGCAGATGCTTTTTGCATATGGAATGATTATGTCCTCTGTGGCCATTTGCAGTACATCAGAAGGCAGGTATGTTATCTCCATTCTGGGAAGATTATAATGTATACATAATCACCAACACTCCCTATCTCTTTACGGTCAGTTAATAACAATCTGTCTTCTCAAGGACCTCAAGGAGTCCAGGAGCCATTGCCTCCACAGTGTTTTCACTGCTGAAATTGTTCTTAGAGACAGTAGAGGGAAAAATCAAATTAAGCCATTTCCCTCCTACCCCTTTGCTACCTACTTGGAAATCATTAGTACAAATGATAGTTAGCCCAGCCACAGCAAAGCAATCAAAACAACCCCATCCATCTCAGTGAACCATGTCCCAGCTTCAGTATTCCAATGGCTACTAATTAACAGTGACACCCATTAATGGCCCCAGCAGCAGGGTCAGCACAGCGTTGGCAGTGTCTTAATGTCAACAGAAATGATAGATATTAAAGTTTTTTTTTTTTCCCTATCCACTACAAAGTGGGAGGGTGGAACTGGAAGTCACTTGACAAGAGACCGTGTGGAAACAGTCTTTACAGCAGTAGCCTTTTTGACCCCAGAGAAAGAAGAAGTGCCATCCATAAAGAAACCTCTGCATTTGGTTTTCAGGAAGAATTTATAGTTAGCACAACAGAACAAGCAGTTAGTCCTGAACAAATAGGGTCATCACCACGTAGGGTTAGCAAGAGAGACCAGATTATCAATATTTTTATTTTGAAATGTTTCTGGTGATCTCTAAACTCGTTGTTCCTAAAAGATTAAATTAATAATGGTAATAGTAGTAGAAGCAATACTATAAAGTCCCCACATTACAGCAGTTGTGACCCTAACTAAAAGTATAAACAACAGCTCTTCACACAGAACCTTAGAAGTCTCCCTTCTTAAAAATGGATCCTTCAGGAGTCTGCAAAGAAGAATTGTGTGAGTTGCCTACGATTCTCTCAAAAGGGCTCTAAGCCTTGTGCCCCCAGGGCTCCACTGTTGCAGAAAACAGCAGCGCTCATTAAATATTTGTTGGCTAAATGAATAAACTCATACCTGATTGTTATTAATTTAGTCTTGCCTAGTGATCAGAGTATAGTTCACGCCTATCCCCAAGCAATGTTTAGTTAAGCTAAAAGACAAGTTAATGACAGGTGGGACAGAGGGGAAGCAGAGCTCAGTGATGAGCAGGGTTCCAGGTAAGGAAGAGCTACAGGAGGGCCTCAGGCATGTGCCTGGAGAAAAGACAACATGGCAAAGGGTGATAGAAAGACAAAGGTGCCCTGGGGAAGCTCGGAGGGCGACACAGGAGGGGGGGGGGCAGAGGAACCATGTCCCAGAACCTTTCTGCAAAGTGCTCTGTCCCTGTCTCCTCTTCCCCAGTCTCCAAGGGAAGCAGACTGTGTTTACTTGTTATGCAGAGTGCTGCAATACACAAACAGATTGACATAAATTTGTGCCAGCCTTTCTTGTTTAAAACCATGAATTATTCAAGAAATATTACAATATTAATTAGAAATCATTAAAATCCGAGAGCTAAGGGGAGGGAGGAACGAGAGGGTGCATTAGCGGAACTACATTTAGCCCAAATACGAAGTGTGCCAAAGCTGCCTAATCATTGTTTTGATAGTCAAAAATACCATAACACCAGTTATACAGTGCAGGGAAAGGAAGCCTCTTGAAAGCTGCTGTTTCTCCTTATTATGGGGGGAATTAATTATTTATGGTGCTCCAGCAGTGGTGCTCCAGAAGACACAAATAAGGCTAGGATTCTGCCTGGAGGGCAGAGGAGTGAAATCAGAGCAGCGCAGACTTCTGATTCACTCCCTGCCAATGATTAATATCAAGAGGAAGAGGGGTTTTGCTCTGACTTTTCAGTTTGCTTAATGTTTTACGCCGGCGATCTTTAGAGGAATCACAAAGTGAATGTTTTTGCTAGAGAATGCCATGAACAAAATAAGTCATCAGGAGCCCTACAAATGAGAAAACTATATTAGTCTTGAAGGTCGATGTCACCTTCCCCACCTGTGGGAAATAGCAAGAGGAGCCTAGGTGCTGAAAGCGGCTCACTGAATTGAGCAACCTAGGTCCAGGGGAGTCACTAATGAGAAGGACAATTTCCTACTTATTATGGTGTCTGCAGATATGGTGTCTGCAGATATGGTGTCTGCAGACAGCAAACACAAGTAGTCAAATTTCTGCACTCGTTAAAGTTTTTAACACTGGTAAAATATGTATCTCGTGAACACAAACAGGACACAGGCATTGACTTGGGATAATCAGTTTAAAAAAATGATGATACCTTTGGGTATTATAAAAGACCAGAGAATAATGTTTATGGTTATGAATCAGTTTATGGCATTTGAAGTGGGACCATTTGGCCAGCTGAATTAAGTATTTCTAGGTCATAGAGCATCATTCTGTGGTGATTGCCATTGAACACAAATAGAATCCTCATGACCTAGACGGATGACAAAAGTTTCCAACTAAGCAACCGATGAAGTGCCTACTACATCCTCCAAGACACGATCAAGAAAAATACCACAACAGAACTGCCCACAGCTATTAAAAGCTATGCATCCTCTTACCACGTTTCACTTGGTTTATGCCATGCATGTTGAGCACAGTAGATTTAGTATGTATAGGTGGACTTTGGTTAATGTAGCCCCTCAATTTTTCAATCGGTTTTATGTAACTACATTGTTATGACCTCATATTAAACCAAGGATATACAGGCTTTTCTGTGTCCAGTTCATTTAAAATATTAGGTAACTCTCTCTCTCTCTCTCTCTCTCTCTCTCTCTCTCTCTCTCTCTCTCTCTCTCCCTATATACATAGGCATATGTATATATACATAGGCATATATAGGGAGAGAGAGAGAGAGAGAGAGAGAGAGAGAGAGAGAGAGAGAGATGGATGAAGGGTGAGGTTGGTATACAAATATAGAGCCAGACAGTATAACTGAGGGTCTAAATAAAGGATATGGTAGCAGGTAGCAGAACAAAGAGAAACCAATCTAGATGAAAGAGATAGACAATGAAGGAGAAAGAAACCAGGAAAGTATAGGCTCAACCACAAGCTAGGCATCAGCATGCCCAGCAGTTTGAACTCTTGGGAATGTCAGTCACAAAAGATGAGCTGAGTCAAAGCAGGGACATTTTCTTCCTTTTCACAACTCTTGTTGCTGCATCGTTGCCAGCAGTACCTTAAAGTTCTGACAGATTCTTCTGAAACCAAGGATCAGGCTCCAATATGCTTAAAAATTATCTTCAGGATGAATGCCTTCATGCTTTCATCTTTTTAAGTCCTGCATCTAACCTGAATGTGTACATAGCAGCTCCTGTTTCATAAATGAACTGACCAATGTTACAAAGGAGAGTGGAAATGGGTGGCAACAACTGGAGCTATGTATGAAACTCAAGGATGAGTACATCAGCTAAAGCATTTCATGGCATGGGTAGTTGTCCAGACTAAGTCAGCATCCCCCAAACACTAATTAGCTTACAACACTTGCATTGGTTCCTTGAAAACTGCCCAGCATTGCCATGCTGGACCTGACACCTTCCTTCCTAGTGAATGCAAGGAGAATTGGCCTTCTATCACTGAGTCCTTTAGCACAGGTATTATCTACTAATTCTGTTCTTTTTTTCTCATACATATTCACACACATTTACAATACATGGACACTGGAATATTAACTTTGTCATTACATTTACTTGTTTTCTCTTTTTTTAAAGAAATGTTTCTTTTAACTTCTAGGAGTAGGAATAGGAGTTATTTTTAAAACTGCACAATAACAGGCTGCAATAATAGGCCAGAGAAACAAGCAGCAGAATTAAAGAAAGGTACAAATCCATTTGAAAGAAAATACAAGTGTAATGAGATACTTGACCCTACATGCATGACCTCCACAGCTGATCAAAAGCATTGTGCTTTTCAAATAATCAGAATGCAATTTAATACTGTAGGAACTGCCCAGGTTAGAAGAGCAACTGTCACCATTTGGATGCTCTTGAGTTCATGTTTGCAAGCTCTGAATAGCTCTGCAGAATAGAAAGCTCCAAAAAGCATTGCTCCACTTGAAGAACGGAGCTGTCTAGATGCTTTAGTGTTGGTTTCCTCCCTGCTCAGGCAGAGTTCATATTTGTTCTTCTAAGGCTGTTCCTGCTACCTGTGAGAAGTACAGACCCAGCAGTATGCAAGATGATGAACTTTCCTTCAAAGGTCAAGCTCCACTGTGGTTATAGACAAGCCCTTCTATACTGTCCTATGGTATCCTAACAAAATGTGACAACTCTCAAAAAGGAAAAGTTTAAGATGAGCAGAAATACAGACATACCAGACACACACACGCACACACACACACAATGCCTGCAGATCATTTTTTGTGAATATAAAATATTCCTCAAGAGTTAGGTGCTAGCAGAAGCTGTCAGGAAATTGTGCTCTAGCATAATCCAGTAAGATTTTCTGCAGAGAAGAAATACATTCCTAATTATTTCCCTAAACATTAAGGCATTCTGACCTAGGCTTCAACCAGCCTACCTGGATGTGACACTCTTCAGAATTTCCTTCAAGGTGTGCCTCTGAGGATAGCAAGAGGCCATTACAGAGCTCAAAAGAAAGAGGCCAAGCCATGCTCTAGGAATCAAAGACACTGGCATGGCTAAGTACTTCTTATTGTGTCTCTGTGGAAACAGAACCCAAACGTAAGGAATCTACATTTTGCTGAAATGCTGTCCAAAGCTCACTATCAGATGACATGCTTTTAGAGAGTTATCCCCTTTGAATTCCCAGTAGCATAGTGACCTCTCCAAACTTCTGGTAGAGATACACTGTACTGATATCACAATGTAGGCAGGATTTGCTGCACTATGAAGAAAATAACTAACCATCTCCAAGTAAAACCTCATTCTGGTTTCTCTTACTATTTCTGTAGTAAAAATAAAATTTGAAAAAGAGTCCCTCATGAAATTAGCATCTGGCTCATTGCAAAGGCTCCAATGTTACATGCATGCATGAGAATTCATACTCAATTTGGGAGGCCTCAGAACACAAAAGTACAAAGCCTGCATAGAATAACCCCTTCATACTAGAGAACTACACTTCCCTAAAATTAAAGGCAAGCAACCAGAGCAGAGGAGACAAGTAAATATCCCCTTTCCCCGTGGCACCTCTGGCTAATGGGAACTGGAGTTAATGATCTGAATCGAAAGCGAAGCCGTGTTTTATGGAATGCTCACTCTTTGTTAAGCAAAGCTGTTTGGGCAAAGGACCATTCTATTGATTTAGAAATTGATTTCTTTTTTCCTCCTTCATATAACTAAAACATGACTCACAAATCACAGCTCTTTTATTCTTCGGGTTTCAACTGCAGCCGAATCTTTCCCAACCTCCTTACCCAGGAACATGTGATGGAGGTGCAGGGTGAGAAACAGGAACACTGGGGTAGAGATTGTTCAAGATTCTATTAAATGTTTCAAGTGGCTTCCTTTGAACAGAGTCCCGTGGTGTAATTATTGTAATTATCATTAATCATCAACTTCCAGACCCAATCGAAATGCGGCACATCGGAAAGGTCAAAGCAGTGGCGA
Source organism: Microtus ochrogaster (assembly GCF_000317375.1). NCBI lineage: Eukaryota > Metazoa > Chordata > Mammalia > Rodentia > Cricetidae > Microtus > Microtus ochrogaster. Next base: position 71,844,174 of record NC_022009.1, read on the forward strand.
ATTCTGCTATCCTTCACAGAAGACATGAGGCATTAACATTCTGATGCTCCACCTGTGTGACAACGATTGTAATGGAAACAGAAAATAGCACAAGATTAATGTGTTCTCATGATAAGAATTACCATATGGAAAAGAGAAAGTGGAACATATTTAACCCTTTCCTGGCATAGCCGCATAGTAATGACATGCGTTAAGCTACAATAGATGCAATGGCAGTTTAAGTTAGCCCTGTGAGATCACCATGCCTTTTTCTGAGAAATAAATAAATAAATAAATAAATAAACAAACAAACAAACAAACTGTGGAAGCATGAAGGTCACATTTTGGATCATTCGCTAGACTGCTGAGTGTCTATTTGTCTACTTTTCTAGATAACTCCTAATCAGACCACTAACATGACTTTTAAACCCATAGCATAATGGTCTGTCATGGGCCTAAAGAAAATCCACCTGGATCATTGAAGCATAACTCATCCCTATAACCTCAAACCAAATTCAGTTCATTGCAAAAAAAGAAGACACTGGCTTTTGTTTTACTCGTCCTGAAAAGTTTATTTCTGGTCACTCCAAAGAGAGAGGACAAGTCCTATCAATTTACCTTAAAATCTCTCTCTCTCTCCCTCTCCCTCTCCCTCTCCCTCTCCCTCTCCCTCTCCTTCTCACTCACTCTCCTGTTTGTGAGTGATTATTTGAACATCTAAAGTATGAAAGAAGGACAGAGTGATAGTTCAGCGGTTAGGAGCACATACTGCTTGACTCCAGCCAGGGAAGCAGATAGGTTAACTGCAGATCTTAACCTTCCCCACCTTTCCTGCATAGTCTGTCCAGCAGTCTCTTCTCTAGCTCTGTAACAAATTCTTCCCTGCCTCTCCTGCATATCCAGTCCCCCTGGTCTCTTCTCCAGTTCTTTACCAGACTACCTGCTGCCTCTCACTCTCTGTCCATATTCCCAGAAGACTAAGTAGATCCAGGTGGAACATCCTGCTTTCCTGCCTCCTGTAGATTCCCAAACCTACCCCTCATAACCCATCCCCATTTCTAAGTGTCAGCTCCCAATACCTTGAAACACATTTTACCTGGAAACACCAACGGCCACACTCATTAGGATCCCAGAAGAACCAGACAACATACAGTTAGCACATGCTCCTAAAAAGCAGAAAGGACATCCTACTTACAAGATATGCTTTTTGAAATAGTGGCACAAAATTTGACTGAAGGCCAATTCCATGATATGGAGCCCATACCCAACACTGCGGGGTGAAAGAGATCTTGAGACTAGATAGCCCAGGGACCTACATAAAACCAAATAGTATTGATCAAAAAACCAAAAACTAAGAAAACAATCATGGAGCAATAAAATAACTACTAAAGACATTTCACTATTCTCATGTATTAATACTTTGCTTAACCATCATCAGAGAACCTTACTCCTGCATCACATGGGAGCAAATACAGAGACCTACAGCCAGACATGCAGATAGTGAGAGACCTCAGAACACTCAGCTCTAAGCAGGATGTCTCATTCAAATTCCTTCCCTCAAGTGTCAGGGAACCCCAAAGAGGAGATGGAACAGGAAATACTGTAATACCCAGAGGGAATGGAAAAAAAAACAAGAAAACAAGGTCTGCAAACTCCACAGGACCTATGTACATACAGACTCACAGAGAGTGAGGCTGCAGGCACAGGAACTGCACAGGTCTGTACCAGATGAGGTTCTAAAACTGAAAGGAGAAGTGCATACATATCCCCATTTCTAATCAAGAAGCAATAACCACTTCCAAATGAAAGGTTTGTTTTCATCAAGAGGGTCTGACTGGGGAGACAAACAACTCTTTAAGAATAGGCTGAGTTCCCAGCAGTAAGTACTATATGGCAAACAAAAAAACAAAAAAACAAACAAAAAAAAAACTCCAGCATAACAGCATCTTTGACCTTTTTAAACATTTTTTGTTTTTATTTTATTTATAATTCTCTCTTTTTACCCTGAAGGTTCTTTGCAAATATGTTATGGTTTGCAGTTTAGTGTTTTTATTGGATTCCTGAGTTTTTTATTGGATCCCAATGAGGGGATCTCTATTTCTTGTGCCTTCCTTTTGACTCTTTTCCTTCTGTTTACTTGTTTTTTCTAATACTGACTTTCATTAGCTTTTGCTTTATATTATCATATTTTATTTTATTATTACCCGTTAGAAGTCTTTTTATTTTATAGTAAGAGACAGAAAAGAGGTGGGTCTGAATAGAGCGTGAAGAGAGAACTGTGAGAAATAGAGAGAGGAAACCATAATCAGGATATATTATGTGAAAAAGATCTATTTTTGACAAAGTGGAAAAATAAAATATGAAAATTACAGCCTGGGTGAGGTGGCTTACAGTCATATCACTCTTGAGACTGAGTGTTGCCACAGCTCTGAAGACACCTGTTGGAAGAAGCAGCTTGTTGGTTACTGACTGCTCTGCCCCCCAAAATACACACAGAAACTATATTATTCAAATCACTGTTTGGGCCATTAGCTCTAGGTTCTTATTGCTTAACTTTTATATCTTAATTTAACCCATCTCTACTAATCTGTGTATTGCCATGTGGCTGTGGCTTACCGGATAAAGTTCCATCTGTCTGTTTCCAGCAGGGCTACATGGCTTCTCTAAACTCTGCCTTCTTTCTCCCAACATTCAATTTAGTTTTCCACACCTAGTTCTTTTCTGCACTATCACGGGCTCAAGACAGTTTCTTTATTAACCAATGGTATTCACAGCATACAGAAGGGAATCCTTCATCAGACACCTGAAACTACTTTCACAGCTTTAGATAAGTCTAAGTGACAGAGGTCAATCCTGTCTCAAAATCACCAAAATACATAAGAAAAATTGCCTAAAACCAAATTAGTTTGACATCAATATAAGGTAACAGTGCATTAGCCTTTCCCAGGGAGCTATAAAAACCGTCTATGAGAATTTTAGGATAACTTACAGAGTATGGGTCAGGGTTTACCTATTAACTTGTTAAAATGTGATTGACCCCCAAACTGCTGCATCACCACCAAGTCCTTCCCCATCATAGGTGATGATGACCTCATGGAAGCTGCATCATGGCATCTGTGTTTCAGTTTGCCTTCCACTGCTGATGTACTCTAGCACCTCTGAAAACCATCTGCAACTGAGGTAGGCTTACAAAGGATTAATGGCTAGAATCCTAGGAGATGGCCCTGTAATCTTCTCCTATTCCTTTTATTTGGGAGGATCGGTAGCTCCACTACCATTATCATAGACCTAGCTCTCACTGTAACTAGTTGCCATGGTTACCAGGCCTATGCAATTTGTATTGCAAGATGGAGATTGAGTGGTGCTGAGATCAGGCAGTTCCTTCATCTAAATTATTCTATACTATGCAAAGGAGGAGTTTTCTGACTGCGCCATTTTACAAGCAGCTTTTCAGTCCATTTTGAAGATGGAAACTGGTAATGCAAATGATACCTTTGTTTCAATACTACCCATCAGTACAGACTGATAAATGACTTGTTCCTGGGAGTAGAACAGACACCACAAACTTTTTGGGGTAATATGAAGCAGTAGGGACATGTAAGAATATTGATATTATCACCATAAAACCAGGCCCAAGAAGTGACTGGACATCCCAGATCAGGAACAGGATGGCACTACTTCATTCATACCATAGAAAGTGATGGACACAGTAATAGCAACATCCCCACTGCCCTGGCATCTAAATACTGTTAAATATAGTAAAAGAGGACACAAAATTCTCCTCTGACAATGCAGAATATTAGAATAAAGGGCTTAATCCTTTATCCTAAGGTTAAAGTGGTGGGAGGAGGAAATCGTTAGACAGAAAATACAAGAGTCGGATATGATGCTAGACCTAAAGGGAAAGAGGGGATTACTTTAAAAGCTAAAGAGTGACTTCATTGTAAATGAGAGTAATAGATAGAGAGGGGAGAGAAGATCATGAAAGGGATGGTGAGGTGGAGAAGGGCAAAGGAGCCTTTTGCCAGCTAATCTTGGTTATTAAGAATACATTTGGGAAGAGGGAACCTCAGTGAAGGAATTTCCTCCATCACCTTGACCTGTGGGCATATGAGTGTTGAGGGAACATTTTCTTGATAGCTAATATCTGTAGGGTGACTTTGTCCTCTCTGGACAGTAGCATCCTTAGTTACATGGGTCTGGACAAGAAAAGAAGCAGAACGTGTACTAGAGGTACCAAGTCAACAAACGGCATTCCTCCATTGCTTCTGCTTCAAACTCTGGCCTTGACTTCATTCACTTCTGCAGGACTATAAGAATGATATAAATCCTTCTCTTCCCGCATTGTTTTTTTACCAGAATGTTTTTCACAGCAGAAACCTCACACACACACACACACACATGAACAAAGCTCTACAGAAAGCAGCCTGTAGAGCATGGAAGAGCCCAGCATGATAAATTAAGAGCTGTCAAGCCTCTGCATAGCTCCTTGGTTCTGTCCCAAAGAATGAGCTATGGAGAAGAGTAGCCCAATCTTCTTGGACTGTGGGATCTGGCCTTTGAGAATGGCTACAATCTTTTATAGGTGTAGGCTCTGTTCTAACTCCACAATCCAGTGACAAGCGGAGAACTTCTGGTGGTCACAGGGGCTTCAGTTTGTCTTGGATTTCCTGTTAACACAGCCTACTCACCTTTCTTATTCCCACATGCCTCTTTCTCTCCCTAGACCCGCCATCCATCCATGCCCCCTTCCATTTCCCTATTCCTTTTTCTATGATGAGTCCTGCGGTTTTGCCTCTTCAGAGAATTCTACTCTATGGTTTCACTTTAAGCCTGTGATGCACTGTTGCTTCACAAGAATCCACCCTGCCAGTGACTCCTCTAGTCCCTTTCCTATAGCTCACGTCAGCTTCCTTACCTTACAATCCTATTTATTTCCCAACTGTGTAATTCTCAGGCCTCTTTGAAACTCCTTGCCTCTTTGTCTGGTATAATTATTCTGTGTCATTCATATTCACACATAGAAAGACATAGATTTCCAAGTGATAGGAAAAAAACCTCACCTGAAATTCTATTGAGCAAGATTGAAACAAGCAAATAAAAAACAACAAACTAACAAAAATGTGCATTCATATAAAGCCAGGTTTACCAAGGAAAGCAGCAATATCTGGCAAATAGATGCCACTGGAATGACTAGAGCTTATACATTTATTGGTATTCCATAGAGTATCATACTGTGAAAAGACACAAAGGCGCCAATCAGTTTCTGACATCCATGACAGGAGAAAATGTACGGACTGATGGAAGGCTGTACTCCAACATAGCTGATATTAGCAGCATGATCTGAAAAACTTAGATTATACTTCTCTGATACCTTTTCAACTTTCTCTGTTTCCGGGGTCTTAAAACTCTTCCCTATATTAATTTAATGATTGTCTTCCAGTCTCTACCCTCCCTCAACTCATTTTCCTTTCGCCACATAGAAGTTGAATTTTCAAATGGATGGATATAACAATGGTTTTCTCTTGCCTAAATTCACAAATGGCTCTTTGGAAGTTGTAGTTATGGGTCGGATTCCTTAGGCAGAAAGTAAGTCCCTCCTCTTTGGAACCTGAGTCTCCATTTCCACCATCATTCTTACATAGTACCTTCACATCCCCAGCATGAAGACTTGCCAAACTTCCTACCATCCTATCACAGTCTCCAGTCTCTCTCGGTGTCTTGCCCTTGTTAATACCGTACCCTTGGCCTGAAAGAATCTTTTCTGTCTATATTTGGAAAATCCCTGCTAATCCTTAAATGGCTCAGCTCAGGCAGCATCATTACTTTTGGATGCTTTCCCTAACCTTTTTCTCATATATCCTAACACAGTTACAGTGTTATATTTTCCATATTTATGTCCATATACTCAACTAGGAAGTGTTTTCAGCTCTGTGTCTGGTATGCTCGAGAAACTCAGTAAATTTTTAAAACATATTCAGACATCTTGCATTCTCTTGCTATCAACAACTATAAATGAGAAGAAGGATAAAATAAAATTCAACTAATTCTTTCTGGCTCCTTATTAACCATCAAGGTGGGAAATGAGTTGGAAAATTTTCCTAAAGTTAAGGGGAAAAAGTAGATGGCGAATTATCTATATATTTCAATGTTACTCAGGGGTTTTCTTTTGCATTGCTTAGTGGTAGGAGACAATGGATTTCCTGCTCAAATGCACAGGCTACAGATAATTGTAATGATTTTCTAAAATGTGACCTCATATAATGAGGGAAGGAATAGAGAAACATTGCAAAGACAAAAACATTTTGAAGCTAGCTTTTTATGAGATCAGGGCTGCGGGGGAATTGTACTATATAACCAGTTTTCTGGAGTTACACTAAGGAAGTCAGTAGGAAAACCATAAAGGACAATAATTCTACTTGACAACCTGGAGGTATGGAAGTCCAAGGAGTCAATTACAATACCCTGCAGAGGGGCTCTAAGTTTATTTTACTGCCAGAGGTAAATAGCCTCCAGGAGAGCAGTAAATCCTATGGCCATCCTTGCTTGAAGACTCCTCTCTAGACTCCTACTTCTGTGGAAGAGTGATACTCTCTGTGGATGTGAAGTAGCTGAGATCTACTCAAAGGATTTAAGAGAAATCCTTGAACAAAGACGATGGGCAACATGCTATTGGGTAGTCTCTGGGGCAGAACTGACCAGGGAAACTTCACACTGCTAGGTGGTGACACCAAGGAAAAACTAAGGAAAACAAAGGCATAGTCAGAAAGAGGTAGTTCTGAGGTCAGAGGGCAAAGCAGGGTCAAGAATGAGAAATAATAAAAATTTCAGAAGATGGAAGCTAGTATGAAATGAATCAGGCCAAGCAACTCAAGGTGAAGCTATGGGTGTAGCCAGAGAGTCTGAGGGTAGACTTTCATCTAATGGGCATTGCATGGAAGGCCAATGGCTGGAGTTCCAGGAGCTGCTAAGGATAAAATCCTAAATCTCTTTGCTAGAAAGTGGTCAATAATAAAGTTTACTTTAAGCACACAAGCTCATGCCTCACATGATTGAGTGGTAGATGGTAGGTAGAGGAAGGAGGAAGAAAATAATTCAGGGAAGAAGAGTAAAGAGGTGGGAGCCCTGACTTTGTCAGCAGGTTTCTAACCACTGACCTGTATTCATCTTAAAGGCATATATTCATTAAAGGCCCATTTTGGTGATAGAAATCTAGACCACTCATTAGACAGACTAAATAGAACATGATGTATCAAGAGGTAATTCAGAAGAATGAATATATTTAAGGCAAACAGGGGCTAAGATTTTGACCAATGAAGATGAGAGTTACAAATAGAGAATTCTAAAATAAGCAGGAGATGCTCCTGCATCCACATGAGTTTACAAAGGCACCCATATGAGTTTGCAAAGGCACCCATATGGATGTGGTCTTGCCATGGACACATATAATCGTAAACGCAGTCATTATCTACATGATACTCTTATCACATTTCAGTATTTTAGTGTTTATTTCCTATACAATTGCATTATTTTACATAAACCTTTCCAGTGAAGAAGTTTTTCAGATGTGGGATTTACCTCTGTATGCTGTGCATATGTTTTATTACCATTGGTTAGTAAAGAAGCTGTTTTGGACTATGACAGCACAGAATAGAGCAAGGAAGAAATTCCAAGCAGGGATAGAGAAGAAAAGAAGGCTGAATTATGGAGATACCATGGAGCTGCCACAGGAGACAGATGCCAGACAGAACCTAACAGCAGGCCTCAGCCATGTGGCAATACACAGATTAATAGAAATGGATTAATTTAAGATATAAGAGTTAGCCAGGAATATGCCTAAGCTATTGACAATGCAGTGTTTTAATTAGTACAGTTTCTGGGTGACTATTCAGGTCTGAGCGGTCAGGAACGAAAGAGTAGTCTCTGCTTATACACTAATTTCTTAGGTAGAGGCCCTCTAATTAGGCCTCTGGTTAGTAACTGTCTTCTCTCAGAGTCACCAACATGCGTCTACTACACAATGCTGATTTGGTTTTTATTTGGGTCAAAGCTCAGAGACAAAAGAGCTGAGGAAGGTGAAGGAGGGTGATATGAACCACCTGACTAGAATTTCACAATTTGATTTTCTCTCTCAACAGACCTGTAGTTAATATCATTTCTGACCTGAGATCTCAGTTGTGTTTTGAATGTTAAACATTTAGTTGTTATGCCTGGTTCACACTTAAAAGCAGCATACTTATTCCTAATTAGCTTAGTTACTCTTCATGTGCTGTGACAAAACAGCAAGACCAAGGAAGCATATAAAAGAAAATATTTAATTTGGAATTCATGGTTCAAGAGGTTTCAAGTCCATACCATCATGGCAGCGAGCAGGGCAACAAGCAGAAAGGCTTGGTAGTGGAGTAGCTGGAGACTTACATTTATTTACAAATATGAGGCAGAGTAAGAGAGACACTAGGAATAATAGGGACTTTTGAAATCTCAAAGTTCACCCCTGGTGACACACCCTCTGTCAACACAACCACACCTCTTAATCCTTTCTAAACAGTTCTACCACCTGGGAACCAAGCACTCCAATAGTTGACCTGTGGGGACCGTTCTCATTCAAACCATCATACTGACGGGCACTGAAAGTCTGCCCTTCCCTCCTTTCTTCTCTCCTTCCTTCCCTCTGTCCTTCCTGTGCTTCCTTTCTTCTTTTTCTTCCTTCCTTTTTTTTTTCTTTCTTTCTTTTGCTCAAGGACAATTCTACTAAATTTAAAGAAAATTTCCATGCTGGTAATCTATAAATCTCATCACCTGTGCAGAAGAGAAGGATGGAGAAAAAGCTATACCATCACAGTTGAGCGAGCAGGCAGACAAGCAACCACCAGGCAGATACAACTTTGGAGAAAGGGTGAAATCTAAAAGGCACAGCTGAGCTCTCAATTTAATCTAAAAGAAAAACATAATTAAAGGAAACGGTAAAATAAAGATACATCTTTCTGTGGTAGAACTCAGCAAGGTAGGCCAACCTCACAGAAACTCAGGGTTGTAGTTTTCAAAAAAAAAAAAAAATACTACACTGAGGGCAGAAATTCTGGAAAGTAAAATATATTACCCCATGAAAGGAACAATTAGTCTTCCTATCTTTTTAACATGGACTAATGTAAACTTGCTATACTTGGAGTTGGTCCCTTTACCAGGTAACTGAATGACGAGCCTACTTAGATCAGTTTTTATGTGTTGCATAGCAGTTTAGAATGTTAGGTCTCTATACAGGACAGAGAAAAAGCTCTCTTTAATGGGTCTCTACAGAGCCCTCATAAAGACTATTGTAATACCTCTTTCTCTGAAAAGATAACCCTAAAATCACCAACCATACCATGAGTCGACCCTTCCTAAATTATAGCATTTCTGGCCCCCATTCTAGGACCAAGGCATTTCTGATTTAAAACCATGGAAATAAATGTGGCCATGTCCCAAAACCCTCCCATTTCTATGGCCTATCCTCATCATTGCCCTCTCTAAAGAGGTTACCCTTACCATGATTTAGAAATTTGGGGCAATAGTTTAATCTAGCTCCTTATGGCTGAGTGGGGTCATCAAGTATGGCAATGAGATTACCCTTACAGAGGGCCTACATAAAGTCCTGGAAATCACATCAATTTTTACATTGTATAATAGCCATGTGTAGGGAGGAAAGGAAGAAACTGGCCAGTGCTTGGAAAGAGATTTGAGGAAGAAGTAAAGGCAAGAGTAATTAATATTGCGAGCTGTGGGCAAACAACCAAAAGAAGCCAGAACAAAGGAGATTTTTAATGTCTGAATTACAGTGCATCAGGGCCTCTTTGTGAGCTCATTCTCTTTATTAGTGCAATCATTTTACAGACATCTATTCATTGGGATCTTTTCCTTGTCTTCTTGGGGAAATTTCTTTTGGTCTCCCAGGCTGGACTCCAAGTTGATAAATCTAATAATGACTTTTGGGCAGGTTAATAGATGTAGAAATGGCTAAAATCTGTATAAAATCTGTATAAACAAACAAACACATTACTCATTTTTAACCCTTGGTTATATTTTCTGTTGTTTGTTTAAGGCCTGAAAACAGAAAAAAAACAACCATTTTTATTTTTTATATCAAGGTGTTTTAGGATATGATCCTTGAGGGTCACTTGGGCTTGAGAGGAGCTTCAAGTCTTTTTTAAAATTAATTGTTTCAGCTATGTGACAATGCCTTGCTTAACCATGGCTTCTATGGGACGTATGGTGTAAATTTCTCTGTGTGTTGACATCCTCTTTACATTATATGTTTGATGGGGTCTCCTTGGCTTCCCTGATTGAGAGGATGAATCACTTTTTTTT
>NC_022009.1:71855171-71947642 GCF_000317375.1 Microtus ochrogaster
AATGGCAAGAGGATGAATTACTTGATAAAACTTGATAAGACATTTCCAGAAATAGTTTCCTAGAATCTGGCTGGCCATGGAGGGAAAAAAATGCTAATATTGTCCCTTTTATTCCCTCTGCCAATTTTTTTTTCAATCTATAGTGATCACCAGCTTCAAGAATATATCCTGTGAAGTCACATATACTTAACAAGCACGCATTGTCCCGATTTTTCTACTCAGTTGCTTCTGACTTCATGATTTTGTGTTTGAACTTGCTGAAATTCCATAAATAATGATCTGTGTCCATGAACAAAGAAAAATTCTCAATATGCATCTGATTACTGGGCCTTATTTATCACTAGCATGTAAGCATTATTATTTACTTGTCGGCAATTTTGTTCCTTTTATTGACTCTCATACAATATATCCTGACTACAGTATCCCCTCCCTCTACTAGTTCCAGTTCCTTCCATCTGAATCTACTCCCTTTCAGTCTTTCATCAAAAGTTAATAAACCTCTCAGAGATAATAACAAAATAAAATAAAAGATAAAATAAAAACCATTAGATTGAAGATGGGCAAGGCAAACCAACTGAAGGGAAAGAGTCAAAGAGGAGGAACAAAAATCAGAGACCCACTTGTTCACACATCAGGATTCTCATAAACACACTAAATTGGAAGCCATAATATAAATGCCAAGGACTGCTGCAGACCCATGCAGGCTCTGTGCTTGCTGCTTCAGTGTCCGTGAGTTCATATGAGCTTTGCTCAGTGTTCTAGAGGTACTTGTTCTCCTGGTGTCCTCCATAGGGCTCTTATATTCTTTCTGCTTCCTCTTCCACATCGTTCACTGAGCTCTGAAAGACGGGATTTGATGGTGATATCTCATTTATAGCCATCTGTCTTCCACTGTGTAATGTTTGGATGTAAGTCTCTGTATTTGTTCCTATCTGATACAGGAGGAAGCATCTCTGATGAGGGTTAAATAGGGCACTGATCTATGAGCATAGGAGAATATCATTAGGAGTTATTCTATGATTAAATTTTTCTCTTATTTGACCAGTAGTACTTAGTTTTACCCTAAACCTCTGGAAAGCCCTGTCAGCCTTCATGTGAGGAATAGTGAGGTGCAGAAATAATTAGACCATTTGCAAAATTAAATTCACTTTCAGATATAGGCTTGGTTTGCATGACGGTTATTCTCGGTTGTCAACTTGACGACAACTAGAATAAAATAGAACCTAAGAAGCTGAGAATGTCTTCAAGGAATTGTCTTGATGTGCATGTTTGAGGTGGGAAAACCTACCCTAAATCTGGGCCCCATAAAAGGACACAAAAGAAGGAAGCTTTTGCTTTTTTGCCTGTTCATCCTTTTTTTCTGGCAAAGTCATCTATCCTGTTGCTGGGGCATTCCTTATCTGGTTTTAAAACCTTCTTCCAAATTCCAGAAACTCTCTGGGAAACCTCCAGGGCTGGGGTAGCAGATTGGAACTGCTAAGGTATCCAGACTCAAGACTAAACAACTACTTGATTCATAGCCTTTCCATCAGGGGACAGTCATTTCTCAATAGTCAAACCAAAGCCTGTAATCACTCTAAAAAAAACATCCTGCCTCTGTGTGTGTGTGTGTGTGTGTGTGTGTGTGTGTGTGTATTTGTGTGTGTGAATGAGTGCATTCTAATCATTCTGATCTTTTAGAGAGCCCTAACTAACACAGCATGTGTTTTAAAATTAGTTGTTTTTAAGCATAAAACTATAGTAGCAACACTAGCAATCAAAAACTCCTAGGATTACACAATACTGCAATAGGTCTATGTAGAACATGCTTGATAATGCATTCCTCTTTGCATCTGATACACCAGACAATTAGAGATCACTGTCTAGCTAGTTTGGTGAGTTTTTTAGTGTAGTTCCTCACTTCTTCCACATGGAGAAAAAGTCATGTTGCTATTGAAAATTGTCTAACGAAATACTGCATACTAGGGAACTACATAGAGTACTTGCTGAGATGATCATAGTCATAAAAGTTCAATATGTGCCCTGAGTTAATCAGTTTTCCTGCAGTGTTTGTCTTGTCTTTACCTTTCTTAAAACCTAAAAGCCGAGCATTATTTTGTTGCTGTTATTAGAAAGAAACAAAAACATAAGAGCAAACTAACAACAACAAAAAAAAAAAAACCATGGTAACTTACCGAATTCCGAAGCAGTGTTCCCAGAACTCTCCTGTCTATTCGCTGTCATTCCTTCCCCACACCTGATCAAATCAATTTACAGAAATGTCTAGCCTTATAAAATTCATCACGAGGAATGTTCTCACCACTGAGGGAACGATCACCTTAGAGGTGGTGGCCACTGTGAGGAGAGTGTTAGCATTTCAGCTTGAGCAAAAGGATCTTCCAGTGCCATAAAATTAAGTACTTAACTTATGTTAATTGACCCAACATTACATATGATGTTTTAAAAATCAAGTATTTTCCACAAACATTACTTGTCATTTACCTATCAAGTTTGTATTTGGTTTACAGAGTTAGTATACTAAAACAAACATATGTAAAGCTACGGACATTTGACTTCACTTTCATGCACAATTTTAATACTTTTAACTCCTTTGTCTTAGGCTCCCTATCATTTTCTTCAAGACAGAATGATACAGGCTTGAAATAGTAAGAACAAGTCTTAAATCTGCAAGCAGGTGATTTACATGTAGTATGTAAATTCAATTTTTGGCAGTTATATCTCAACTATTTATGATATTAAGGGACAGGGATGGCACCTATGAAAGAATCATAGCATCTAAGGCTGGAAGTGCTTAAAGGTCAGACCACTCAATCACTCACACAATGGCTAATTTACTTCCCTGGCTCTTATACCAGGTAGACTTGCACCATGTGCTTGAATACCTTTAGTGGTGGCAAAAGGCTAAGCCATTTCATCCTTGAGTAATTCCATTAAAATCTGGCTCAATAGAAAGGACAAATCTTTCTATACATCTGTAATTTTACACTTATTCTTTGATGATGGGGTAGATCTATGTTAGTATATCTTTGTATTTCTGTGTGGTTTCCAATGTTCAACTGACATGTAGTAGTTTCATTAGATTCTTTATTAAATAGAATTTAAATGCAGCCATAAAAAATGTGTCTCTTAGGCCATCTTCTCTCCAGATATAACAGCACCGGTTCTTTAAAACATTCATTAGTAATGAGTTTCAATATTCTTATCACTCTGATGCCTTTCAATAAATAAATTTTATCATCTCATCCAAATTTTCATTCTCCAGAATGAAATAGAACACTGAAAGTCTGTTTTCAAAAGAACACAGCATACTGACAGTCCCATTAGCATGGAGATGCTGTGTCTACTAATCTAGCTTACTACTAAAGTACCCGCAGCTGTAAACACTTTAACGTGAGTGACCCTAAAGTTAAACAAGCCCTCTCCCAAAGGCCGTACCATGATCTTTTGAGCTACAGATTTTATATTAATTTTTTAAAATGAGCCCAGAAATTCAGTCTAGCCTTATTTGGGACTAGGAACTTCTGGAGTCAGTGGGTACCACCCTAGTCCAACTTTGGTGCCCACCTTGCCTCTATTGACTGAGGACCTTGCCAATTATCTTTATTTTTTTCCATCTTCATTTCCATTCTTAATGAGAAGAAAGTATCTGTTACTTTGAATTTCTTATTTGGGAAACAATGGGAAGCATGGAGTTGTTATGACTGTACCACATAGTATTACAATAAGAGATTTTTAATGATACTTGAAAAAAAAACATTGTGTTCAAAGAAGTTTTTAGACATTTTGAGCTGGTTGCCTACTTGACAGTGAGCTTGGAGTATTGAGGACAGAGACAAAAATACATGCCAGGAAAAAGAATGGTCTAGACTGGGGTGGGGGTAGGGGCAGGGAAGCTTGTAAACAACAAGAATTAGTGAACGTCAAATAAAGTGAGGCTAAAGAGGTTTATACTTGTGTTCTACAATAATGGGAAGAAAGCAACAGACACCAAGAGAGAAAGACCAGTGGGGTTGGCAGAATAAGGTTTCTTAAATTTAATCAAAACATAACTGCATCATGTACTGGCTAGTCTTACGTCAACTTAATTCAGAAACTAGAGTTACCTAAAAGGAGAGAACCTTAATTGAGAAAAATGTCTCCAGGTGATCCAGCTGTGAGGCCTTTTCTTAATTAATGATTGGTGGGGGAGGGCCAGACCATTTCGGGTATTCCCATCCCTGGTATTTTGGTCCTGGGTTCTATAAGGGAACAGGCTGAGCAAGCCATGGAGTGCAAGCCAGTAACAGCACCCCTCCATGGCCTCTCCATAAATTCCAACCTCCATGTCCTGTCCTGTTTGAGTTTCTGTCCTGAGTTCCTTCAATGATAAATGGTGATATAGAAGTAAGAGCTGAAATAAACTCTTTTATCCCCAACTTGTTTTGTGGTCATGGTGTTTGAGAGCAGCAATAGAGATCCTAACTAAGATACATCATTTACACCTCCTGTTTCCTCCTAGTTTACCAGATACTCCCCCAAATCCCATTCCATCCTCAAATTCACAGGGCTTCTTCTACTGTATACATACATACACATACATAGATATACACACATAAATACGTGTGAATGTATATAGGTGTGTGCATACATATATATTTGCATACACATACACACACATATATAATCACATATATACATATAAACAAACACATGCAGGTAACACTGAATAGATTGAGAAGGTTGTACATATATGTGTAAATATATATATATATGTATGTGTGTGTATGATTGTAGTATACACATACACACACATATACACACATACATGCATACATACAATCTGCTCAGTCTCTTCAGTGTTACTTGCATGTGTTTGTTTTTAGGGGTGACTGCATGGTATTGAATAACCACACAGTTGACTTTAAGAACTTAATTGCCACTCCCTTCTGTTGGACCATGTTGAGAAACTGAGTAGCTTGGTGATTTGGACCTTGTCTGTATCACCACTTCTCCTAGTGAAACAGATGACAGGCATGTAAGAAATGGCTCGCCAAGGCTGAAATTGTTTGAGTGACCAATATGTCCTTTCATGTGGCTGCTGAAGTAGTTATGAGAATTTTATGCTTTATTGTTCTATCTGTGTTTCTTCTTTTCCTCCAAGGAGTAGCAAAGCAGATTTGACTCCTTCCCCTTTTTCTGGAATCATCTGTTACTTGTATTTGACATTTCCAGGTACCAAGCATGCATGTGATACATACATACATGCAAACAAAACATTCACATTCATAGAATAAATACATAAACAAACAGATTAATATTAATTAAATGTAGGTCCCACACTCTGGAATAACTAACCAATACAAACTGGATTCCATGTTTTTAAAGAACGAGAAATGGAGAACGGCAGAGAGTCAGAGACAAAGAGAATATTTAATGGGATGGGGGAGGAGCTGGGAGCAGTTTGGGAATAATGATTAATATGGATCAAACTATATTTTATAAAATTCCCAAAAGAATATAAGGAATATAATTTTAAAATTACAGCATGGATGTGCATTCTTGTATTCCTAGCAGTGAGATGGCAAAGTCAGAAGGGCCTTCAGTCTGGACAGCATAGCCTTGGAGAATCCCAAATACCAGTTGGAGACTATCTCAAGAAACAAGGAAGATGGCTACTGAGGAGTAACAGCTAAAGTGGATCTCATGCCTCTACACCCATGTGTACATACAAGATCACAGGTGCACAAACATTAATTAATGGATTTTTAAAGTACAAAAGAGACTGAATAGAATTAAAAACTAGAGCATAATGCAAAAGGCAGCATCTCGTCATTTCCTTCAGTCTGTCAGGCTGCTAATTCCTTCTCCAAAGCTCGCTTTCCTCATAAACAGAAAATGCAACAGATGTCTCTCTACCCACCCTTCCACACGGTTTCTTTCTTTCAAAGTTTTGTCAGTGGCGTCACTGGAATTTCTTTCTACGTTATTCTGCTTGAGTCTCTGTCCTTTTGTAATCTTTAGTGTTCTTGAATTCTTTTGAAGTCAAAGCTAATAGTTCTAAATAAAGAAAATAGTATTTCCAAAATGTTTACTTCCCTTCCTTCTTAAAAAGATTGCATTTTAGAGTGGTATATTTAACTCTCAAAAATGCCTTATTTGACCCAATTATCCATCTGAAGACTCATGAATGCATTACAACATTCTTTGAACATTTTGTAAGGTGGTGTGACTGAATCTGGTGAACAAAATTGACTATTTCCTTTGAGATCACAATATGTTGAGCTGTGACATTTCTTCCAAGATTTCTGTATGTCTGTTTAATTATTTTAGGTTTAGAGAAGAGTCTTCTTTTACCCTCATTTATTTCGTGAGGGCTGGCATGTACAGCAGTCAAGTACGGGGCTTGCAGTGTGGTATGTAATTACTTAATGGGCACTTCCAATCTATCCCAGCATAATGGCAGTTAACCATCTAAGAACATCCACCTGATCCAGAATTTAGCATTCCAGATCAGTGATGAAGTATCCGTTTCTTTCTGTTGTTTAGAAAATTCATAGCTAGTATGAAGTTAGTGTGACCTGGTGATTGATAATATACATTCTCTGGCCAAATGCTTATTTAATGTCTGTTTTTATCACCTTACAGCTAAGCTTGTTACTGCCAATGTGTCTGTCTCTTTGTTTTAGAAGTAGTAGATAACACATATTTCAGAGAATTTTTAAAAGAAATGGATAAAAAACCATTTGTATAATAATTCTGACCTAGGCTCCAAGATATAGTAAGAACTCAATTAATGGGATCTGTAGATAAATCATCTGTATACTTCCATATAGAGTTTTCTTTTTTCATAGTGTTATTACCAAGTATTTCATAAAATTCAGTGACTCTGGGATATCCAATTTTATGAATTACTCTCTGGCAGAAGTCAATGGAAAATGTAAGGCATTCATGTTTTCAAGTGCTAATCCCTAACTAATATCACAATAAATATATATGCTTGTATATATCTTGCATATATACATATGCATTCCTTATAAGTTCCCACAGTATCTCATTCTTTCCTTTGACACCTCTGCCTCATCTGCAGACCTTCCTCAAAGATGTCATAGTTAAGTCCTATATGGTGGTACCTGTAATTATATTTCTTTCATTTGAGTTTGCTTTCCCCTTGGTCATGTTCCTCTTCTTAAGTTATTGATCCAGAGTAGTGTGTTTGCAGTATCTACTCAGCAGGGTCAAATCCACCTGACTTCATAGCCCATCTCTTTTGTGGACTGAGAATATAAACATTCATTATTGTCATCTTTCTTACTATGATACTCTCCAGTCTTATCAATGTGTATAGTTTTCTCTAGATTTTCAGATATAACTCTGTCATCCTTCTTTACTTCACAAATCAAACTTCTTCAGTTTAGTAACATTGTGGTTGAAACGATATCGTGTGCTCAACCGCACACACCTTTCTGTAATATCAATTCTATTGCCTCATTTTTTTTTAATCTTGATAAAGCCAAAAGAAGAAGATCCACAAATATCATACCAAGGACTTTTATATTCCTGAATCACATTGAGAGTAATTTGCTGGTACAAATGTATTAATTCAAACTCAGTAAACCTGAAACATAAGAAAACTGAAGAGAATTCTCAGATACATCATAATCAAACGACAGAAAATCAGATGCGAAAAATAACTTGAAAGCAGCCAGAAAAAAAAAAAAACAAACGCATGTCACAAAGAGAGAAACAATCACAGAAATAATAGCATCTCATCAGAAATCATGAAAATCAGAAAACAGATGAACAAACATCTTGCAGAGGATAAGAACAGCAAAAAAGTAGGCTGTCACGAAATATCACTATGAATCAAGATGGCTACTTCCAATGAAAATATCCTCAGGCTTAGAGGTGAACTAAAAGCACTTTCTTTTAAGGGAAAATCAAGTTAATTTATCATGAAAAATAATTTGATAAATAAACAGATATTTTTTTCTTCCACTTTTGGTCTTTTAAAGCAACTGCAAATCCCATACACATCTGTTTCCTAATTTATTATTATTCGCTTTTGCGACCAGATCTTACTATGTTGTCCAGACAGGTTTTGAATTTTCTGGGTCACATAATCCTGCTGCCTCAATCTGCTGTAGAGCTAGAATTACAGGCAGATGCCACTGTACTTGTTTTGTATAATTCATAACATTTATTCATAACATATATATTTATATGTATACACACACATAATTATCTGGTGCCCAAATACACGAAGGACAGAATAAAAAGGAAAGAGGGTAATTGAATATGGATGACTGTTGGCTTCTATAACTTATTGAAATAGTAAAATACTAATTACTTAGAAGTTAGATCCATATGCTGTAACCCTTTGAGCCGGAACAAAAACTTAAATTTTAAAAGGTATCTTCAAATACCTAGAGGATTAATTTTAAAAGTATATCAAAAATTCTCAGCTAGTCCAAGTGAGAACAAACACAGAGGCGGAAGGAAGCAAAACAAAAGTCAGAGAACAGAAAGTTCGGAGGATGAAATGTCAAGGCTGAGGTATAATTGCATCAGTAAGCCCTCTGGATATACATGATCTTAACTGTACCAATAAGGGGGCATCATCAGAATAAGAGTAATATTAAACTTTACATTATATTTCATCATAATAACATAGTAAAGGTGTTTTTTAAAGGTACCGTGCACCTTTAAAAGACTGAATTCCATGGATTATATCAGTAGGATAAAATATGGATTCAAAGTGATCAAGCTTTGTAACATTGAATGAAAGCCTTCCAAAAGATAACAGGGCATTCCAGGAAGGCAGCAAACCTAAGAAATACTGAGCTCTGACAATGGGATACCTAGCAGATAAAACTGTGCTAAAGTGTGTATTGACATTTTGAGGAAATCCGACTGACAAATAGGATACTGCTCTTGTATTAAGGATGCATTGTTTTATTGATCCAGGGATATAGGTTTTGGTATAATGCAAGTTATTTTGAGAACTTGAAGATTATTATCATCCTGTTGTTAAGAAACCAAAATGGCTTAAAAGAAGAGAATTTTAAGTCATCTGGAGCAGTTGTTACTTTTTCTGACCACAATGGTCCTGGAATAAACCCTTTCTGGAGAGCGCTCTCATCTAATACCTCAGGCCACCATTAGCACACACCCCCTTCTGATTAATAACAAAAGGAGCTGAAAATGCATTTTATCATCTTCAGCTTCCTGGTGTCTGTCAAATACTCTTGTTTTACAAGATGTAGTTTTCCTGCAGGGCTATAAGTGTGTCTGCATAATTTTTCATCAAGGCAATAACGTGGGATCCTAAATCATAAACATTCTTTGCAAGTCCCTTAAGTGTGGTGTAATTTGGAACAGGTAATCCATTTCAAATTCGGAAAATTAAAGGGGAAATAGCCAAGCACAAGTTACAAGAGCGGGCCCGACTCCCACACCTGCAATCTCAACCAAATGACATAAAATGCCAAGCCATTATTCTTCCAATTTAGCTTCCTCAGCTTTCATGTTCAAAACCAAATTCATTCTAAAAGTAATCAAATCAGATAAGGACGGCGGCTGTGGAGGGGAAAATGCTAACGATGCAGTCAGCCGGGTGGCTGGAGGTTCGGGTGTTGTAACATTCAGGTTATTTTATGGAGCATATTCTAAAATGATTTTTGCGTGTTAGTTTAATTGGAGTATCAGAAATGCTTTCATCTGTTTTGACAATTGAAATGATGATGTGCACCCGGCACTGTGTTTATACTGTTAGAGAGGGGAACATCCATATTGATACTCCAGGTACTGAAAATTTAAAAAGACAGGAACAGCTAAGGGCCTACGATTAGCCATGGAGAACATTAGCTTCAATGCTTCTTATGCAGAGCCAGACATTATGTCAAGCATGACAAACCGCTCTAGCATAAAAGTATTAGCGGCCTCCAGGTCTCAGGCTTACCCTAAGTTATTTCATTAAAATACAAAATCATGTTGACCTAATTTCTTGACAGGTTTCAAAGAGAGCAAAGATTTCCCCGTTTGCCCTGCCTCCCCCTTCCTCCCTCTGTCCTGCCATAACTCTGGGGAGTCTGCCAGTTTCGACTTATTCAGAAAGCAATCCCTTCTATTTTAATCAAGGTAGAAGCTCTGGCTTTGAATGCTTTCTCCCCTCATCTCCAAACATGTATGCGGACCCTCTTCGTTGGCATGAGAACTTCCAATCTCTGTAACTCTTAATGTCCTTGGGGAGAGCAGAGCTATTCAACATTCAGTGGAAAAGCTGGAACTGCCTGGATCGGCCTCATTATGTAGGCCATATGCAATAAGCCACCATACCTAACAGCTGCTGGTGCCAGGATTAAGGGGAAAATATTTAATTTGATGCCGGGGCACGTGCGCTTGTTTTCAGCTGTAGTTCTTACCTGCTCCCCAGGGCGTGTGTTGGATATATGGTATAACTCAGAAATCATTTAATTGTGTCAACACAATGTTAGGATGTTTGTTTAAAGTAAAAATTAGTTTCTGCAGTATACATTGATTAGTTGACAGGCTATTTGACTGGTAAAGAACTACTGGATACAAAAGGAAAAAAAAATTGGCTTGGTTAATCTGAGCAAAGGAGAACAATTCCTTAGAGACCAGGGGAAAATACAAGCAATGTAAATTCAGATTAGCCTTTGTGTTCTGTAAATCAATAAAACAACAGGGAAGAGTGGAGAATAGGCTAGATCATCTATCAAACCGGGTTTTATTGTGTTTCTATTTCTATTCCTAGTAAACATGAGCCTTCAGTTTCCTGTGAATAAAAGCATTTGACAAAGGAATAAAAAATGGACTGGAGGTCACTGTAGATACAGTGCCAATGACAGAAGGGAAGTGTGGGAGAAGGAAAGGGGAGGCTCAGAAACTGCTTCCTCCAATCTCAAAGCTAGATCACTGGAAAATTCTCAGGTGACAGCTGGTGAAAGTGAAGATAGATTCTTTGTATCTACTGCAATGAAGACCGGGTCTTAGGAAGAATGCTAAGCAAAGGTTGTTCTTTTTTTTCCCTTTTAAGGTAACAGCATTGTCTTAACAGACTTAAAAGACATGGAAGTGTACACACACACACACACACAACCAATTCACCTAAGGAGGCTTATGTAGCAACCAAGACTTCTCCCTACCAATAACTTTCAATCACTGGAGAAATAACAAAGGTGCCGAACTAAGAAAATGCTAATCATGTAGCCCAGTGAAGGGCCTTGTTCTTTTTAAATAGTCCTCTTGTTCGGTAAGCCCTTTCGGACGCAAGGATTTCACGTGAGTGCTTTAACGGAGGGACATCCTTGTATTTGTATCGACAGTTTGTAATTGTATTTTACCTTTTGGTGCACACAGACTCCCATTTCCAGCTCGCCCACCGCAAGCTGCAGAGTGCGCTGAGATACTGCAGAGAACGACACAGTTTTCAGAGCCCAGGCACGTTGCACTGCAGTGCTAGCAGAGAGCCAGACAAAGCGGTACAAATCTTTCCTTCGAGTGTGTGAGAGATGGGGGTGTCTTTGCGGCATTATCTTCTCAGGTGCCCCAGATGGCACAGTATACTTCTAATGGAAAACCATTCATCTGGCCCTGGGACTGTACGTGCTGTACATCACGATGGTTCACGGAGGACATGCAAGCCGTTTAAGCAGAAGGTACAGAGCATGTGGCTGTGAAGGCATAATGGAGAAGGGACACAAAAGGGCAGGAGGATTCGTCAGAAGCCAGGGAAAAGGAGAAGGCTGTGTCCCCATGTAATTGCCCAGGATCCACTCCTACTTGGGCTGACTCTGAGGGGAAAAAATATAAAACACAAAAACAATTCAATTTGAAGGTGGTTCAGGGTAAATGAACCAGGGAATTGAGCTGCTGGAATCTAATTAAGGACCCAGCCCCCAAATTACTACTACCTGCCCAGCAGAAAAGTCAAATGGCTATAGCGGCTAACAGAGTTAAAGGAAGTTGGCAGGATAAGCAGTCCAGAAGGAGATGGTTTGCAAATCTCCCAGATACTATATGTAAAACTCTTGGAAGTAATTTTTTTAATGCCATCACCATTGATACAGAACATTGCAGAGAAATGTACAGGGCAAGAAAACCATGGGTACAGGATCCTGAAAGCTAAAAGACAGAGAGTTCTGCCACACTCCCTGGGAAAAAGTGGAAGTTTTGCATCCTCAGCTGCCTTCCCAGAGCATCCCTGAAATAAGGTTCAGGAAAGAAGAAAGGCCTGTCTGCCTCTGTCACAGACAGACACAGACTCTGAGTCCTGATGGCAGCTGCTGGTGCCACTGGACATAGCAGGACCCACAGAGGGAGGATGTCTAGCATGAACTCAGCTTGTTTCTGACTTTCTCACATCCCAGTCTTCAATCTCCCATGTGCTATGTTATGCAACTCTATGATGCTATGGCATGTCACTTTAAATTCACTGGTGAGATAAGGAGTTGGGCTGGAAAATCTTTCAGATCTATTCCAGCCTTTACATCTTAGCACCCCTGGTCAAGGCACATTCTCTGTAGCACACTCTCAATTAAAAACAGACCAACTTGGACAAAAACAAGGAGCTAACCCCTGGAACAAGAAAAGACCGTGGCAGCTGCTGTCATCTTTGAGATTGATTTCCTGGCTCTTGCTTCAAATTCTCATTCACATAACAATAAATAAAAACTAACATGAAAGGCAAATTGTACCTTTATTTACTATATGATTTTCACCCTTGCAACTGCTGATCTTACCCCGAAGCCTTGTAAGTATAGTTTCCAGACTTCATATGATATCTGAGGGCTGAAGAGAACTAATAAATCCTAAGGAAATAAGTGAAATAGACTGTGTTACCCCTTTTGCATAAACCAAGAAGGTACAACTTCTGTTTCAGGATCTCAGTGAAATGAATACCTAGTCTCCCCAACCAAATAAACAACACTTTCTTCCCAAACTTTGATCAGACATAGTCCCAAAATACACCAGCAAAAATGAGAGCTAGTTTATCATGACACACAAGGTTTCTCTGTGGAACAACCCTAGCTGTCCTGGAACTAGATCTTATAGACCGGGCTGGTCTTGAACTCTCAGAGATCCACCTGTCTCTGCCTCTTGAGTGCTGGGATTAAAGGTATGCACCACTACCACCTGGCCTAATCGTTATACACTTAAATAAAAATAAGAACCATAAATGCCTATGCCTCAGTGTAGGGTTGTCACCTAAGGACAATAAGGGTATTCCAGACAGAGTCCCTGTACAGGTAACACTGCTTACTGGTACCCTCTGTGGACAAGACACTTGCCAAATTATTTTATTGCTATCTAATTCAAGCATACTTAAGTGGACAGTTTGCCAGGGAATAGTGTTATTCATCCTCAAAGTTTGAATTGTATCCGTTTCTTTGGATGGACAGCTGTCACTTTCCCATACAGTATGTATACTGACCCTGTAAAATGACAAATGCATTTGTGATGTTTTCTTTTTTCTTCTTTAATGTATACTGACAAATATGGTATTGTAAGCTACTAGCAGTTCAATGAAACTGGAATGCCTCAGGAGAGAGAAGCTGTCACCACCAGGCCCCATTCTCTTCACTAAGCAGTCTTTCCCTTCATGTAAGGTTTCCCTACACTAAGGTCACTCATTTAGTTGTAGGAGAACAATCCATATCAAAAATCTGGATTTGGAGAACAGGGCAACCAAAAGAAACTAAACTCAGGAGCACAGCTGACATCACCCCCATCATAGAGCAGGCCACAAATCCCAGCCGCCTCTGGGCACGTCTTCTAATTAGTAAGTTTACTTTGTAATCACTGCTTACAGAGTATATGTTCAGTCAAAAATATTTCATTTGGACAGGTGATATGTCTCAGAGGATGACGACACTTCCTTCATAAGCCTGATAGCCTAAATTTAATCACCAAAGTCCAATGAAAATGGAGGGGATCAATCAACTCCACAGCGTTGTCCTTGGATATCCAAACATGCATCATGGCACACATGCTCCTACCCCCACCCACATCACACACACACACACACACACACACACACACACACACACACACACAAACAACACTTGTAGATAGAGGCAGCTCATTCTTTTCCCGGCTGCCCAGACCCACAATAATCACACAGAAACTTTATTATTACAACACTGCTTGGCCTATTAGCTCACACTTCTTATTGACTAGTTCTCATATCTTAAATTAACCCATTTCTATCTGTGTATTGCCATGTGGTTGTGGCCTACCGTAAGTTTCAGTCCAGCATCTTGCATCTGTCTCCTACCGTGGCTATGTGGCTTCTCTTTGACTATACCTAATCTCCACTATCTGTTTGGAATTCCCATCTTGTCCTATTCTGAACTGCAATAGGCTCAAAGCAGCTTCTTTATTAACCAACAGCATTCACAGCATACAAAGGGGAATCCCCCCCCTCTCTCCCTCTCTCTCTCCTACACACACACACACACATACACACACACACACACAACCAATAAAATAGCTCTTATCTTCATTTCTACATTGTATTAACAGACATCCAAGAGCTGTACAACGTTTCTATTTTCCCTGATGATATAACCATATGCCCTTCTCTACACCCATTTCCATGAACCCCTTAAGGATAGAAGAGAGCAAATAAACCTACAATGCAATTTGTATGATTTTAAAGTCACTTTATTCTGCAATTATTTGTAAGTCCACACAATTGATTACATCAACTATTCAAAGGCGGATGGTGAGAAAAGGATTGCTCACTCAGAACGTAGTCATCCAATCCAATTAACTTAACCACTTGACCTTAACCAGCATGATTCAGTGATTTGAGTCGTGAAGCAAACAGATTGGATTGAACATTTTCAAATTGATCTTTTTTTCCCTCAGTGATTAACTTTAATGATGACATAAATAACTAATGTGATGTGAAAATGAATAAACTGGTGACTTGCTAAGGAACACCTGATTTTAGGGTGGCCAGAGATGACTCAGAGTTATAAATCTAATGCAGAAATTTATGTTGTTCAAGATACTGCCTTAGACACTGAGGAAGCACTGAGCTGACTCAGACCCAGATCCTGACCATCAGAACAATCATAAGCAGAAGCAATTATACAAACAGATATTTCTACTATGGAAATAATATGATGTGCTAAATAAAGTTGTAAAGTAAAGAAATTTAAAGGTTTGACTCTAAGGAACAAAAAAAAAAAAAAAAAAAAAAAAACATAAAAAAACCCAGGACAGAAAACCCATGGGCTTGGTCTTAGAGGATGATAAAAATAATTAAAGGTAGCAAAATGAAATGCCTTCAGGGGCAGCCAGGTGACACAGACTTGAAAAGCTCAGGAGAGGTAGAGCCTGCAGCAAACTGTACCATCAATGCCAAGCTAAACAGATCTGCAAGTCAATTTAAAAACTTGCTTCTTGGCAAACTAAATTATACCTGTGGGTACGTTTAAGCCTTATTTGGCCCTGTGAATTTTATTTAGTTGGGGACAGAATGATGAGGAAAAGACTGCATGATGAAGAGGCAGGTGGGCCAAGTGCCAGGGACTGTCTGCTGACTGTCATCATTCTTCTGTCAGACAATGTTTGATCTTAATCTTGTAACTTCTGGATTTCAGAAGAGTTGATTCGCATACCCTATGAAATGTCACAAAACTTCATTTACTATTGGTTCTGGAATTGCTTTAGAATGGGAACAGGCCCTTATCTGGAGTTCATCTGAGCTCAAGGTATTCTAGACTTTAGAACAAAATTCCTAATGAATTCTTCTAGGTTTGTAAACATGTAACCAAACAACTGTACAGGTCCTTCAAAATTAGCACTTAATTTCTTAGATTTTATGTAAGTCAGATCATGTGATGTTACTCTTTTTGTGTCTGTTTCGTTTCCTTTAACATAATTGTTCTAAGTCCATGAGTGTTTTGACTAAGGATGGAACTCATTCTTTTTAATAGATAAGAATGTTTCATCATCTTCTTCGTTGTGTGTTTGGTCTGTAACAGTCTTGCTGCATTGCTTGGGTGGGTTTCAAGCAACCCTCTCACCCATCAAGGTACATGTCACTGCAGTCTGATACCTACCATGTGTGTAGTGTGAAAAGTTAACATGAATGTACTGTAATGTAATGTAATGTTATAAGGGAGTTATAAGGGAAGAATTTTAAATGTATATCATATAGAAACGATTGTCTTAAAGTGAGGAACATGTGGATAAACTTGATTTTGTCATTGCATAATGTGTGTGGGCCCTAAAACAAAATTATCCTTCAGCCTTATTGTTTCTGGAGTTCTGCCTGTAGCTGACAATCAGTTGAGGTGAAAACTGCCATGAGTAGGCAGATTTCCCCATGCTGACTGTCTGCAAGCTCCTTGGCCTCTAAGGGAGGACTGTCTGCAATATGTCTAATTACCTCCCTGGAGCTCAGAGTGTAGGAACAGAAGGAATTATGAGTCTCTAGGAGTACATGCTTGAAGGTCATTGGAAGACTGGAGTTTACTCTCAGTGAGATGGGAAGCCATTAGAAAATTTTAGATGGAGGTCTAATGTCTTCTGAATTAATGCACACAGTCATCAACAGGCATTTTGGAGGCAATATAATGATTTATTCCAAGATGAAGGTGGCTTAGACTATCAAGACATTTAGCTAGTATCAGTCAAGGTTGCTTGAAGAGAAGAGGAAAGAGATGTTACCCAAAGATCCAGATTAACAATGCACTAACAAAACTTTACTTCCTAAATTGCTGAAAGACACTAAAACGTTTCAATGTAAAAATAGGACTTAGGAACATAACTACAGTATAAATGATAAAGGTGAAAATGACAAGATATCCTCATTGTATAAAGGAATAGTATTCTTCCATGAATATTTATCACAATTCTTTTATTTGTTTATCACTTCATGGATATTTGAGTTAGTTTCACCTCTTGATTCTTGCAAACAGTAGAGCAGTCAGGATAATATACTTCTTTTCATTTAAATATAAAAACAATGGGGTTGCTAGGTCATATGGAAGACATGGTTCTAGTTTTATTTTATAGTGAGGAAACTGTGCTTTACCATCAATGGGTCCTGCAAACAGTGTAGAGAGTGTTTGTCATTTTCATACACTCACATTCATTATCTTCTTTTTATAATGTATGTTTTTGAGATTATAATTATATCATTTCCATTCCCCTTTCTTTTCTTCAAACCTCCTCATACGCCTCTTTACTCTCTTTCAGAATTATGGCCTCTTTTTATTGTATTATTGTTATGGAAGTCATTGGAAAGGGGAAATAGATTTTGTGAGTGAACTGGGGGTGAGATGGAAAGGGAAACCAGGGGCATTAGGTTGGGGGGAATTGTTGCAATAAGAGCGGCGGGGTTACGTTCCTGGCACCCGGCCGCCTGCCACCAGCTAGCTTTACCCAAAATAACAACACACAAACTGTATTCATTTAAACACTGCTTGGCCCATTAGCTGTAGCCCTTATTGGCTAATTCTGATATCTTGATCAACCCATCTCTAATAAACTGTGCAGCACCGGTCTTACCAGGAAAGATTCAGCATGTCTGACCTGCCAGCTTGCTTCATGGCGTCTGCCCAGGAGAGGGGAGCATGGCCTCTGAGCTCACTTCCTCTTCCTCCCAGCATTCTGTTCTGTTTACTCCTCCCACCCATGTTTTAACCTATGAGGCCAAGTAGTTTCTTTATTACTTAACCAATGACCTTCTTCCATCAGGGAATGGAGGGAGGGAGGGAGAGAGAGAGAGAGGACTGAAATTGGGGTGCATTTAGGGGGTTGTGAAAACCTAGTACAGTAGAAACTCCCAGGATTATACATGGGTGGCCCTAGGGAAAATTCCTAGTAATGGAGAATAAGGAAACAGAACCAGCTGTCTTGTTTACATAAGCAGGCAATGTTCCATGGTGGGATTGGGATACCGACTCAGCCCCCAAACCCTTGATTTACAATTTATCCTTCCTACAAGAAGTGCTGAGGTAATGAAGGCACAGAACTTATAGGACTGGTCTAATTTGAGGCCACAAAAGGGAGTCCATGCCCAACACTGAATAACAAGACTGAAGGCTGAATATCCCAGAGGCCTAAGATAGGAAAAAGTATCTATGAAATGATTCCTAATGATATTCTACTACACACATAGATCAGTGCCTAGTCTAATAACCATCATAAAGGCTTTTTCTGGCAGCTAATGGGAGCATATACAGAGATCCACAGCCAATCTTGGGTGTTGACTAGTTTCTGTCTAGCCCAATCCTGCAGCAGTTCAGTCCTAAAAAAAAACACACACACACAGAGGTCTACAATAATTTTAAACTGGTTGGCCTCTTAGCTCAGGCTTCTTATTAATTATTTTTTACATCTTAAATTATCCCATTATTGGGGTTGGAGAGATGGCTCAGCGGTTAAGAGCACTGACTGCTCTTCCAGAGGACCCGGGTTCGATTCCCAGCACCCACATGGCAGTTCACAACTGTCTGAAAATGCAGTTCCATGCGATCTGACACCTTCACACCAACGAACGTAATAAAGTTAAATAAATAAAAGTTTAAAAAAAATTATCCCATTATTCTTGTCTATGTTAGTCATGTGGCTTGGTACCTTTATCAGTGAGGCGTTCTCAACTTTCTTCCTCTGCATCTGGCTGAGGACTGTAGACTGCATCTTTCCTCTTCCCAGAATTCTCCTCTTCTTGTCTCTCCACTTCTACTTCCTGCCTGGTTGCCCTGACTATACTTCCTGCCTGGCTACTGGTCAATCAGCATTTTATTAAAATACAAGTGACAGGGTAGAGACCATTGTCCTACATCACTTGGGAAGCCCCACAGAAGGGAGAGGGGAAGAACTGTAGATCTAGAGAGGTCAAGGATACTAGGAAAATATGGCCCATAGAAATCAACAAAGCAGGGCCTATAGGGGCTCACGGAGATCAAAGTGGCAATCACTGAGACTACATGGGTCTGGGCTGGGTCCTCTGCACAAAGATGCTTGTTAGCTTGGTGTTTTGTGTGGAACTCTTAGCAGTGGGAGTGGGGATGTCTCTGATTCTTCTGCCTGCTCTTGGGACCCATTTCCTCCTACTGGGTTGCCTAGCCCAGCCTTAATACTAGGGTTTGAGGTTAGTCTTGTTTTATCTTGTTATTACATATTTGGATGATATCTTTGGGAGACCTGTTCTTTTTTCCAAAGGAAAATGCTGGAAGAGAGAATCTGGGGAGGAAGAAACATGGGGGGGGGGCGGAACTTGAAGGATTAGAGAAAGAAGAAAGTGTAGTTTGGATGGATTCATAACCAAAAAAATGTTTAGAAATATTATTTGCATATATATCTATACATACGTGTGTGTGTGTGTAATCTGCTTAGTTTGTACAATGTTATTTGTGCATTTTTGTATTTTCAGAGCTGACTATTCAATACTGAAAAAAGATAATCAGCTAGTGTGCTCATCCCTGGGGAAGAATATTTCTCCTGCTCACTACATTCCTTTGTTGTCTGAAGTTCTTCTTGTAGGGTTAAGGCCTCAAGACCTTTCATTGTCCACTCTGACATGTCTCTACCAATCTAATTGCTGTCTCACCATGATTTTAATTTGTATTTAACTATGAATTGCCACACTGAGCATTTTTCTTATGCCTGCTACCCATTTATCTATATTAATTTAACAAATCTCTTTTCATGTCATTTATCCTCCTTTTAAGTCATGTTATTTGTTCTTTGGTGAAAGTTCCTTTCACTTGTGTATATCAATCTTTTCTTGGGTCAGTACTTTGAAAATACTATGTTTCCTTTATGTAAGTTTTGTAATTGATGCTATCCCCTTCACAAATTTTGTGCTTTTATAATCTACCCATATGAGACCATTTCCAATTGTCCACCTTCACAAAAGTCTTGAAGTATTTCCCTAAGTTACTGTTTTAATTGTTATCATTTTTGCGATACATTTTTGCAATACTCCTGCTTTGTTTTTTTTTTTATTTCTTGAAATCTCTTTGCAAATTCAGAGAACTTTGTGGTTCTCTACAAATGTTAGAATTTTTTCTGTTTTTGTCAAGAATGTTATTGATATTTTGATAGTAAAAGCACTAAGGATGATCTGGGGTAGTATGAATTTTGCAGCAGTTTTAATTATCCAATCCACACAGTGGAAGGTCTTTATTGAGTATGTGTGTGTTCCTCATTTTTCATAGGTATTTTCATAGATATTTTATGTTTTTTACTTAATTTCCCTTAGTTTTATGGGTACAGTGGAGTGACACACGGACTAAGAACCTAAGAAGGCACTTCTACTTCAGATCAGTCACCCTGTCTTTAGAAGAATAAGGTGATCTGAACATTTCCATTACGTGATACATCAGTGAAAGCACACCAATGCTCTAATATAAACACACTTGAATATTTGTCTCACCAGTAAATGACTGTGGTTATAAGAATATAAGGTGATATGTAACTAATCATAATTTTATTTCTTCTTTAGTTCCAAATGCTTTTATAGTCACTTAGAAATTATCATTAATTATATTTCAGTGAAAAACAAGATGTTACATTTTATTACTCAGAAAATGTTAGTTTTGCATTTGGGAAATAGTGATTGAAGCCTGGTTTAAAATTCACTTCATTTAAATGTTTAAAATGGCTGTCATTTGTGAAATATGTATCTGTTCAAGGCTCAGGAAACTAAGATAGAAGCTACTATTGGCTGTACTTAATGAACTGTAATATTCATTATTTTGATCTAAACTAACTCTTGTTTGTGAAATTTAAGCTTGACTTAATATGAAGCTCAATTCATTGAGTTTCCTGTTTTCTTTAGGACTGGTATTTGACTCCAGCGCCTTGTGCATGCAATGCAATCTCTACCACTGAGCTACAGTCTCATCTCCATCTTGCACAATTTCACCTGCCCAGATATCAATAAGTCATAGTGGAAACCTAATTAGAAAATAGAACACTTGGCTATTTTATGTTCTCTGTTTACTCCTGGGATAATTATAGATTCATATGCAAATTCAAGAAGGCATTCAAAGAAGTCTGTAATATCCTGGTCCCATTTCCTCCAATTGTAACAATTTGAAAAACTGTAATCTAATAGCACAAAATGGTGTTAGGCAGAATGCAAACAACAGAAGGGAAAGCAGCTATCTGCCTTGTCTTCATATCATGGTGATTGAAACCATGGTCTCCTGTGTCCTAGATAAAGGCTCCGTCACCATGTCACACTCTCAACTACATTTAATCAATTGAAGATTTCAGATTCAAAATTCAGCTTCTTCAGAAGCAGATAAAAAGGGTTAACTCAGAGCACGAGAATCAATAACTCAGGCTGTAGGGGGATCTTACTCCTCTGGTATCTATGGGCACATGGGCTATGTGCACTTAAAACCTCCATGCATAATTAAAAATAAAATCTTAAAAAAATAAAGACAGAGTTAGTTTAGGGTCATTCGTGTGACTAAAATTTTCAAGGCAGATTTGTAAATTTTCTGTGGATCAAACCAGCCCATGGGGAGAAAATTGCAATGCTCTTGCTCACCTCCATCAGGGAAACAGGAAGAGGATGGAGACCTGGGACAATAAGGAAGGGGAAGTGTTTTATACCTAGTGGTTCACAATTTTTATATTAGTCGAGATTGGGTACATTATGACTTGATATTGCCCAAAGAAACTTAGGAATCGTCCTTACCAAGACTTTCTCTTGTAACAAAGAGAAACAACATCAGGTCACCCACAGGATTACATCTTGATAAAAGTATCCTTTTACCCCAATGTGCTAAGGAATGTCAACCAAGTGCATAGGCCAGCCACATTTCATGGTCAGTAAAGTTTGTATTTCTTGAAATTAAGACAGTTCTGGGCACATAATGGCTACTTACTAAATTCTTATTGATTGTCAATTGTAAAACTTTTAATGAGATTTCCTTATTCATTTATTGTGTTGCTAGCAGAATCTAGACCTCCAACTTTTATTGAATACACTGTATCACATAGCTTCTGCCTTTATGGCTTATTTTCCATTGGAGAAAACTTGTTTCCTCAGCACAGACCAAATAATGAGGACCATAAAGCCTGCTCTTTTTAAAGCATTTATAGTAAAATAATTTAGTTCTCTGAGTTTGTACATTTCCCACAACAGAACCAAGTTTTCTTTGGTATGTTGTTCAACTAAATAATGTTGTAATGAATAATGAATAACAGCAATCTACTGCATGCAAGTAGATTTTTCTCAGACAGTTGCATATGGTAGAAAAGTATTTCCAGAGTGAGCAGGCCTAGGGAATATTAAGAGTGTTCAATAATGCAAGAGCACAAAGATTGAAACTCTCTTGTGATTGAACAGTGTTTGGAGGCCAGCATGACTGGACAGAGAATGAATATGAACTTTATAGAGCTGAAGATTCTATTGGGATAGAGAAACATGCAAGTGCAAATCATAATCTCTTGAAGAAATGAAATGAAGCAACTCTCATGGCTCTCCCATTCCTTGCTGACAGTGCAATAGCCCTCCACCCTGGCAACAGCCCTCATCAATGCTTTGCAACACATGGCCAGGGCATACCCACTAGCTTTATCTAGAGTTGACAGCTCCTGTTCATTCACAAAAAAATAGTCTTTCCAAAGTTACTTCTGTTTAGTTGGTTATATTATGGTAGGAAAAAAAACTATGAATTTATTTCTATGAAGCCCCTATAATACTTAAAACTAACTGTTGGAATAAGTATAAGATTAGTTAATTTAGCTGGGAGGTGCTGGCTCATGCCTTTAATCCCAGCACTCAGGAGGCAGAGGCAGGCAGATCTCTGTGAGTTTGAGGCCAGTCTGGTCTACAAGAGATCATTCCAGAACAGACTGAAAAGCTACAGAGAAACACTGTCTCAACAAAACAAAACAAACAAACAAAAAAAAAAAGATGGGTTAATTGTTACGATTTTCCCACAATTCTCTTGTTAGTTGTTTGTAGGGGTGCATGCTTTACATTGGTATAGCATAAAAATAAAGATAATATGGAGTAGAGAGAGGGCCATCACTATTTCTATATACAAACTGATTGCAAGTTAAAAATGTGCATAGAGGGATCCAAAGTTAACTCATATCTTCCAACAATTTTCTAATTGTTACATACTTAAGACACATGATAAAAGATTATCAATGTCTATGTGTCTATCAAAATACTATAGAGATTAGAGGCAGCAATTGATACAAAGTAGACTAGTGGGTGCAATTCATATATTGAACATTTAAATTTATCCAGATCTTTTCTGAACTATTTCAAATCTTATAGTTTTCATTTACATAGGAGCCTAAGGTCAAAGATATAAACAATATTGCAACGACTGAATCAATGTTATTTAAAAAGTTTAACACCATAATGCAGTTATTGTTATTTTTGAACAAAAAATGATTATTTCTGTATCTAGAATTGATTGGATAGTTGTACAGTTCCCTAAGAAACTTGCAGTAAATAAGATGTATATACCAATCCCTTCCTCCAGGGCTCAGGGAATCCCATGGAAGAGGAGGCAAAGAGAGAGTTAAAGCCAGAAGGAATGTAGGACACCAAGAAAATGCTCTTCGGGCTGATGAGGGAGAGGGACTTGATTGGGGGAGGGGGAGGGAAATGGGAGGCAGTGGCGGGGAGGAGGCAGAAATCTTAAATAAATAAACAAACAAACAAACAAAAAGACCTTCTAAATCATCATGATCAAAGCTCGTATGATGTTAAGGAAACAGAAGCATCATGTATAGAGTCTGCACAAGGCTCTCTGCATATCTTTTAGGACTTCCAGCTCAGTATTTATAGGGGATTCCTGAGTGTGCAAACCAGTGGTTCTCTATTTCTTATGCCTTCTCTTGGGCTCTTTCCTTCTGTTTACTTGTCTTGTCTAATTCTGATGTGTTAATTATTTGCTTAGCTTATTATATTTTGTTTCATTTTTGTACATTATAATGTTCTTTGTTTTCTAAAAAGGGAGAGAAAGGAGGAGGATCCAGATGGGAAGAGAGGTGGGAAGAAACAGGGAGGAATAAAGGGGGAGAAACAATAGATAGCATATATTATGTGAATATATTCATTCTTCTTTTCTAATAAGAAGAAAAAGAAATTTGAAAACTATAAAGAGAAAAAAGAAATGAATGAAAATCAAACAAAAGGACACACTTACAAAATACACACACACACACACACACACACACACATATATATCCATACCATCATACTCATGCCCACCAACTTCATGTCATGATGATTATATATTTTAAAGGCAAACTACATGAACATGTTTTGGGGGATTTATTTACTCTAAGCTGTAATAGGAACTACTTCTGATGGTAAGCCTACTTGGACAGGG
Source organism: Microtus ochrogaster (assembly GCF_000317375.1). Classification (NCBI taxonomy): domain Eukaryota; kingdom Metazoa; phylum Chordata; class Mammalia; order Rodentia; family Cricetidae; genus Microtus; species Microtus ochrogaster. The sequence goes on from NC_022009.1 coordinate 71,879,510, forward strand.
TCCATATTTCTTTTGTAAATCCATGAAGCCCAAATTGAGTAATCATTACATAAAAGGCTCTTTCTAATTGCAGAGGCTGAGAAGAGAATTGGACCATAATTTAGGAGAGAAAAGTGTGTTGTTATTCTGAGTTGTTTTATGAAATCTTTCTGGTATGTTCCTTCTATGCCTTACCTTGCGAAATCAATAGATTTTTTTTAAAAGTAAAAGACAAGAACCCTCTATTCTTAAATGCAACAAAGAAACAGATGTTTTTAGCCTTCGTGCTTTTTCCAATCTCTGTCATTCTACACTAGGTAACAATTATTTCTTGAGCATAGAAAGAAATGGGTTGTTTCAATAATTAACCGTCTTCTGATTATCTTTTCTTCCTTTAGTGCTCTCCAAGTCATATGTGTGGTTGTTGGGGATAAATTACCCGAGATAAAACCAACAAAGAATAAAAGACTAAAGGGAAAATAAACTAATATTCCTTGACCTCATCTACTGGAAACATATTGTCTTTTCAAATAATCACCGTGGAAACAGAAAATCATTACTGGTTGAAAGTCTGAGAATATGTGTTAGAGGTAAAGGTTATAGATGTTTGGAAATCATAAAAAAATTTGTATAATGCATCCTTGCCATAAGTGGCTGCCTCCCTGTTATTTGTGTATGTAACATTTTTGAAAGGTGAAGAAGCTTTCTAAAGAAATCACTTTCTAAATGACTCTACTCAAATCGTGGTCTTGCTGTTCCACTGGGAATTATTTTATGTTCTTTAAAAACACGTTTTATATTGTAATTTTTCTAAGAGAGCTTTAATTTTGTTTTGAAACGTGGAGAATGGTTTTGTGGTAGTCAAGGCTATGAAATAAATCCACTTCCACTGGAAATTGGTATGTGTATATGTAAACTGTCCTTATCCAGGGGCATCGACAGACACCGTCAAGGACAGTGGGTGAAGCAGTGCAGGCTCAGTTGCCCAGGAAATACTCTTAGTTCTGCAACCTTCCTACCTCATGCAAAATACTCACAAAGTCCTCCGATCTTCTACCCAAAGCTGAGATAACACAGTCCACTCTGCAAAAATATTGTCAGGCTCAGAACAGAAAACTTACAGAGAACACAGGAAAGACAACTACTCGTTTCTGTTGTTACTAAATCTGAAGCTTCTGCAAAGCTCATCTGCTGACTGCACACCAAGTGATGCTGTAACAACTCCCTGAATCCAAGCTCAACCTCGTTGGGATTTCTAGAACACTGTTTGCCCTCTGGGACACTGCAAACTATAGATGAGGGGGTGCTGGAGAGTTGACTCAGAAATAAGGAGCATTGTAAGTACCCAAGTTTGGCTCCCACTGCCCATGGTAGGTAGCTCATGGTAATCTCTAAGTCTTTTTGGAGAATTTGTGGATAGATAGGGAAAAGCAAGAAGTAAAAATTGAAAGAAAATTGATACCCAGGGAATTGTTAATATCCTGCACCAATCTCAGAGCTAAAGAAACTATGGAGACAAAATATCAAGTAGATACTTCAGGTCCTATACTCATTCTCTGGTGTTTGTGGGACTCTGAAACCATAGGCAGAAGCTTTTCAGCAACAAGAAGCACAGAGTAAATGCTACGTAGAGTCCAGGCACCTGGCCTTGCCAGCACTCTCAGTACTGGGTAATATAGAAGATCTAGCCAGGGAGAACATGCCCTTAGGCAGAAACACAGGAGATTCTTAACTCAACCACCAATTTGCTGTATGTTATGTTGAAAGCTGTAAGAAATTCAGAGAAATGGAAACCTTGAGCAGATGCTTAAAGAAAGTATGCAGGAACTCTCTCTCTCCTAGCAGTTCTGGCAAGGGGACTAGCACAAGATTGGCTTAGAGTTTTCAGAGAAATGAAGATAAAAGAGCAAAACACAAACACTCATTAAAGCTGGGAATCAGAGCACACAGAGGCTACAAGCTGAGTGTTATCATGGCTCAGGTTGGATTTGATCATGGCTCAGGCTTGGTTTGAGTAGCAAGTCTTTTCTGGAACACTTCAGTGTGCTCGACAGATGGACAGGCAGCTGCAACACATCTCGTGTTAGCAGTTCAGGAAGCACCAAGAAATTTCATCTTCTGAAATGAGACAATCCCTGAGAATGGACTGATGGGAACAGAAATGAGGCTGCATAGCATGAGACATGAGGGAGGCGGGCACAGTTTCTAAATGGCCAGAGTGCTTTGGTGGCAAGCCTCAGACAGGCTTTGGTAGTGTTTCCTAAGACTTTGCTTCCTTTGGTTGGAAAGTGCTTTTCTCTATGACAGTAAGGACACAGGGTCTTGCTTTATGTCTGGTCAGAACTAAGGCTGAGCAGTTAAAGTCCACTGGGCTCTCCTACATTAACTCACCATTGCAGGGGCGTTGTAAAGAATCAGACCTACTATGTGCAGGCATTGCCTCGACCACTTCAATTTCCTGGCTCTGTATTCTCAACAAACCCTCATCTCACACCGTTTTACTGACAAACTTGCCTGCAACCATCGACTAAAGGATTAGCTTATGCTCATCCAAAGCAGTCTGGCCCTGAAGTCTCCCTGACCCCCTAAATCAAGATCTGAAAAGATGCCCACAACTGCATTCATAGTAAGAGAAGATAAATTTGAACTGTTTTAACACATGGCTTTTGCCTATTGAGCTCACAAAATCAGTGTTTAGACAAGACAGCTTATCCCCATTATAGAGAAAGAGGGTATTTTTTATACACGTGTAGTAGGGATACTCTAAAGAGGGAAATTTTTGGCCAATTTCACAAAATGGCAATTGTCATCTGAGATCCAATGGGCGATGTTAGTGTATTTAATAAAGGGACAAATATCTTTTACATTTGGAGCAGTAATCCCACTCATAGACAGAACATCACACCCATAAAGTGTTATATACACAAACTAGTAATTGCAATATTGGCTGATATTATGAAGGCTTTGAATTGCCCAACCATCTTGAGGAAGTTAAATTGACATCAAAGGTGTTGGTTTTTTTCTTGGGTGTGTGCAGATAGGAAAAAAGACGGAAGGAACAGGAGCGAGGGCAATGCTCCTCAGCCTATGTTGGCAAGATTATCTCAATAATTATTTTTGTTATTGTGCCCTTGTATTTTTTCTTTTTTTCTGTGAGTATTGTAAATTTCGTTGACCCTACTCTCATTAGCATTTTGAAAAATCCAAGCCATATTTTATGAACTATGAACACTTATTACTTGTTCAAAACTAAAATAAAATACAGATAATAAGTTCATAACATAAAAGAGCAAAAGACCAATTCAAAAACAGAGCAGGTAACAGTTTAGTGATTTTTAACACTGTGTTTAAAAATTTGAAAACAAACCCATTACTGCTGTTATTGAAAGAGGAAGACAGTGTTGTCTTTTCTGTTTTTTGTTGTTTGTTTTGTTCTTGCTGTTGTTTTTAAATTCGATTGTTGAAATTTGATAGTCTTGAATAACGAGCACATTGCAGGCTGACAGCAGCTCAGAATTATTAATAGACACAGAGCTGTGGGGTGCAGTGAGCCCTGCTTCTGCCCTGTGCTCACCACTGTGTTCACAGGCAGGCCTCTTTAACAGACTATGCAATCGCCTACAATTGTGCTGCCTACATTGAACTCAGACACCACCACCTACTCATCCTCACAGTCCCCCTGCACATGTATCCATGCCCATGCCTCCAGGAGCAATCCTTTCTCTATTAAAGACACCTTAGAGAGCTTGCCTTTGCAGTCTGGCTTGACAAATGAAGCCTTATCCTTATACTTCAAAGGACTCTGGGGCAGCTCTCGGCTGGGCCTTACCAGTTCTTTCCTTCCAGACCGAAGATGTAAGTTTTCTCTGTGGATATTCTCCAGAGGAAGCAAGGAAAAGCCTGTGAAAGTCTGTGCTGTAACTATAGAAATGTGAGAAGTTTTTTGTTTGTTTGTTTTGTAGGACATTTTAATTCTCATTATTTACCAATGAGGTATTCTGAATTACTTTGTAGTTCAGATTTCCCCACATTTTTTTTATTTTTTACTATTTTTTTTCAGTATTCTGCATGCAATCATTTGTAATTTTTAGGTGGATAAATTTATAAGGAACACTTTATTATTTTGACACTACAAAGCAGGATATGTACCTCACATAAGTAAAATTTGATTCCATAGAGCTCTCCGTAAATTATCGAAGAGGAGAGCTTAAAATGTGAAAGTCTGGTTGGTACACACTGCCAAGGCTTTCAAGAAATAAAAAGGATATGTAAGACGAAATCATTCTTTTATAGTTCCCATTAGTAGTCAATGTGGCAACAAAATATAATGCTAAGAATCCCCCTCTGAGGTAAGTAAATAAAAAGGCCACCATAAAGGTCAGTTTTATAGCTATCAATTTGCCGTGATAGGACATTTGGTTGCCAATAGAAGCAGCAAATACAGACCCAAATTATGGCAACCCTGAAGAAAGAAGCATGCAGCTATGGCTAGAAGTGCTTCTTGGTGACATACACTGACTCCCGTCCTCTGGACAGCCTGCAAAGAGCAGTGTGATGTTCTGCAGCGGCTCTCATTCTGTGCAGGGTTTTGCACAAGACAAATGACTGTGACTGCTGCAATGCAGTGAAATAGATCCACCATACCGAAGATGGGAAAGTCACGATGGGTATTTGAAATATACACAAAAATAAAAAGGAGGAATGGCTGCTTCATGAGCAATTAATGCGATCCATAATTACAATGTGCAAATAAAGAAACCACCAGAGAACAAGAGCACAATAATTAGATCTGAGGGAGTTAATCTTCTGGAATGGCAAGGATACAATTTTCATAAAAGCCACAGACCAAACAGTAGCAAAATAAAAGGATGGAGGCTGCTTCTTTGTACAGTGGCATCTTTTCTATGAGATATGTGAAACTTAAACCATCACGAAAGCATTAAACACCTGAGTAATGGCATGGCCCTTCCCACCTCTTCCATCTGGTGGTCTTTTATTTTATCTGCAGATAGAACTGTGCTCCTATATAAATGCCCTTAGGGTCTCTTGGAATTTGTATTTCTATTCGAAGCCACTTTCTAAACAGAATACAAAGCAGTGTTCATCTGTACAAATGACTTCTGGGTCTTAGTGACCATTGTCATACTTAAATTCATCAACATCCATGCTGGCATTGAAATAAAAGATGGCCACCAAGTAAGACTGCTGAAACCACTCTTGTCAAGAACCAGAGAAGTGATAAGGCCTCTTTAAGCAGCTTAAAAGAACAACTAAAAATAAACTTATCTATACTACAGTACCAAGAAATACCCATATATATTTTAGTATATCTTTACACACACACACACACACACACACACACACACACACACACACATATATATAAATACATGTATATCACAAATAATTGCTTGTTTGTTTGTTTGTTTGTTTGAGGCAGGGTTTCTCTGTGTAACAGTCCTGGCATGACCTGGCCTGGCCTAAAACTAGCTCTGTTAGACCAGGTTGACCTTGATCTCATAGAGATTCACCTGCATCCCAAGTACTATAATGAAAGGTGCAAACCACCACATGCACCTGGCCACAAATAATGTTTTATTACGTGTAGCCATCCCATACTACATCAGAAATATTTTTCATGCAATTTTTAATTATTACTTTATATCATGGGTATAAAATGTATATTTCTGTGTCATATGTGTGTTAATGGAAGAGAGGGTGTCAGTTCCCCAGGAACTGGAGTTACAGACAACAATGAGCACCTTGTAGGTGCTGGGAACTGAACACAGGTCTTCTCCAAAAAAGTCAGTGTTCTTAATCACACAGGCAGTTCTCCAGCCCCCAACAAATATTAGTAACCACAATGTTTCCTATAAAGTGGCAGTCATGATTTATTTAATGCATTAAGTATTTTTCAATAAATAAAAACTAAGTATTAACCAGACATATTACAGGCTTTACTATAGAAAAAGAAAATCATGATGTCAACAAGTGATGTGATCACTATAATGTAATGCTTAATAATTACAAACATGCTGGGAGTAACTGATTATTAGTCCCACAGGTGAGTGGCTATCACATTATCATGAGTTGAGGCGGGTATGAGGAACAATCATGTGGGGATTGTAGGTGGCCATAGGTTAAAAGGACATTCCATAAAAGCAAGAATTTTAGGCAGATTGAAGGGTGGAGTGTGTGAAAACAGAAACTGAATTACTGTATGTGAAATATGAAGTCTTCAATTTCAAATGTTCATTGTTATACTCAAAACCTTGAAAAATGATATACTAAGACTTCAGCTAAATACTGGGGTGCTACCTTCCATAGTCAAATCTGACTTTAATGCTTCTCTTGTTTTCTTACATTTTTGGTTTTTCATGAACACAATCAGACTGAGAGAGGGAGGGAGAAAGGAAGAAAGAGGAGGTGGAGGTAGAAAAAAAGCAGGAACAACTAGATTCTGAACAATACTTTTTGGTAGGAAACTTAGACAGAAATTTAGCTTTGATACTACCAAATACTTATTGTAATAATTTCAAAAATGGAAATGCTAATACTAAAATTATATCATTTGATAGAAGTAAAACAGATGGCATCAACATTTTGTGTCAAAGGTAACCCCCAAAGCATCATTTACTCTTGCATCCCAAAGACTAAGAAATAATAAGGAATAAAGGCCCAGAAAGGGTATTTGGGTTTAGGCACAAAGAAATCTGGGACTCTTGGACCTATAATCATGGGACATTTTTGTTCTCCACATTTCCCTGAAACTACTTGGTTTTATCCTTTGGTTGAAAAAAAGAAAAAAGAAAGAAAAAAATGGTTCCTTTTGTTTCAGAATTTGTTCCAACAGAAGAGAATTTCAGGTAATTTCAACTTGTAATTGAAAGAGAGATTTACTAGGCACAAGCTATCTCTATGCAAAGGTGGAAACCTGCTTGCTTTCTCATAAGCTGTTGTTACTTTCGCCCGATACTCTGAACAACTTTAACAAATTATTTTTTCTAAATCAGACCCATAGACCAGAGTAAAACGCAGCCAACAATGGCATGGCAATCAAGATATTTGCCAAACAAGGTATAAATGTGAAGTGCTTGAAAATGTCCGTGGCAGAACTGAAACTGCAGCTAATACCATCCTGACCCCTACAAGAATGGAGCTTCCAGTACAGAAGAAAGATCTGCCGTTGACTTTCTGATAAGTTAGGAGACATACCCCTGTTATCTCAGTGGAGTTGTGCACCTCCCTTACTGAAGACAATACACCCAAAACACAAAACATAATAATTTCCAAAGCAGAAAAACAAGCTTGATGATGCACCCTGATAAGAGGTTTCTATGGTTGCCGTTGAACAAGAATTTTAAGCTTTCGGCACCAAAGAAGGGAATTAAATTTTACTTATTTATTTATTTCCACAGAAACTTAAAAATTTACAGGAACATTCAACATTTAATTTCTTAATAACATTTTCTTGTATGTTACTTTCAGAAAACAGCTTTTTTTTTTTTAATTAGAAGAAGGAAGAGGCTGTTGGAAAGGAATGGGTTATTTTAAACCTCAATAGTATATTAGTCAACTTATATTTTAGAAACTAAATTAATATGTTTATTACAAATCCAGTTTAAAAATATATCTGTATATATTTATACATAAGTTGTCTCCAAATTCCCACTGTGGTAAACATGCCTAAATATTTTTCAAGCTATAAAAGGAAAGCCAAATAAATAACAGCTGTGCATGTTTGCCTAGGAATAGAAAAATATGGAAAGAAGAAAGAAAAGGCAAAGCTCCATCAGTGATGCAAGTTGAACTGAAAACTGTGACAGTGGATGGCAATGCTGAAAAAAATGAAATAAGTCCTTGACTAGCCATGACAGTCACAGAGGATGTGTACCTGTGAGGACACACCTCCCTCTTTCTCCTTTTCCTTGTCCTTCTCCTACTCCACTTATCCATCCCTTCTCTTCCATTCTTGTTATGTCTACTACTCATCTTACTCCTGTTCTCAATGTTACATATGTCTGTCTCAGTCTCTTCATGCCTTACATACATGAGTCTGCCCTTCAGTATCCTACGTGTTTCTCTGTTCCTTTCTCTTTGCATTCTTAACCTTCTGTCTCTGTTATTCTGTCTTATCCAAGTGTTACATATGTCCATCATCTATCATCTATTTATTGAATATCAACCCATCTATCTACCTATCTATCTATCAATCTATCTATCTATCTATTATCTACCTATCTATCTATCTATCTACCTATCCTTCTCTCTCCTTCCCATATTTTATTACTGCTAAATACTTACTTTTCTGCCACTAAATTCAGAAAAGCAATCAAGAAATCTCTAGGCCTTGTCTACAAAGACATCCTAGAAAACCAAGACTAATTAAAAGGACTGCCGTTTTAGATTTCTAAGAGAAGCAATCAAATGGGTCCATGGTTCACCAGGTGTACATATTTACTTAAAACAAATAAGGTCATTCACAGGTTTGCAGACTCCCCTTAGAAATATGATTTCAGGGTTGAATGAAAGGGAGACGGGCAATTCTCAGACAAAGTAGGTAGGTAGGGAAACGTCCTCAGAAAGACCACCAATTAAACTAGTTAAAAAAGATGTTCTATTTAGCACTTCCTTTGGAACCTGCTAGATGTAGAGTCTTAAAGAAGGTTTTTCTTTTGCTGCTTTTTTCATGTTTAGTAATAAGAATCATTTCGTTGAATTGAAGACTGGGAATATAAATGTAAGTGACAGCAATGACAACAATTTAAACTGCCCTTGGTATGGGAGCAATGGTCAATATGAGCACCACAGCTTCTGAATGATATTGTCTTTAGGGTTCTGTCATGTCAGATATACCCAGTGTCTTAAGAGACTTTGCATCCGTTGAGTGAATCTTGCAGTCGCTAGCTCCATTCCAGACACAGATCAAGTGCTCAGAAAACCCCTAATGATTAATCAATTATGTAAATACTCTTTGGAATCTAGGAACTAAAACCCAAATGAATGTGTTGCTTTTCTAATTAAATTCTGTACAAGAGATTCCCAAGGAACAAGAGAAACGTATGATCAGATATCAAATGGCTAAATAAGTAACAGTGGATGCCTCTAGAGACTCCACATGGTTTTTATTTTGCTTTTTAGGATGACAGATTTCAAGAATGGCTGAAAGAAAAGTAAATGTGGAAGCAGACAATATTGTTCATATTCCAATAATGTCCTATGACTTTGATGTTAAGGTTCTGTAACATGACTTGAAATATTTGTTCTGATGAAGTCCATTAGCTGGTGTGGGAGGTCCTTCTGTCTATGTGTTGCTTGTATTTGTTAATGAATAAAAAAACTGCCTTGGGCAAGGAGACAGAACAGAATGCTGGGAGAAAGAAAGAAGGAGTTAGAGAGAACCCATGAATCCTCTGCCTAAGACAGACGCTGGTTAGAATCTTTGCCAGCAAACCACTGCCACGTGGCTATATACAAATTTCTATTGAAATGGGTTAAATTAATATAAGAGTCAACCAATAAGAAACTAGAGCTAATGGGCCAAGCGGTGTTTTAATTAATACAATTTCTGTGTGATTACTTTGGTTTTGGGAGGCCAGGACGAAAAAGCAGCCCTGTGCAACAATGAACTTATTATCAAATCCCACTGACTACATACATAAAATGGCTGTGGGACCAGAGCCTTGTCTGTAACTTTCTGTGTCCCTAATTGTTATCACAATGTCACAACATGGTAGATGCTTAATATACTTATCTAAAAGTGGATTGACGAAATGAGTGAATAAATCATAATTCTATTTCTTGTTGAGCCACCCTTGTGGACACACAGTAAATGCAGTTCACTGAACCTCCCAATCAGAGAAAGATCCACACTTGGCTGAATGCTCTGTGGTCAGGATCATGACATTTATAATTTTTTTTGTAAGTGGCTTGTTTTATTTTACATGTTTTTTTAATTTGCATTTATCTAACCAGTCTTATTAACCAGTGTATACAACTAATATTGGATGACCACCTGTCTATCATCCTGTCCGTAAGTGAAATGCCAATGAAATGCCCACAGGATGGGGATGCTTATAATGAAATATCAGTGAAGAGCCCATAGACATAGAAGCCCAACAAGAGACACATCTTGTAAGCCTATAACCCAACACAAGCTCAATTTCCCTAGGAACCTCTACTCCATATCACACACACTTTTGGCTTTTTCTCTCAAGGAGATGCCAACTGTCTCCTGAGCTACACTAATGTTGACTTATTTACTCAGTTTTAAAGTCCAATGGTGTTGCTTATGCTTCCTCCATATAGTAGCTCAATATCCAGGCTATTTCTGTGTATTTGGTTGAAGTGTTGCAGTTTTCTATTTATTTGTTTATAGCATAAGTTTCAAATAAAACTTATAATAATAAGTTTTAAACAAAATAAATCTTAGCATAAGTTTTAAATAAAAGTCAAGTAGTTTGTGCTGATTCCAAATTGTGTCACCCAATTAGCTGTGGCACATATTCTAGGACTAAATATTCAGATATTAAATCTCCAGGAGAATAAGGAGTTAAGAGAAAAACTTTAAAAATTAATATATACTTTATCACATGCATCTACTTGACATGTTTTTCTTTTCAAATATCATTTTCATTATTTTTTATTTTAATAGAGTGGTGATCTTCAATTCAAGTACCTCGTGTCTGATCATAATATATGTTCTCACTTGCAATGAAATTTGCTCTTGTCACATAGAACCCACTGTTATTAGATTCTATTGCAATAATTTATTAATATCAAGTCTATTAAATGATGACACACTGGGCATAGAAAAATATCCTACACTGAAGAAATCATTTTTCTTCAGAATTTTTTAGTTCTTTTAAAATTATTTGGAGGCATTCATAATTATTTTAAAAGATTTGTCATCTGAAAGAATAGAGCCAATATTTGAGACTAACAAAGACTCATGATTTTCCGTGTGAACAATCCTGAATATACTTATTAGTTTCAATCTTTCTATAGCTCATCACATTCTAAATGCCCCCATTAACGTTCTACCAAATCTTTAAGATATTTTAAATAATCAAGTTAATGAGTGCATGTAGTATTTATTCCCATCCCTGAATTATGTAGAGCAATTCTCCTTCAAATCTCTGACAACCGCTAAATCTTTAACTCTTTCTTTCCTTTTATTTTTGTTTTTCTTTATCCAAAATGGTATCCTAAGAAGACAAGGAAAAGATTATCATTGCCTGTGTGCCCTGCTCCACCTCACTCACTTCTGCCACTGTTTGCTCATCTTCCTGTATTTTAAAATGTTTTCATTTTATTATTCACATGTATTGTCTGGAAAAAATATACTCTTACCAAGGCAGTGAAAGCCCTGCGTGGAGAATGCTAAGTTCACATTAGAAAACTTAATTCACTAAAAGTAGCTTCAGTAGAAAAACAGAACGACTGCTGAATTGGGAAGACATTCTCTGTAGCTAGACCAGTGGTGAGTCACAAGGTCCCTCAGTAAAAACAAATTTAATATTGTAGTTACTCAAAACTCCACAACGTGAAATGACAGTTAATCCAGCTGTGGTCACTGCTCATTGGTAGTTATTATATGATATACAAGACCTTTGTTACCATTAGAAAATAATTCTGAAATAATAAATACTAAGCAAGCTGTTTACAAAACCAAGAATAGAGTGTGCTATAAAATAAAGAAGAATTTTATATATTTATCCTCCCATTTATACTATGCAACTTTTCATTCCTGACAGGGTCAGGCTTAGCCCCTCCTTTGGTATTAGAATAAACTTTCTGCTTCCCATGCTTCAGATAACTGTTCCACAGGTGATTATGTGTTGGAGACTTGGTCAACAGCCAGGGACACTATCGGGAGGTTGTGGAACCTTTGTAAGCTGGATCCTAAAAGGAGGAAGCGGCTTATTAGGAGAAATGCCCTACAGAGTGTTACAAGGACTCTAGTCCCTTCCTTTCCCTCTCATTTACTTCCGTCTTGCCATGAGGTAAGCAGTCTCCCCTACCACATACAGCACAAAGGACTGCTCCAGAACAGGCCAGCGAATCGTGGACTGAAACCTTCAAACGTTTAAGTCCAAACAAAGCATTCCCTCTCTCACGTTGATTTTTGTTACAATAACGAAGCAGACTCTGATACTCCATAACTTCCCAACACACAATTTAGACATTCCGTAAAGGCCTTTGCATTTTGGCTGCATCCTGTTTCACAGAATCGGTTTTGTGATATTGAGCCAAAGACTCTGCACACAGCATTTTTGCCTTGTTGATGTATCTCCACTAAGTCAACCAATAGACCATAGTAAATGAATGTGTTCCAAGATGAGTAAAGACGGGGGAAAAACCATTCTTCCCACTTGTTCTTTGCTTCCTCTTCCTGTGAGCATTAGCACAAGGGATGCTTCTTTGTTCCCAAAGTAGCCATTTCCCTCTGTTCACAATTTTCTGCCACTTAAACAAGCCTCAAACAGGCCCCTTGAAAGTATCAGTTCCAGCCACCTCACCTTCTCTATTCAGATGCAGCATGCAAGTCTCCTCTGCACACATCGAAGTTGAAATAATTCCAGTTTCTTCACATTGTTACCATGAATTGGGTTCCCATAATTGTTGGTTTTATATTATATCACTATTTTATAGACTGCTTTAATTACTTAGATAACAATTTCAGGCATAGATAATGTTTTTAAATATTGAATCCAGGCTGATGCTTTGCAGTGGCAGCCAACAAGCATAGGGAAGCTGTTCATTTGTCTCTGACACATGGATGATTTTGTACTTGTGTCTGCAATACCCTCAGTGTCCTATGGAGGGAGAGACAGAAATGCTCTCAGATAGTGTCTTGAACAGTATATTTAAAATGTTTTTGTTGATCTTCATAGACCTATTCTCTTGAGGCTATATTAAAATGTACGTATCCTACTCTATACTATTTAATACTATAAATTACCTAGTGACATTTCATGCTCTAGTAAACCATGAACTCTATAGAGGAATGCATGCTGTATCCATTGATCGTAGTATAGACCATATAGTCAGGTACATGGAGAAATACTATGAAAGCTCATTAGTGAATGTGTTTAGGACTAATAAGCTAAAGGCTTTGTAAACAATTTGAAAGTATTTCTGAGTTTCAGCATGTGAAGTACTTCCTCCTATGAGCTTAAGAGGAATGACCTTTGAGAGATACCAACTCAAGGGAAATCTCCATGCTTGATAGTCAATTTAAAGTCCATCTGTAGAAAGTACAACAGAATAGAATATTTGACATACAATAAACATTAGCTATGACTTTATCCTATATATCAACAACAATAATTATATACCATTGACTTATAAGCAAATACTTCAATATAATCTATATATTTAACAATCCAGCTCAAATCAATTCATTTCCCAAAAACTGATAGTTTGAATCTCCAAGCCAGGAATTAAACAAAATAGACTACATATTAACATTTTTGCAAATAACATTTACTGGTAAACAGTCATATTTATTCATTTATGCTGTTTTAGCTCCACCTTACCTTTCTACACAAGTGTATGTATGTATGTTTACTAACATACATGTAGATATTCTATGATTTTTAAGCCATACAATGCTTAACAGTCAAAATATGAATCATATGTCAACAAATGCCCTCAAATATTTTACCCTTTACAGAAAGCTTATGCTGATGCCTGCTGCAGTACATTGACAAAGCAGACTCCTACCCTCACTTATGTATAATACAACTTTTGCAGTCCCAAATTTAGTCCATTTTACCTCTCATGCCGTATTTATCTTTGAAATTTTTCTGTTATGTCCAGGTAAAAGGCATCACTTCCTACTTAGAAACTTATCTTTATTTTCTATAATTCTATGTAGTATTTATATTCTACTTCAAGTAATTATTATCTATATATACTTACTTATCACATGTCCCTTATCTGATCAGCAGAGACTTAAATACCTGCCAGGTTGCACTAAATAGAACTGAACTGTGTACCACTAGTTTACCTATGCTCTCTTGACAGCCCAAGACACTTGATGTTGTTCTACATTACAGACCAGTGAGTAGAAAGAGACACATGGTTAGTTCCTTTCTTTAAGCTTAATGACACTGCTCAATCAGAGGCATCATTTTTGCTTGTCTTTCATTAACAAATTATCTAAAATAATGAAGCAAATCAGACTTAAAATGATTTTGGGCTTTGTGGGAAACTATGACTACTTTTAAATGATCTGAATATGGCCTAAGCCAATGATTTGAGCTAATGAAGCTATTAGGAGATTCACCTTAAATTTTTGCCAATTTCATTGATTACAAGGTTGTTTTCTAGAGTTGATCTGTAAATAGGAGGTTTGAACTCATAGTAAACTTGGTTTTCTTTGATGATTAAACTCTATTTAATCCCAATCTGTAATTTGATGTATTCTAATTATTTTACTGTATGAGATAAATTGTTTAGATATAAAACTTTACAACTCAGTGAACGTGTTTGATGGCACAATACACTAGGATTTATTGTGCTATATGTAGGAGCATAGATGTGATGCATTACCATGTCCTAGTGAGAAACAGTGATTCTATTCCTTCTTCTCAAGTTATGCTCTTAGAACATAAATGAGGAGAAACTTCTAGGATAATAACCACTTCTAAAATCCCCTCTCAGTTGATAACAGACTTCCTTTTAAAGTAAGAAAACCACAGTTTTGGGGTTTAGCAGTATTTCTTCCAAAGTGTGGGTTAATGAGTAATGGCCCAATCATCTGAAATATGATTCCAGTCTTGAGCAAGTAACTCAAGGTTCAAAGCTATAACCCTCTCCAAAGAATATGTATATGTGTGAAAGTTTAGCTTAACACAGTGTGTATCACTGTATTTTTTGATATCTTGCTATCTTAAATTACATTAATCACATCTTAGCTCCATTGATATTACTTACCCTGTTATTATAACTTGGCAGATTATTTCTTCTAGGAGCAGTGACTGAGCACCTTTATGAAAAAATGAGACATTCCTGAAACCCCTGTGCTTCACTCTGTTTCTTGTACATGTAGTGCAACTTACCTATGAAAATCAGCTGCTACTGTTCAGAAGGGAAAATACCTAACTATCAAACTCAAAAGGCACAGAATATACCTCCACATGGGATATGATCCTCAGTGCATACCAGGGCTATATAAAACCATAGAGTCCATTTATAACACAGAAAATGAAACTGAGATAACACTAATAATTTGCCATTACCTCACAGCAGTGTTACGTGAGGACATTCACATTTTTCTTATATTTGAAAGGATGCAAAGAAGTTCAATCAAGTAACAACTTACTTTATCAGAACGCTAGCTTTGCTGACTCACTATAGTTTTGATATTGTGATACCTGTAGGTGCATACTGAGTACTTGAAGTCTGATAAGATCAGGAGGACTTTAGTTGTCAAGTAGGCGAGGAACTCCCTTTTACAGATGGGGAAAACAAAATGTAAAGAGCTGCTGTACCTTCCCTAAAGTCCAACATTCATCACAGAAAAGCATGGATCATAATCCCCATCTCCTAAAAATCTATAACCATTCCTCTGAGCTCTATTGTTTCTTTGAAGACACAAATAACATGTATACATTGTACATGTAGTTTACATGCCAAATGAAAGCTATTGGATCAAAGAAGGCAATATACAATAGGAGGTTTGCAAACAAAAAGTGAAGTGGGGTAGAGAAAGAATAGTTATCAGTGTCCTCTAGGCTTCTCCATCTACAAGCAGAAGTCAGAAGTCTCCCTGTTGATTGCACTAAAGCTATGACAAGTTTCTCCATTTGAAACATACAAACTTTTAGCTTTTTATCAAGCATAGCAGATGATGATACATGTATACACTGCTCTGCACTGTACCATATATAATAAAATGAAACATTAGTTTTCAACAGCTTGTCCTTAAATTTTTAAGAATTTTCACTAAAACGTATGAAACCACCATTGGTACTAGTCAAAAGAATGATGAAGGAAAGAAAGAAGAATGGAAGAATATACTTAACCAAGACAAGAGGCATTGACATTTCATGTGGGTCAATTTTCAGCACTTATTTTTTATTATTTTTAGTTTTTCTGAATATTAACCTTAATAATACTATTATTTACCAACAGATTTTCTTTTTGCTTACTAATATACTCACCAATACTGCACATAGATTTTAAAATATATAGTTAAAGGTAATAGAATGGAATGGACATACTGTCACAAGATAATAGTTCCCCTTTGCTAGATAAATGACAGTCAAGCTAGACAGTTACTGATAGCAAATGTTGATGCAAATTCAGAAACACTGATTGTTACCAACATGTTCTCATCGAGTAGCTTCTTTTCTATGCTGCCAAATGAAACATGTTGATGTAATCATCTTTCCTAACAGATCTTAGTGCAGTATAGTCAAAGTGCTACAGAGGAATTGCATTCCGATCACTGAAGAGAGCCAGAATTTGCACAGTGTGCAGGCAGTCCAATAGCTGTCCATAGATAATAAGCCTATTTCCTGCTCCATGAAGTCATGTGCACAAGTGATTTTTCAGGGATAGATGATGTATCGTCCCATTGAAGATAATAGTTGACTATTACACAAACTCATTGATATTTTTCCTCTGAGGAGTTTCTGTACTGTGTTTTAAAGACATCTATGTGTATACACACTAATCCATCCTTTATATACACATGCATATGCACATACATGTACAAATATAATTATCTATATTCATATATATGCATATATGTATGTATATATATGTTTGTATACTTGTGAACAAGAGTGATGGCTAAACTCTTTTGTTTACTGTTACAGACTTTAAAAGATAGGCTGAAATAAAGGTATAAAAATCTTTTTCAGCTTTTGAGAATACAATGTATTGACCTTTAAAAAATTGGCTCCCCCAAACACACATTTGCAAATTTGCAAACACATCCAAATTTCAGTGCCATGACAGCTCACTGCTCAAATTATATTCTAGGAAGTTCAATTTAGCATTGCAGTCCATCCAAATTAGCCAAAGCAAAACCACAGGGGAGAGCCATACACAGCAGTCTTCCTTAGAACTGAGCAAAAGTATGACTCACTGCAAGGAATTCCTTAATGTGTTAGAACTGTAGGAAGACAGAGTGAGGTCATTTCACTGGGGACAAGTCATGCTCAAAGAGAGAAAGAGGAAACCAAACCAAATTAATTACCTACATTTTTTCAGTTTTCAAAAGTCTAGAAATGGGCTTTGAAGCTTTGTATCATTTATTTAAAGCAACTGCTCTCAAATTTCTAGGTTCTAAAAGTTAAGAGGAAGAGAACTCACCTGAAGAGAAATACAATAGATTTCCACAGAGAACAAAGATAATGAAGAGGTTGAAATTGTGTATGAGCACAGTTTTACTTTACTTTCTGGTAATAAGGAAAGAAATGGCATGAATGAGTAATATGTGTATGTAGACATGTGTGTCTCTCTGTGTGTGGACCTGTGTGTTGAGAGACAGTGATGTATTTCTTCATGCAAAGCATTAAGTGTTTAAATGTTATCTACTAGTGGCATATGCTAGAACATATGTTCTTCATTTTCTTTAGACACATGGGCATTCAAGCATGTATGTCAAAGCCTATACAACACTCAGTGCCTTCTCCCTGACAAAAGGACAACCCACATTTTGTCTGACTTAAAATGAAGTCAAGTTTCCATTTGAAAACTTATTATATTACACAGTGATTTTCAATAATATGATCAGGTATGTAATATTTACAAACTAAAACAGTTGTTAAATCTGCTTGGGAAAGTTATTTGACTTACCTGTTCATCCTGTTTCTCTAAAATGGGAATAACAGAAGGCCCCCTTGGTCTAACTCTCTGAGGAATCATTAAAATAATGACTGAAAAATATGTGGCAAATTCCCATCCTGGCACCAGTACTCACAGGTAACTTGTATTCTCTTGATAGACAATAATATATCAAATAGCTGAGACATGACCCATAGTTGGAAGTGAACAGCAACCCTGGGACAATACTGTCTACGACACTGAAGTGAGTGTCTGAGAACCTGTCTGACAGTGATGCTCTAAGGAAGTACTGTCTGCTTCTCACAAAGCCATACCTGAGTGATGGATGTTGATTTTTCCCCATTCACTTGAGAAGCAATGACCATTTTTCTTCCTAGCCTCCATAAGCCAACCCACTTGTGGCAAAGCATGGCTTTTTATCTCTTAGCTTTGAAAAATGACAGTGAAGCCTGGTTTACTAATCTTCCTATATGGTCACTTTACAGTCAGGAAGGAGAAGTTTTAAAAGTAACTTTCTAACCTAAATCACAACAATAAAAAGCCAATTTTCTTCCAGCTTTTCCATGTTGTTATTATATTTTTGTCTTAGGTGTCTGAGAGAAAGACTTCTATCTTTGTTAATGGGGTCCCTTATTTTGCTTTATTTGTATGTATTTAGACATGTTGAGTTTTCTTAGTCAGTGTTCTATTGTGAAGAGACACCAGGGTCACAACAACTATTCACAAGGGAAAGCATTTGATTGAGGCTAGCTTACAGTTTCAGAGGTTTAGTCCACTGTCATCATGGTGGGAAGTATGTTAACATTCAGGCAAACATGATGCGGAAGAAGAAAATTCTACAACCAGATCCACAGGCAGCAGGAAGAAGAGAGAACCATTGGGCCTGGCTTGGGCTTCTGAAACCCCAAGCCCTATGCACAATGGCACACTTCTTCCAACAAGCCCACACCTACTCCAAAAAGGCCACACCTCCTAACTCAAGTAGTGCCACTACCTAATAACCATGCATTTACATATCTGAGTCTATGGAGTAGGGGAGGAGATACATTTCTATTCAAACCACCACATGATTCAATAACAGAGACTTTCATAAGCTTTGGACCCACCAGGTTAGATTTACACAGTCTACAAATCACTTTAAATTTGATTTATGCTTTTGAAAGAAAGTTTTCCAAATTCTCCCTAAAGTAATCATATGTAGTTACCATAAACACTGGCTGTCTTCAGACATCTATCTCCAAATACAAGCACTTGATGAAAAGGAAAGGACTAAAGACAATTAGTAGCATTTTTACCTTTTAATTTAAATATACAAGCATCACTATGCACATAAATCAAAATTAAATTAAGAATAGGGAAATAGACACAGGAGTGAAATTGAATCTGTATTAATCTCTGTAATGTCCTTTGGTGATTCACCTCAAATGTGGTCCTCAACCTTAACTACAGATTATAATTGCCAGAGGTACTTCCTTTTAAATACTGATTCTTGACCCCAACTCACGAGAGATTCATATTTTAATTGGTTTTAGGTAAAACATGGATGTCAATATTTCTCAGCATCTCTGAGAGAGTCTAATAAGCTACAGACATTGAAAAGTGATCTCCATGCGGTATTCAAAGATGTACTCTCCAGTTCAGACACCCATCTCGTACAGCAGAAAAGCAGGTGCTCTCATACATACACCCCAAGTCTGTAGCAACACACGTGTGAAAAATTGGCACAAGATGAAATGCTTGCACCACAGCTGCCCATTGCCCCTTTGTTCCTGTGTTTCAGTCTAGATTTAAGGTGAGAGCAGAATAAATATGTTTATCAACAAGCCTACCTAACTGGCAAGCAGCACTAACCCTGGCTGCACAGACTAATTATTTTTAATTAAGATGCGCTGTGTATCATAGTTCTGTGAAGTTTAAGATGCTCTATGTGATATTCAGCTTGGTGCAACAAGATTCTCAGGCCAGAACTGAGTGAGACTCTGCATCATTAATTACTCCCCTAGCACCTTAACAATTGATAATGGTTTGGTTTGTTGCAATTTCTATGCAACTTAGAGAAAGCTTGTAGAGATTATGAAATACAATGCAGATATGAACTAGTATTATTGTAGTTTGTAGTCAAAAGGACCAATATCATAAATAAACCATTTGCTCCATAACTGTTCTGCAAAGTACACATTCTTGGTTTGTTGTTGTTGTTGTGTCTGTTTCTGTTTTTAATTTGTTCTTGAATATTGACAGTGACATTTGTTAGTCTTGCTCTTTGAAATTTCAGTAACCATGAAAAATATGAAGTGAAAATTATCAGGCAGTAATGAACAGTTTTTCTCTAATACTCAAACTTACTGATATGTGTTTTTCATTCTCTTTTTCTGGAGTTTATAATATAATTCATTTCTCTCACCTCTTTCCTTGCCCCAAACTTCTACATTTATCCTTCTTTACCTCCCTCTCTTTATGTTAACTGTTATTGCATGCATAACTATCCCACATGCTGCAGCAGCAATGGGTATGGTTTAGATTCAATATTAAGATTTCACAAAGTAGAACTGGGAGAATCCAGAATACCTCTCAAGAATATGAAAGACAGTTGCTCTGAAGTCTATTAAATAGTAACAAGTACAGAAAGCCTTCTGCTTTCATTTTCTTTGTCTAAAAGCAGAACACAGGTTTACAACTGTAATAAGAATCCCTCTGTGCCTCAAATGAGAACAGAAGTTAATTCCAAATTACAGACCCATCATCAGCAAGATCTGATACTGAAGGAATTTATATGAGTGGACCTTTATCTGTCATTTAGCTGCCTCCTCGCCATTTGTGCCCATAAAGACTCAAAATCCATTGCTTTTGTCTTGCTATCTCTGTGAAATGTTGTATTCTTTGTGGGAAATGTCATAAAAGCTGGAGAGCTAAGGTTCCAAGCCTTCTATCATAGTATTTCTCTTTGATGTGCACTACATGTATTAAGAAATGTACATTCCTTATTCTTGGCCACCTGACTTTTGTTGCAGGGGCCCATCCCATCTAAAAACATACGCGGATTGAGAAAAAAAATACATCCCCTTGAACAGTAGCAGATTGTTTGTAGAACCCAATTTTCCATATTTCAGAGCATACACCGGTTAGAAGAGACTCATTGAGAAAAATAATTAGGTCTGATTCTTCTTCTACCAAGAATCAGCCTGTGCCACTTGCCCCTTGAGCCCAGTCTTGCTGGTGATTTGATCTAGTGAATGCCGTCTGGCAGAAGTGATAGCTTATGTATGGTAGTCTGGTTCTACCCTTAAGGCACATAAAGTTCTCTGTACTCTTTCTTAGAGCTTAGCGACTACCATCAGAGCAAGCACGCCCTAATGTGTGAGAAAATGTTAGACCACTTGGAAGAAAACTCGATGGCTGACCCAGCAATAGCTGCAGCCAAATGACTTGCTTCCAATTTTAAGTGTGTAGAGGAATCTAACTAAGAACAAACAGAACAAGTTAAAACCAGAAGATCCATCTTCAAACCTGCATATTCACAAGATAAACTACTCTCCTTTAGTGAAGCCACTGGTTTTATTTAATAGTGAGCAAATGGCATATACCTATCTAAAACATAACATGAATCCATTTCCAGCACAAAACACAGCATCCACAAATTTCTTGTCCCCAGAAATTACTGTGTTTTCACTGGTCCTTCCCACCCATATGCCTTCATGATTATAAGCAAAACTAATTAAAGTGGATGCCGTACTCCAATGGGTTAGAGCAGTAATAGCTATGGATAGCATTAAAGAAAGATTAGCAGACATCAGGCTTAGAACATCGGGTTGTCCCCAGCATAGTCAGATCAGTTGAAAGGGGTGTTAGATTTACCTGGTCATAAATGTCAAATTGTTTGCCCTAGTTGTCTAGTTGTTAACAGTCAGGCACTTTCCGAGACTGCTTAGTCCCTGGCTCAACACTCTTGCTATTAGATTCTGAAAGGTTTCATAGCCCACCAGCTCCACTTCTCAACCAAAATGTTGTGGGAGATGGGGGGTGAGAGAAAGACTGGCCAGCCATGGAACCTCAAATAGATAACACTGGATTAATTTTCCTTTTGTCTGGAACATGTGACTCTTAAACTGAACCACTGAGTGATATCATGAACTTAATTAAAATCTGATAGTGTGATGGTAATAGAAGAAAAAAGAAACGACCATTTTAGGTGGAACAGCACTTCCTCTGGTGCTGCTCTCCTTTAGTGGTATTAGTTCAGCTCACCATTTCCAAATATGTACCAAGGTTCTGTCCTGCAAAATGACGAGTGCTAGAAAACACACCTTTAAAGAAAATTTATCAGGAGTCCATTTCAGAGAGAATTGCAACTGCAGTCAGGTTCACTGCATTATTACCCAGGAACTGCAGAGCACGTGCGTGTGACTTCTGCAGGTTTAGAGCACCACTGTGTGGATTATTGGTGTCTGGGAAACCCTGCATGCATTTTTCTCATATGGATGCCGTACACGACAAAATAGAAGCAAAAAATGACGGTGTCTCTCTTACCTAAAAAGATTCTTTCTTTATGGGGATATGAAATGTAAATAAACCATTCAAAAAGAGTAAATTAAATCTTTGCAGTTAATTGTACAAAACCACAAATAATATTGTAGCTGTTTTTAACAAGTAGAAAAGCACCCAGACCATTTTTTTCCCTCAGAGATTTTACCTAAATGCATTTTGCTATTGTGTTTCATCTGCATGTGGTACATTACATTTAGTGGAAATCACACAATCCAATTATCTCTCCTAGGGGAAGGAGAGAAGGGGAAAGGGTGCAGAAGAATTTATTGTAAGCACAGGAGATGCCTTTGGCAACTTAACAGAGAAAGGAATTGCAGATACTTCTTAGCTACTCATGTAAACTCCTAGAATGCACTGATCTGGAGAGGGTAACACAGAAGGAAATAGCATGGCTGCACTAGACTTGAGAACAGTCGGTTCTAGGAAGAGTACAAATTTCCAGTCAGAAATATTGTACATATACCTGTTCTGTTACCCATTGCACAACTGAACTTGTCTTGCTTTGGCATTTAACCCAGAGGCCAGATGTAAAGTTCATTTCTGCTCAAAAATGGCATCTAGTTGCCCTAAACTATCATTCCACCCTCAGAAATTTTCACCTTAAAATCAAAGGCAAATAATGTTGTGGCACCATAAATGAGTATTTTAGACAAGAGTTCAGACAGCATGGCCAATATAGTGACCACTAGATATGACTATTGAAGTTTCAAATAATTAAAATGAAAATAAATGAAGGTGCTGTTTCTCGGAGTCTAGATCAGATTTCTGAGCCCATACCTTGTGAGAGTGGTAGTTGCTTTATTAGACAGCACAGGAAGAAAACATCACCAGCCCAGTAAGAATTGCCATGTGCTGTTCCTGGTCACATACAGTAGCCCCACGGCCACCCTGGTTTCTGTGCAGCCATGTGGATTGGGGTTCCAGCATTTCTTTTGAGTTTTCACTTCCTCAGACTAGTTATTTAGGATCTTTATGATTTAGGTTATTTGTACTTAGAGGTGTTTAATCTGGGAAGAGTCTCACTTCCAGGATAGATGGTGAATATAGATTTCTTCACTGATTAAAAATAAAATAGAATGGATTTGCATGCAGAAGGAGGAGGTAACTTTCAGGACAAAAGGAAAAGTTCACGATAGTGAGCTAAGATATCCTGTCTTTACCCATCATGCTTTTCTTCCCTTTTAACCATAAAATTGTGCTAGTATTCTGCTTTGAGAGAAATGAAATTGAGGAAATTGCCAACTTCTAAGCTGAAAGTAGGTATTTTTTGATGTCTATACAAGCTTTAGCTTGAGGTGAATCTTTAAGATATAGATAACTAATATAGTTTCAAAAGGACTTACTGACTTGAAATTGCAAATTTTCCTGATCTCTACTTTTATCTCTTTCTAGTCACTCTGTGTTATCTTTCTCTATGTTATCCAAGTTAGATTGCAAATCCAAGTTTACATTTGTCTTTTTGCTCTGCTGATTTATGCACAAACTTGGAAGAGCATCTGCAGGTTCTTAAGTATTTTTTTAATGAATAATTCCATTATTCATCCTCAGTGAGATTCTCTGCCTTGTCAAAGATAATAAAGTCTCCATGATCATTTATGATCGGGCAAGAGTTGCTGGCTAAAATGAATGGGTGTGAGGAAGAAAACAACGAGAACAAGAAGAAGATCAAGAAGAGTAAGAACAAGAAGAACAAAAACAAAAAGAAGGAGGAGGAGTAGAGGAAGAGGAGGAGAAGAAAAGGAAAGAGAAGGAGGAGAGGAAGAGAGGATGAGAGAAAAAAGAAACAATTACCATACAGAAAGAATAATAAGCCCTTATTGTGGTTTCCTCTTTTCAGAGACTACTGAGGTATGAATGCTGTAAATAATGCCAGTTTATACCAGCCACCATCCTCTCTCCATCATGTTTAACTGTGTGACTTTGACAAGTTATCTAACCTTTCTCTACCCCAGTCATTGTATCTGTAAGCAAGAGACTAAAGTAGTATTCATCAAAGGTATGCCATATGCAAAGCACTTAGAGTAAGGACAAGGACATATTATTAAACATGATGACTTTGGGTCCACATGGGACATTTGAGTGGAGGCATTTGTGTGTGTTTCACAGTTGGCGTAATGAAACCTACGCCAATTGAATAAAGGCTAGGTACACTGCTGAGAATCCTACCACGCACATGACAGCCTATTCAAAACAAAGTATTATTCACTCCAAAATGTCAGGATTGCCAGGACTGAGAAGTCCTGTACTGAAGCATGGTAAAAAAAATGTGGTTATTAATAGGAAAAATAACAATGATATTAGCAAGCTCTGACACAACACTTATAACTAACTCCTATTCTCATTACTATTTGTGAGCCAGTTTTAATTTTTACAAAACAAATAAATGAACAAACAAAACTATGAAGTAGGACCGATTTTCTGTCTCTCTCTTAGAAACATGAGGAGTATTATAACACATACTCATTATCTGTTTCTACTGATGGTAATTGGAGCCCATCAGTTAGGTTACAGTAAATCTTTGAGGAAAATTGTTCTCACAGGGAGATATGTTTTTATTGTAAGAAGCTTATGCAAATTTTGAACAATCTTTCTTTTTCACTCTACCTATTCTCACTCAGTTCACATTTTAAGAATGCCAAAATTTCCTGACGTTTTGTTTTAATCAGATATTTAAATCCAATCATTTCTTTTCCTTTTCTTTTATTGTGCTCCTCCCTGATTGCTAAGGGTTACTTTGCAGGGATTACAACAAAAAACTGATATGAAGAGATAAGAGATTTGAGCATTTATCCTAAAGCTTAACTTGGATTTTCTGTACTTTGATGTATAAGCTTCTTTCTGAATTTTCGCCAAACGTCTTGAGCAATACTGTAAAACTGCCTTCCCAGCCAAAGGTCTGCGAGGTGGCGACAGAATGCCGAACATCTCAAGTCCTTTGGGGACATTAGGAATAAGAAGGCTTCTTTCTTGGATTAATGCAATTGTTTGAAAACTGATAGACTACTTCTAGTTTTAAACAATCTTACTTCTAGTTTTAAAGATATTCTACTGAGGCCTTATTTCAAGTTAGAGGGTGTTTTAACCAAGGCTAAGAGAAACTCAGTTAAATGCAATCAAACGTCAGTTCCTAAGCGCTAACATGATAAAATTCTTTAGAACATCCAGCCAGATCCTGAATCTTTAAAGCAAAAATGCCTCCTACTTCTAAGGCAATACAGGTAACAAAAAAAAAAAAAAAAACAGTAAAGATGCCTACCTATCAACAAGATTCCAAAGACCATACAATTTTTATGTTTTTATTTTTATATTTTATTTCTTTTCAATGACCTAATATTTCCATTGATGAAATGCAAGCCTCATGGTTTGTCTCAACATGGCTCATCAAGACAGCAGGGAGATTCAAAATTTAATGCAATCAAGTTGACTGCCAACACATGTAGGTGGCTAGACTTAGGAAAAAAGATTGGAACAAACCTTCAAGGGACAGCACTCTTGTCTAATTTGATGCTAATTCACACCCTTGGGTGAAACCAACAGAGGACTCCCTGTGTTCAGGATTTCCTCTGCCCCTATACTATAATTACCAAGTCAGAAATCACAACGTTAAAAGCAAAAATGGACTTCTCAACTCCAACAAAAATAGAAAGCATAACTTCCCTGCAACTAGTTGAGGCAAACTAGAACTCAGCACAAAGTCTTCCTGCTGCCCACTAGTTCTAGCATCCTTAAATTGTCCTTCATCTATGACTTCTCTCACCATATCAATTTTTACTGCAGACCACCCAAATGTAATGCTCATTAAATGTACCATGAAAGTCTCCCTAATTTAGAATTCCACAAAAAAATGAACGTTCGGATAAACAATTTTCACAACACGTTCTTGCAACCATGGTCCTACTATACAAGTTTTAATGTATACAGTGCTGGTATTTGATCTCGCAAGATTCTCATAAAAGTGTTTAGGAGGTGGATGTGTTCTGGACTGTGTAGAACTACAGGAAACTTAAATAGATCTCTACGTTAGAGTAGTTACTGAAACACGATTGTGTTTTATAGAACATATTACAGTATGGTTTCCATAAACAGTTAAGACAATGAATTCATGTTGGGACATAGGAATCCGCAGTAAATTGGTCAGGGGATGCCAGCATACATCCAAACTCACATTTTATACAGGACTAATACTGTAGCTACAGAGATACTCCCACGTGTCTCATTCCTACACTGAGCTGTGGAATAAAGTAGGCTCTAAGAAATAATTACTTTTCTATCATTTTTTGATATAAGATTAGGAATAGTCTAATCACTAATTAACAGGAAGAATATTTTATTAGAGAAATGCCAATTCTCCCACAGGTGGGCAGAAGGAGTCCAGCGAGCATGAGCTCATGAAAGCCCTCACTGAGAAGTTCCTCGAGCATCCTCAATCCCATTCTCCCTTTCACAGAAGCTCAAGGGCACAAGGTCAAGTGAGGGTCGGAGGTAAGGCACAGTGCTCCTGCTACTGTACTGCAGAGTCCTTTTTGCCAGACTCATTAAATCCTGCAAGGAAGCACAGACCAGAATTCCAAGGTCTGAATTAGGAGGAGACACCTAGTGGCAATTTAGTAGCAATTAGGGAGCAGACATGACATGAAGGCAATCAGGAGCCACTTTTAGCACATTTCTTCTTGCTTTTTCTAGCTATTTTTTTTAAATAGTTGCTAAGTATTTCTGCCACTACAAAATCTTGTATTTTTTATTTCAAAAGTTGGGGAAGATTAAAAGAAGAGGATGTAGTAGGAAGGTTGGCGAGAGTAGGGCAGATGTGAAAGTCTAGGGAAAACATTTTAAGACTAATGGGCTTTGGGAAGTATTTGCAAATTCCAACTAGACACTGGCCAGGTTGTCATGGAAACTAGCAGTGCTGAGACATAGCAACAAGACCCAGTGAGGAAGGTTCTCCTTGAAGTTCTGGGGATCTTTGGGTTTGAAATCAGCCTCTACTGCTACTCAGCAAATGCATGCCAGGGTGCTGAAAACGTCTGTGAGTTAAAAGCATTCCTTCCTTTGTTGTCCTGCTGTTTTAGAAAATCCATATATCCTGTTCTTGGCTCCTCCTCTCTCTTATCTGCAGCAAAACAGGAGCACGGGAGAGAAGGGCAAGGGCATCAGCACAGAACGCACTTGGCAATGTTCTATCGATTTCCACTTCCTGCTTCATCAAATTACAGCAAAAAAACAAACCCTGTTCTCCACAAACGGTGCTCATGGGGTATCAATTGTCAAAATATGTTTGCTGAAAAGCTTCTTTCACAAAAGGCTATCTCGTCAAGGAGGTAATTTTTAGTGTGTGAGAACTTGGTAACACTTTCTGACTTTTGGAATGCTATTTTTTTCTGTCTTAATTTAATAAGATTTGTGTGTATGTGTACAGAAGAGTTTGTAGATATGTACATGCACATACGTACATGACATACTTTTACACATGTGATATGTTGTATATTTTTAAGTTTTTGTGGTAATAGACATCAAACCCAAGGTGTCTTGAATGCAAGGTCTCTGATTTCAGCCCAGAGCTACATCTCCAGCACAATAACCACCATTTTTTCTCTTAAATTTCATTTTCTTCCAATTTTTTGTTTGTAATATTGACCATTATTTACAATTACTATAAAGTACCTCCTCTGCTTTGGAAAATTTCACCTGACAATGTTTTATAAGGGGCATAGAATTCTCCTTGTTGATAAGGGAGTAACTAATACATTGTTATCATCATATCAGGTCCATATGTGAATCCCTCTTAGTATCTCCTCACAAGACACACAAAACACAGTTTTAAAGAAATACACACACCAAAGTACAACAGAAAACTAATACTTTAAAGAAAGCACCACAGAAAGAAAAGGGGATGAGTATGGTCACAGATAAGTACTCTGGTGGATAGATAGCTTCTCTGGGGCAGGTAACATCTGGGACTTGATACCCAGACTGTTTGACCTTCTGCATTTACTCTTTCCTGTTCAGCTAAATGGGTCTATGTCTCTATTCATAGACTCAAGCCTGTCTATACTTTCTGGAGACTA
Source organism: Microtus ochrogaster (assembly GCF_000317375.1). Classification (NCBI taxonomy): domain Eukaryota; kingdom Metazoa; phylum Chordata; class Mammalia; order Rodentia; family Cricetidae; genus Microtus; species Microtus ochrogaster. The sequence continues at coordinate 71,907,904 of NC_022009.1, forward strand.
AGCCTATAAACAGAGTGAGTACAACAAGCCCCCGAGTCTCGACGGACAGATATGGATTGTTTTTTATTACTGTTTTCGACCAACATATGCCTTCCATTCTCTGCCTTGGTTGGAGTGTGGTAACTCTGCTCTTAGGTTCACCATCTCAACTGTCTAATTCCCCAAAGCTGCTTCTTGATTGCCATTGACCAGTTCCTTCATGTTTGGTCCAGATAAGGGCTTTGTAAGGCTTTTGAATTTACAATCTCTTATCACCCATAATGTTTTATGTAACCCTGGTATACATGTTATTAAATAGGTATACAAATCAAATATGTTCTGATAATAATACATCATAAAGACATTTTGAAAACTGTTCTTTGGCATACATATAACTTCACTGTTCATTAATGATAAGATCATTTTTACATACTAATGAAATGAATTGTGTGATTGTTTTTTATTTAAGGAATTAAATCTCAGCTGAATAGAAGGTAGCACATCTTCAACAGTTTTCAGAGTCAATCAATACTTTGATTTCATAATCATTAATCCTGAGAATAATACTTCATGTAAATATCTAATATAAATTAGAAGAAAATAAGCTCAGAAACATTTCAGATATAGTTGGAAATTCTATCCAACCTCCAGTCCCAATTTGACTTTATATTTTTTAAAGCAAATTGTTATTCAGCAGCTTCCTTTTTAAAATTAAACATTCTGATTCCATCTAAGGATGGGCACATTTGATACATGTTGAGGAGTAAAGGCAGGTCAATATTAAAGTCCTTGTTTTCTACAGTTGAACCACTGCATCCTGTAAGAGTAGAAAATTGAATGTTCCAAGTAGAAGATGCTTTCTGACCTTGGAAGAGGCCCTCTTCTTTCTTCCCACCCAAATTCCATAAGCACTAGAGAGACTATAGGATGTCACAGAGCCAAAGGATGTTCCTGGGATGATGTATTCTTCCTTGAAAACACAGTCACAAAATGAAATTATTTAAATGGCTATGCCAAATAAACAGGATAACTTGGAAGCAAATGTCACATATGCTATAATTAACAACATGAGAGGGACCTTGGTAGGTCCCACTGTGGGTGGGGCACTGTGGCGGGTAAGGGACAGACAAATACATCATGTAAAGACATCTTGGACGTGGATAGTTTATTTTGTGGATATTGGAAATGTATGGGAGGGTAGGGGGAGTATAGGGTAGAGAAAAAAGAAAAATAGAGGAACACAGGAAGAGGAAAGAGGACAGAGAATATGGGAAGGAAGGAGAGAGACAGAGAGAGAGACAGAGACAGAGACAGAGACAGAGACAGAGAAAAGAAGAGATTGGAGACCAACTTGCCTGGGTGGAGTCAGAAAGGGAGAGATTAGGAGTGGGCAGAGTTTGTCTTTTAAAGGGGCAGGGTACTGATAGGAAGGCAAGCAAAATTATAACAGCAAACCACTCTCATCAGCACTAAGGTAGACTTAGAGAATTAGTAGCTGCTACTCCCTTGAGCTATTACTTTACAAGTTTGAGTTGTTGACTTTCTCTGCATCTGTTACTCAGGCTCCTAATTTTTGCTAGAAACCCCTTCAAGTTCTGGAGGGTGAAGAGGAATTACTAATGAGTATTTCAAGAGGTCAGGTGCTAATGTAGCTTATCCCATGCCATCTTTAATAACTAATCACCGCCACCCCTTTAGAGTCTATGGTCATTAAGAGGTCAGGCAGGACATGAATTGAGGCCAAAGTTCTTGCATGCCAAAGTTTCTGCAAAAAATCACAACGGAATCAATTTCCATGTAGACTCCTCTGTCCTGACTTTCAGCAGGGTGTAGACATATTTTTCTGAAGTGTCTTATCTGTGTGGTGGTCACTGGGCTAAGTACAACGTACATTCCCATACTAATTTTGATCTGTGATATTCTCAGCTTTTCCCACAGTAACTCAGGAGTCCCTAGATAGCTAACATTCTTACAATGTCTGTTCCTCCTTTCCCTCTTCTTTGGGGACCTTGTATTATCAGGGTTGGATCTTGCACAGCAGTGCCCTGGCATCTTCTTCCTGCCATGTGTCAGGGAATTGCTTTATAGTAGGCCAATGTCCTTGCCCTGTTTCTGTATTAGGAATGGAGGGGAAGAGCTGTCCTGTCAGGGAAGGAGCCACCCAGATGGAATTTAAAGAGAGTAGAACACAAAGTGACTTAATTGTGTAGGGGAGAGCACATTGGAAGGTAACAAGGAAAAGAACATTATAATGAGAACAGTTCTAGATAGAATGGAATAACAGCCCCCATTGGTGCTATTTGCATGCATCTTTTTTACTTGTGTTTAGCTTGTTTTTCTGTATTCTGTTATTTTCCTGCTGAGGACACCCATTTCTCTCTCACATCAGCATAACCTTTCCCTCATAGAACAAGTCATATCCTAACTTCCATTATCTTGGAAATACCAGCTTTTCCCTTGGGAAAATAATACCCAAGGAGGGAAAGGCTCAGGCTGCCAAGCTCCCAGGCTCCCAGGATAACTGCTTGTGCTCAGATAATGACCTCACAGAGGTACCTAAGCCTAGGCTATCAGACTGTCTCTGCTCAGATGGTTACCTCACAGAGGTACCAAGGCCTAGGCTATCGGACTGCGTGAGCTCAGATAGTGATCTTACAGAGGTACCTAGGGCCAAGATCCCAAGCTTTATGTATTTTATGTATTCAGATGGTGACCTCACAGAAGTATTTTATCCTCAGCTATCAATCTGTGTGTGCTCATATAATGTGGGATTCCCCTCTGTACGCTGTGAATACCATTGGTTAATAAAGAAACTGTCTTCGGCCTGTGCATGGAATAGAGGTGGGCTGGGAAAACTGAACTAAATCTGGGAGAATGAAGGAGGAGTTAGGAAGAAGCCATGTAGCTCTGCCAGACACAGACACCAGGACTTTACCTGGTAAACTACAGCCACATGATGATACACAGATTACTAGAAATGGGTTAGATATAAGAGTTAGACAATAAGAAGCTATATGTAATGGGCCAAGCAGTGATTTATATAACAGCTTCTGTGAGGTTATTTCAGGTCTGAGCTCCCAGGCGCCTGGGAATCAAACAAGCCGACCCTCTAACAATACTCAGATGATCACCTCACAGAGGTACCTAGGCCCAGGCTATCAGGCTGTGTGTGTTCATACGGTGACCTTCCAGATGTACCTAGGACTAGGCTCCCAGGAAATGTGTGCTCAGATGGCAACTTCACAGAGGTGCCTAGGCACAGTCTCTTGGGCTGTTGTGCAGATTGCAACCTCACAAAGGCCTACCAGGGGCTAGAGTGGATCAGATCCTCTAATTCCTTCAAGGAAGAGCTATCTTGAAACCATTCATCTGTTCATATTCCTCGGTGTGTTCGTTGCCTCTTTTTAGGTGTTTATTTTCATGTATGTATGTCTGTGCCTGTGTGAGTATATTTCATATGTGTGTGATTGCCTGGGGAAGTCAGAGAGGGCTCTGGATACTCTGGAAATGGACTTGCAGGAATATGCTGGAACATGGTCCATGAATGACGTTATGTGAGGAGACCTCTGAGAGCTGAGGAGAAAAGTTTAGGGAAACAAGGCAAAGGTCTTATAACCTCTGTTTCTCCTTAACATGGATTGCTCTTGGAACATGCTTTTGTGCCCTTTCCCCAAGTAGTGAATAGAGGTTGGCTTTGCTTCAGATTGCCCATCATCTTAGCCATTATTATTTAGAATGATGCTTCCAACCATGAGTGATCCTGATTACAGCCTCAACTTACGTGACCTTTGCTCATTTGACCTCGCTTAACCCTCAGAATATAAATTGTCTGGTGCTCTGAATATTGCATGAGACTTTGGTTTACTTCATTTTTAGGCCCACTCTCCCAGGTTTTCTCTGCCAATCAGAGCAGCAACAGTAGTGCTGGGAGCTGGACTGTACTCCCCTGAAAGGGCAGCCCTTTCTTGCTGCCTCTCTCTCTACCTCACTCATATCTTCTGAGATGCCTTGGTTTGTGGTGAACATAGTTAACATTTACTGAGCACTTACTATGTGTAAGGGACTGTGGCCAATTTTCCTGAAATTATTAAATTCAAGGCGCTCTCTGAATGAGTAGTAAGTATATCTCTGTCCCATAGATGAAGATAGAGCCACTCTAGGGTGAATTAGACAAAGTAAGGTTGCTTAAACTGTCCAGCAAACTATGGCCAGCATAGTCTTCCTCATTCTGGGAACATTCAAAATGCCTTACCTCCCTGCACCAGGGGAAACAGATACTTCCCTGTTAGATTAGTCTCAACATCCTTACAGAACAGTATGGAGACAGATCTGTATATGTACCCAGTACACAACATGGAAGTATGTAGAAGTGCAACATGGAAGGATAAGAATAACTATTTCAATGTTCAACAATCAAGTAAAATCCAGGAGACAGATGTTAAGGCCTACAAGACATGTTCCAGTGTGCCCATTACTATTGAGAGCTTATATTTAGCAATGAGATGTTATTTTCCTCATATGAAGAATTATATGGCTTTGGACTAGAAAAGAGACACCTATTGAACATTCCTCATGGAGTTAACAATACATACAGAATTTGTAATCTTCATCCTCAGTGTTTTTTTATTTGGTTGTTTGTCATGTGGAATAAAGAACGGAGGGTCAACAAAAGTCTCCTCTGTGACTCACAAAGGGGAAAGGATACCGTACTTCCGAGTACTTCAAGATAATAGAGAATTGAAGGAGCTTCAGAAGTTACTCAAAATCTTCAGTTATTATGCTTCAGGAAGGACCTTGGATGTTGAATGAATTTATTTAGTAAATGACACCAATACAAACAGAAAACCAAGATGCACTTACAAGGTCCTTCCCACCACCACTGAATAGTTTCTGAAGGCACCTGAGATGATCCGCTAATTTATCTCTTCATTCTTCAAACCTTGACTGAAGCCAGGCAGTGTGTTAGACACAGAATACATAAGTGAAGGCATCAGCCTCCACAAATCCTCAGAAATCTCTCACTAAAGCATGACTCTGTCTTTCACTGAGAGCTACAAAATAACTATAAATGGTGAGCAAGAACCCAATGAGCAAGAAAAAAAGCGAAGCATGATCACCAAAGCCAATTCTATTGTTCATCCAAGGGAAACTCAACCTCTTATGCACATGGATGTTAGGTTTTTCAACCATCCAATGCTGACCTTGAATTGAACTTTCATTTTCCAGCTATGACTACTTGTTTTCAGAGGATGAGAAAGTGACAATGAGTTGATCCTACAACTTATAGTCAATAGTGCAGGGCCACCTTTGATTACAGTGTGTTCCTAAGCAATGCACATGCACACATGACTTTAAATGAACCAGATTAACAACAAAACAGAGATATACCACAAAAGAAAAGGATGCTACCTTCTAGACAGTGTCCTCTAAAATTTTCCACGTAAGAAAAATGGAAACACCTACTAGCTGAGCTGTATCAACACCTGGATCTTTAATGTCCACTTTGAGATGTAAGAGGCAATAAGTCATGGAGGCAAGAACACTCAGACCACACTCTGGTGGCATTGCAGCATCAACATCTGAGCACAGAGTATGGGAAGCTGTGGCCTAGGAAGCAGCTCGAGGTTCCTGTCAGGACAAGTTGATGCTACCCAACATTTGCCAAGGCCAAAAAGATTGGATTCCTTTGTGTTTAGGGTAGGCATTTACAAATCTGGGAAACTGAGGTTAGATATGATGCTTCATAAGAATAAATGTTTAGATTCCATGCCAAATGGTGATACAGGCAGACGTTGCTTACAAAGACAAAATTGAATCACTTCATAATGAGTAAGTATCATAAATGAAAAACCTGACAAACACAATTTTATTAGAGAAAAGTAAACTTCAAAATGGTTAGTCAAATCTACAGAGTATTTTATGGCCAGAGTTTTCCACCCAGTCCATTTATCTGTTTTCTTTTAACTTAAACAGCAGGATGGCCTCTAAAGCAGGTCAAAAAAATGGAGATTTAACTCACTGTATGTATTCAGCTTTCACTGTCTCATTAGACCAAATCCCGTGGCCTTGGCTACAACCCCCTCAGAAGACACAACGTGGAGCAGTACTGCATCTGCCATTATCAACTCCGTCCCTTCCCCATTATACTTCTCTCGGTTCCTGACAGGCTGAACGGAGCAAGGTAATGATCAAAAAGCCACCTGTTCCCCAGAGCAGTTAATGCAAATAAACCCTAGGCCATTGTGATGTTATTGGCACATAAACCAACAAATAGATGCTGCATTCATCCCTTCTGAACTGGAAACGTGCCCTAATTAAAGCAGACACAACAGCTCTGCAGATGCAGCCAGACAGTAAATGAAGGGGCTGTCCGCCTGAGTCTTCGGCATCCAAGTTATTGTGAGTGAGGTTTGCATAAATTATATAAACTCATGTGTACTTCACTGTTCCCCACTCTAAATGATTAGAGCTCTACTGATCTACCCTTTAAGATTAGTGTACAGAGCACAAGAATTAATATATAGAAAATAAGCAAGGCATTTAATTTGTCTAGCTGAGTGACTAGGGAGACAGCTCGATGGTTAAGAGCATATGCTGTTGAAGAGAACCCAAGTTCTCTTCCCAAACCTGTCTCAGGCTTTTCACAAAGACCTCTAACTCAGATTGAAGGGCATTTGATATCTCTATCCTCTAGGGGCGCTGTCTTCAAGTGCACAATTCCATACACATACACATCATGAAAAGCAATAAGAATGAATCTTCTAATGGTCTAACTGAAAGACGTGATTGCCCCACACTCTTAGGGATGCCTGTTCACCAATTCATACTACGGAGCAACAGGCTCAGCATATCCTAGTACCAGACATAGCCCCAGGGTGACTCAGAGCGACAGTGAGTTCCAAGTGGCATCATCTTCCCTATTTGAGCAGAACTTTTTCTCTGTATATTACCACTATCTGTCCTAGTTTGCCTTCTGATTCCTGAACAAACCTAGTTTCTCCTATGTGACATCAGCAAAGATTATGCAAATATAGCATAAAGAGAAAAGCCTTCTTTGTCTGAAAGTCGTTTGATGCATGAAGACCTTAGAGACATGAGATCTCCTGAGATCTCCCTGAGGGTCATAACATTTACCTCTTAAGCATTCTTTGGATATGTACTTCTATGCAGGAATGAAGGAAATACATATGTGAAAAAAACCTGCTTTTGTTACAGTTTGTTTTTTTTTTTTTAATGTGTACAAAATGCTCAGATAGAAAAAAGAAAACCACATACCAAAGTAGCTTTGGACTAGGATAATCATTAATGAAAGATAAATGCAAGCACTTCAATTTGTTCATTAAAAATGGAAGAAAATACTGATGAGTGCTTATATTTTTAAACAAAGGTGAGTGTTTTTGCAATATAACTTCAAAGACTGTGGGGGGGGAAGATAGGTTTAGTCACATACAAATTCAGAACTTTCATATGATAAAAATATTCACAAATAAAATTAAAATCTAATGAGGAACCAGAAAAATATTTCTGGCATGCAATTTAAAAAGATCAAGAAACTTAGTATATTTTAAAAATCTCAATGATTAAAAAATGAATATTCTAATATAAAATAAGTAAATGTGCAGAAATAAGCAATTTGTTACAAAAAAATTATAAATGACCTGTAAGTGCATGAAAAGAATTCCACTTATCTTTCTGCAACTAATGAAATGAAAATTAAGTAACCTGATATAGTTGTTAATTCTCTTAGGGAAATTCTACTTTTTTTTTTAAATTGCCAGTTACTATGGCAACAAGATTCAAGAAAAGGGCCATCCCTACCTACATTGTTAGTGTATTTGAACAGCATAATCTTTCTGAAAAACAGTTCACTAAAATAAATGAATAAGGTGGGAAGAACTTTGTTCTATCACATTGCAATTCACTTGTATCCTGAGTCCACTACATGAAAATGGTCCACACATAGCTCAATGGTAGAGAGTTTGCTAGAGTTCAGTCAGTTCTTGGTTCAAGCCTCAGCACTCTCAAAAAAATTACAGTGTGGAAATAATTAGTGAGGTTCTTTCCAGAATAATGCTTATGGAAACAATAATTACATCAGAGATAATAATTCCGTATCCAAGTAGTAACATGTGGTGTATTCAATGAAGACCCTACCAAGCTAGTATGTAAAATATTTAGCTACAAAAATGTATTTGTATGTCATTAATCTATATGAGCTAGTTATAAAATATAAAGATAGAATTTATATATGAGACATTTAAAGTATGTAATTTTGGAGGCTGAAGAGATGGCTCTGGAGTTGAAGGCATCTGCTCTTACATAGACTTTGAATGCAGTTCCCCACACCTACACCAGCCCTTACAGTTGCCTATAACTCCAGCACCAGGAGATCAAACACCTTTAGCCTTTTCTGCCTCCTGCCCTAATGTGCACATACTCATACACACATACACAGAAACGTGTATACGCATAACTTAAAAAAAACCTTTAAAAATAAAATATATAATATACTATATAGAACACATTATTATGATACCTCAAATAAAATTTATTAAAATTTAAATGCATAAAATGAATAAATATGAAAGTTTAAAATATTCAGCATATATTTTATGTGTTTATTTAAGTAAACAGAAAATATTATCTCATGATTGCTCTTTAACAAAATGAGAGATCTCACCAAAATCTTGGTGTTGGTCTTAGTCAGTGTTTCATGGCTGTGAAGAGACACCATGCTCACAACAACTCATGCAAAGGAAAGCATTTGATTAGAGCCAGCTTACAGTTTCAGAGGTTTAGTCCAATTATTCTTTTGGTGGGGATCATGCTGGCACACAGACAGACATAGTAGTTGAGAATTCTATATCATATGTGTAGGCAGAAAAAAGAGAGAAGCGGTAAGACTAGTTTAGGTTTTTGAAACCACCAAAGCCCACCCCAAATGACACACTTTCTCCAACAATGCTGCACCTACACAACAAGGCCCCTCTTTCTACTCCCTTCAAACAGTGCCACTCCATAAGCTTTTAAATATTTGAGCCTATGGAAAAAATTCTTATTCAAACCACCACAAGTGGTTATCTTGATAAAACATGATAAATTTCATTTTTTTCTTTATATTGTTTTATATTTCTTGATTTTTTTCACAATAGAAATCTTAAAATATAAATTATGGGAGCTGGAGATATGGTTCAGGTCATAATGACCTTGTTTGTCACACACCATGAGGACATGATTTGGAAACAGCACCCACAGCCCAATCCTTGGGAAGGCAGAGAAGGGAGCTCTAGTGCTCACTGGCCAGTCATTCTGGCTGCACTGATGAGCTCCAAGGACTCAGGTTCAAAGTTAAGCTGTTTGAAGAGTATTCCTTAAACTGACTTTTGATGTAGACACAAATACACATACAGGCATAGCAGTGCCCCCATTCGCACAGCCTATACATACATATAGACATAGTACCTCCCAGAAGTTCTCCACACCAATACTAAAAAATACTAGCAATATAGATATAAAAAGATTCACCCAAGCAAATTAGTCCGAGATTTTGTGAATTCCTAGTGACTCCTCAAACTCAGTGAATAGACAACAAGAGCAAAATAATCATTGCATGGCTTCTCCCTGGGGCCATGCTGACACCTGGGCTCAGGATGTGGCTGATGGCCATGAGTAGGTGGCTACTGCTCATTCATTTCCTGACTGCTCAGACCAGAATAATCAATCACAGAGAAACTATAATAATTACAACACTGCTTGGACTGTTATCTCAGGCTTCTTCTTGGGTCACAACTACAGACTCAAACTTCTCTTTTCCCAGAATTCTCATTGGCCCACCTCTGCTTCCTGCCTGATCGTCCCACCTATACATCCTGCTACTGGCCAATCAGCATTTATTTAAAATATAACTGGAAGGCTATAGACCATTGTCCCACAGCAAGGGTGTATTTCTGACTTATTATATTTCAAAATTGATGTAAAGAGAAATGAAGTTCTCACAGTGGTACATTGACTATCAGTAATTATCAAAAGAATAATGAGACATTTCTGTTACCCTTAAATCCCAAAAGTCATTATAAAAGATTTTATAAATGTGACAAACGTACAAATGAAATTAGTGAGCTAAACTGGCCTTTGTTAACTTTATTGTCAAGGCAGAAAAACGGGTGCCTACTAAGGCATCTAACACTTTATTAATGTCATTTATAAAGTGTAGAGCATTCATGGGAAAAAACTTTTAATTTTCTAAGTATTTGAGATTTGAACCCTAAAAATGTTTAATATTACATATGCCTTTTATATCTTAGAGGGCTTCTTGGATAATCTCTTAGCACTTTTTATAAAATCAAAAGGTAAAAACAATTGCCTCTGTTAAAGGAAATACATGCCATCCAGGTAATAGACAAGTGTATTGCTTAGCCGAGCTCTCCGTGTCACTCCGTGGCTGCTTCTCTGGCTTTCTCTGGAGCCAAGTGCTTTCCTGACTCTTTATAACACAGACGGGTCAAGCAGAGTGGTTTCCGAATCCTTTTGGAAACATATTGACTAACATTTCTGATGCTTAAGTGCAGGTGCTCAAAGTGATTAGAAGATTGCTTGCCTCCTGGGATAGTTAGGAAGTGAAGTGGTTACACCCTTGATTGTCAATTTGGTGTGTTTTAGCATCACCCAGGAGACAATCCCAAGATCTGCGTGCGACAGACTACCTAGATTAGGTGAACTCACTCTTCCTCTGAGTGGCATTACTTCATGAGTCTTGAACTAAACAGAGGTCTCTGCTTCATGATGATGGATTCAACATGACCAGTTTCTTCAATAGCCTAGAGTTGTTAGGCTTCTCTGTGATGGTGAACAGTATATTCAAAGTGTTAGATGAAATAAGACCTGTCACCCTTAAATTGTTTTGGTCAGAGTATTTTGACATACTAATGAGAAAATTAACTAACATAGGAGACCAAGGATTTACTAGTGGTAACTAGTGAGATGCATGCTAACCAGTAAAATGTTCTAAGAATGTGCTTAGCCTCTAGTCCATATGAATGGAAAGGGGCTTCATTGCTTTGAACATATCTTCTTAATCTGTCTTGTACTATACTGCCAGCTTCCGTAGATGGTTAGGCACTGCCCTTTGTGTTCCTGAGTTTGGGCATATAATGGGCTTTGGTCAGATGTGCTTACATAAACAAAACAATAACATAGAACTACACACCTATATGTAAAGTTCAAATAGCTTAAATGACATTTTATGAAGTTATAGTTTAAAAAGCAAGACTATAGACTAGTTGGTGTTGAAGTTATCCTAAAATAATTTCTGGATTGCTGTGCTTATACCGAGGATAAGAAAGGAGAGTTGCCATAGGGTACCTAAAAGTGGGTCACTGCTGGGAGAACACTTTACTATTGGTGGGTTAAAGATGAAACAGGTCCCTAATTGCAGCTTCGACTTCTGTATATCGATGTCAGCACTACTCTGGGGTAAATTTCTAAAATGATAATACTTTGATTTAGTATTAGACTTTTACCATTCACTGAACTTTGCCACCTATTATTTTCTTTCATCCTCACGAAGAGCCCAAGAGGGAGAGCAATTTTACAGATGAGCAAATAGCAGCACAGTAGGTTAAGTGACCAGCAGAGGGTCACAAAGTGCTTTTAATAGCAGAGCTGGGATCCCACACAGGCTTCGGGCTCCCAACCGTGCTCTTATTTTCTGGAATGTGGGTCCCCACTTTCCAAGCTCTGAGGACAGAGCTGTTCAAAGAACTGCTGCCAAGATAGTACTGTTCTGTGTCTAGGAAGGATCTGGTAACTACCTAGAGGATGAAAGAGGAAGCATGGAAGTGAAGGTATTCGCCTGGTAGGAGATACTCAGTAGGAGCCTATTGTGCCTGGGAATTACAGTGATAAAAGCACTCAGTGGTTTAGAAGTGGTTCCCTTGTGCTTTCAGACTTCACAGTCTGGGCTAGATTACAGGAGTACTGAGATTACTGAACTACATATACTTTCCCATTTCCTATGAAGCCATGCTCCTCAGCCTTGGTACCCAGCTATAGATGCATGAAGTATGTTAACTCATCATTGCTTTTTAAAGCCCAAAGCCAACTATTCTTTTTAAAGAGTCCACATTGTTACCTATAATGAAGGCTTTGGGGGTACAAAGAGGAAGAGTGAAGCTGATGGTTTTTATTTGAGCAGTTCTCTGTTCTTTCTGGGGTGATATACTTCTTTGGAGAAGTGATGAAAACTACAGACATAATTTCCATAAAGAAAGAAATACTATATTATGCACATAACCCAGACACAGTTTTATAAATAATTAAGAGGGAAACTTGGAGTTTTCATTAGGTTGTAATAGGAATTAATTTATCTTTCATTGACAAATGATATTATTTCATACAACAGCATCCTGCAGTTGCATCCACTAATAACTCAAAGAGAGAAATGACACATTGAAATGAAAAAAGTCTAAGTGAACAGTATTGATACCAGGTCCCTGAGTAGCAGCTCAGACCTCTGTCCCTATGTTCATGCCCCCAAGTGAAGACATCAACACTGTCTCAAAAAATGTCTTGACCTCAGCAAATATTACTGACCTCAGTAATAGCTTATTCTTTCCTCGTTATAGGTGCCATTTAAAATATTGATCGATTAGTCTCCAGAATATTTTTAAATCATCCCCCACAATACCTTTCCCCAAAGATATAATTAAAATGTTGATCATGAATATACATAGCTATCTCCATTAAATTCATAACTGCTTAACAAGAGACAGAAGCATTTTTTTCAGGGCGAAAAACCAGTGTTAAAAGGTAAACATTATAATATTATAGGTGGGAGACAGGGCATGGGTATATACGGGCGATCTTAGGCAGGAGCACACTCATGCAGTAAGGAGGTTTGTGCTGGAGATGCAGGAGGAGGCAGCTGTGTTCAGATTCTGCCTTCACTGCAAAGGCAATGCCAACAATTGTGTGTGAAGAATAGTAGGTCTGAGTGAAAGTGAAAACTCAAGGATCTGTTTTGGTTTGTGTGTTAGAAGATTGACGCTGGTATGAATAGAGATAAGAACATAAGTATATCCAAACTTCATCTTTGCACATGTTAATGTTTATTTATTTGACAACTAAATTGAAATATTCGGTAGATAACTGATAACGTACATAAACCCTAGATTTTTGAAAAGGTATATATTCTAAATTTGAGCAATTAAAGATTGTGGTATACACAAGGGTAAGTAACTGCAGTAGGATGGAGAAGAACAGGATTTAGCCCTGAGCATTGCAGCATGAGGCAGTTAAATCTTCAGTAGGCTTCTCTGTGCTGCAGGCATGTGTGCAAAAAGCAGCAAAGAGAAACAGACATGCATCAGTTCCTCTTCTACACCCATCAGGAGACTGTACCACTTGTACCATTATTAGCTCTTCTTTATTTCCAGATTTCTAAAGAAAAAGTTGGGTGTTTCCTGCATATAACTAAGTGAAACCAAGGGCAAGAAGTATAGGCCAATGTAAAACCCTGTCATATTTTTATTATATTTTATTTTTGCTTGTGCAAAACAGAATGTATGTAGAGCAGGCTGTGTCCACACACAGTAAACAGGAAGAATGGTGGCTGAGAAGGTGTTTTAGTGACTTTTCTGTTTTGTATTAAAACACCATGACCAAGACAACTTATTGAGTCTCAGAGTCCATGACGGGAGACTGAAGGGACAGCAGAGAGCTGCCATCTTGATCTACAACCAAGAGGCAAAGAGATACACTGAAATCCCAGGAACCTTTTGAAACTTCAAAGCCTGCTCCCAGTGACAGACATCCTCCATCAAAGCCACTCCTCTTAATCCTTCTCAAACAATTCCACCAAGTGGGGACCAAATATTTAAATATATGAGCCTGTGAGAGGGGACATTCAAACCACCACAGAAGATAGATAAACGCTAAAGATGCATGCTAACCACAGTATAATACCCTGGATAAACCTTGTATCAGATTATCCACAGCTCTAGCTCCGTGAATTTTGATCTCCTGAAATGAGAGAACACTTATTTTTCTTTCTATGTGTTTTAGGCACTGGCCATCTTCACTGTTTGTTAAATTAATATGAACTGATGTGAAATGAGAAACAAGGCATGGTGCAGAAGCTCTGGGCTCCTGGTAGATCTGCGTCAGCTGTCATCTGCACTTTATTTCCCCCTCAAGTGATTTTAAAGCACAAATTTGATGCAAAATCTTGAACTGCTTTATTCATTTTGAGTCTTTGTTTTAAAAAGAAATGGCAGAAACAGAGGGAGAAAAACCCATATTTTGTACAAAAAGCAATTAAGACTGAAAAAAATCTTTAATTGCTTCCCAGGCTACCTTTTCTAGATTTGTGGGAGAGGTTTAGTCAAGTCTATGGGCTCCTCTGAGCTTCATTATAGCATCAGGTTGCTTGGGAAACCTTTAAGCAAGAGAACAGAACCCTTCTTGCTGCTCAGGAGTCTTCAAGGTGGGCTATGGACAACCCACTTCTGTCCTGTCTGTGTTGACAGAGCCACTCCCATGCTTTCACTTTCTCCCTGGTTAAGCAGGATGCCATTAGTCAGGATGGTACACTTACCTCACTCTGATCTATTTAACATTTCCCCACGCGAGATGCTTGTTTTTCTTTTCAATAACAGCGTGCACTAAAGGCAAGATAACATGAAGACCGTAGAAAATGTCAGGTTTTTATACAGATGACTAAGTTGCTACCTACATCTCACTGTTGGTGGGAAAAATTCCTCCTCCCCCAATTAATATTCAAAAGCCCACTGTTCTATCCCATTTTTTCCATTTTTGTATTTTATAAAGACTAATTGATGTACAGGAAATAAGATTTAGCACTCTCAGTCTCTAATGCCTTAATTGAGCACCTTGGTCAAGGGCAGCTGAGTTAAACATTCTCACCAACAAAAGTCTAGAGGGTAGACTAGACAGACCATGGGATGAAAGACTCCCCAAATCTCCAACACTGTGACCACTTAACCCTAAAAAGACCAGATGGTGGAGCTCTTTTGATCCCCTGAAAACACAGGGCTTTCTGAGGAAGCAAACAGAAGATGCTTTTGGCTTCCACCTCAACCGTGGGAAACATCAGAGGCAGAACAGGAAATAGAGCACACTGAGGGGAGCGCTGCTCCACACACAGAAGTCTCTGCTATCTGTCACCATAGGCCTCACTGGTTTTGTTCTCCCACATGAGAAAAAGATGGAGGTGTCTGTTCCTATCACCTTTGTCTAAAGTGAGTGACCACTGTTCCAGGTCTCTTGCCTTTTATTAAAACAAAGCACAGCACACAAATAAAATGCTTCCTCTTTGGCTCCAGCGGCTTCTATAGGATTGCTCTTCAGTAGAAAAGGTTCTTGTCTTTGTTTGTTTGCAGCCTCCTCTTTAAAGAAAAAGGAGTCACTGTTTGTCCCAAGAATCTTTTTATTGCTTCTTTCTGCTTTCTTGCTTTATGTCACAAGAGGGTATTTGACCCTGACTCTCAATTTAAACCACCAGCACCTCTGTTATTATCCCATGAGGATTTACATCCCAAGCCTCAATTTTACTTGAGAAAACTGTAAATATTGGGAATATTTGACCATCATGTTCTAAAATTAGCAAAGACTTCCCAAACTGAGTGCAGGCGAGATGAGCATGTTTTTTCCAAAACAGAGGAAGAATATATGCAAAGCTCAGAAGGTACAGCTGCAGTGATCCAGGATGGTACCAGAGAGTGTGGTGGTCAGAGGGTGCAGAATGCAACATTCCATAATCAGCTGTAGCCTGTGTGCACCCAGAGGCAGCTAATGTTTGTAAGCTTGGGGATGACATGACTCTATATATTTTTAAGAGGATTATCAGAGAGGCAGTATGGAGGGTTAAGCACACTTGCAAAAGACTTGTTTCCGATACGCCAGTCTAGGAGGAAGCAAACAAGTAGTAAAAATCTAGGAGAGATGGGTAAGCATCTGAAAGGTCTGGAACAAGGGGCCAATAGGACAGGTCTTCTCTATTGCTCATCTAGATCTGAGGCAGCACACCCAGAGCTGCTGGAAACTGCCCAGATGGCCGGTGAGATGGGAGTGCCTCACTGGGTATGTTAAGACCTAAGCCAGAAGTGAGTCTCCATCTTTGCTTTAATTTGTCTTACACTCTAAATCTTAGCAGTTTCTTCCACCGTTTCATGTATTCTGCATGTATCTGCTTCCTGAATCTCAGAAAACAGCTGGCTGTAGTTTAACCAGAAAATATTTTTTCTTGCCGTACAATGCTGGTTTATGGAACAGCCATTACTGATAAACAGATGCTGCCCAAACATTTTAACTTTATGTTCCTTTTCTACTCTAAGATTTTTACATGGGTTTTAAAGCATTTTATATAGTTTTCTAGCCTCAATATGGTTTTTTCCCAACATTATTACGTCTTTCCTCCCAATGTATAATAAAAAAAATTAACAAGTCCTGTTACTGTTTATTCCCCATCTGTTAGGGAATGATATAAAATTTCATATATGCTTATAAAATAACTACTGAACATGCTAAATATAATCTATGGTATACTAAACATTATGTTCTTTGTATATGTTTTATGTACCACTTCTATAAAAACATGCATTATTATAGCACGAGCCATCCTGTTTAAACTATTGTAATTCTGTCATGCCGTACAGTGGCAATGAAATTGAACTGGGCATCACATATATGCATAGTATAATGTATTTGAAAATTTTCTACACTTAAAGAGAGAACCATGTTCTTTTTAAGAGCATCAAAACCAGTTTTAAGTAGCCTGTCACATTCGTGTAAAAAGACTGAAAGTAAAGAACTGAACAAGTAAAATAGCAGAGTACTGTAGATGGTATATTATTTAATATTTTTCATTCATAAGTATTTTTTGTTTCAATTCATTCCTTTTCTTCCATTACATTATCTTTCTTTTCATTCTTTCCTGACTAAAATCAGCTAATAATAAGTTAAGGATGCTGTCCATTTTGTTGTGAAAAATGAGAGACAAAATGACTACTCATTGAAGTAGATCGCTTTACTAAAGTAAAATTCCAATATCTCCATCTTGAACTTGATTTTAAAAGCTCACTGCTAGAAAAAGAAGTAATAAATCTTTGCATAACCCCTAAGACGTGATGTTATATAGGCTTCCTGAAAACCATCTGTGGGCAACACAACACACACACAACACACACACACACACACACACTCACACACACAAACACGATTCCTTGTTATGGAAACTCATCTACTTTCTCTCCCATTCTTATTTCTACTCCATTCACAGTGAATTTGTAGCTGCCTTTTGCTTAGTTGTCAAAATTAACAGTGATAACCAAACCAGGAAGAGGAAGATGATGATCATGGTCATGAGTTCAAGATCAGACTGAGCTAAAAAGGTCATACTCTGTAACGAAACATTTAAAACAAAATGCATCCAGAATTTCAATGCTTTGGAAAATTATAAATGGAACTGGTAGAAAAATTAAGTTCTTTTATGTTTTATGTAGTAGGACCAGCTACAGAACGAGAAAAGATCAAATTTAGAGGACTCTTTGATTACCTCAAATTTTACCCAAAAATGTCGTATTTTAAGCTTTATTTTGAATCTATATTGATTTAGTTTTCAATATTTACTCAATCATAGCTAATATTCCTATTTTATAAATAGAAAATATGGTAATTAATAGATTCCCAATACTTAATACAACCCATGCCAAAAAAATGAATAGAAAAGCAGCAATACTTACTCTCTGATTTCTTATAAAACAAGAGTCATTATGAACAAAATCTGTGGAGTCTGTCTCTATCATTCATAAACTAAATGAGCCTGAAAGAGCACCTCCTGTCTCTGTTTCCTCATCTGTGAATGCCATGCTTTAGTGGGTGATTGTGAAGAGCAAATTAAGACAATCCATGTGCAGCCAATGCCTGACAGAGAGAAAGGACTAGATGAATCTCACCTCGCTAGCCGCATGACCTCATATCAGGCTGGAGAAGGAGGACTTGTTATTAAATCCTTCCCCTGGGAGGGAACTCAAGGCTCTAGAGGTCATGTAATGTATGTAAGGTTAAAAATGAAGGTGATGGGTTTCCATTTAAATCCACTTCTGCTTGATGGACTTACACTTACAGTAGTAGACCAAAGTGGCTCACAGCTGAACTTGCCTTAGAATCATCCTCCCTCTAGAGTTTCTCCTTAAATAGGTCTAAAAGACAGTAAAACCTCTGAACTTTGCATGTTTTCCCTAGAGTTGCCGATGCTACCAACTCAAGAATATGTTACCCTCAGTTCAGACAATCAGAATCACGATTGGGTTACAGTAACACTCTTATAGCCCTATTCTAAAGTTGTCCAGGATATTCTCATTGTGCACTTATGGTTTAGAAATATTCCTCTTCTGGTTTTCTTATATTCAATTAAAACTTACAAATGCTTCTATAAATTATATAAAATGCTTCTAAAATTTTATAACTAATAGTGTTTCTAATCTGCTGCTCTATTGCTGTAAAAAGATATCATGACCAAGACAACATGTAAAAGAAATTATTTGATTGGGAACTTGATTACTGCTTTAGGAGTTTAGTCCATAATAATCATGGTGGTGAGCAAGCCAGTTGGTAGGCAGTCACATCATGGGAGCAGAAACTGAGAGCTTTTTGTGTATGATTCACAAGATAGAGGCAGAGAGTCTGAGACTGTGCTTAGTGTGGATTTTGCAAACTTTAAATCCCATCCCCTGTGGCACACCTCCTCCAGTGAGGCCACATCTCCTTATTTTTTCTAAACTGTTCCACCAACTGGGAACCAATAATCCAAATATATGAGCCTATGGAGACCATGAAAACCACTACAAAGAATAATATGATAGGCTTGTCAGTCAGCAACTCAAAACTATTAAGAAGGCAAGAAAGAGAAAAGAAAAAGGCAGTTAATCAATATAAATAGGTCTATATTCCCTTATCCTTTACACAAAATAAAACTCAAGAAAAGCTGACGCAGATGCCACTCAACTTCCTTACCCTTGTTCCTTCTTTTAATTGGTACATGGAGATAGATATCAAGTCTAGGCAAGAATTTAAAAGGCCAGTTTTTAAAGTAAATAAAGATTATTCCTAAATCACCTGAAAGTCTTAGGTTAATAATGGCAACAAAGGAACATTTAAATTGAAGAAGAGCCACTCATGCTACTGCATTCTATTGTCTCTCTCTCAGGAACTCATACTGTAACTGGAAGTCCAGAAAGTTCTACTCGGGTCTAAGCCAGAGAGAAAGGATGCCTATGCAAGAATAACATATACGTATAATTTTGATGTTAGCTGTCCTACTTTAGAAAGTCTAGTGAAAAATATGTTTGTTGAAGGCAGCAGACATGATTATGGTGCAGTCTGAGGAAGAAACACAACTTCTGTTTCCTCCCTGTTGACATGAAACCTCAAATGGCTAAAAAGCATAGTCCAGAGATGAACATGCCACATGATATACGGCCGAAAATGTATTCTGCATTTTGCTGAGGACGTGGGAAGAATACATTCTGGAAGTCATAGCTTCGTTTCTCATTTGTCCCACACTCTCCTTTTAGTCATCCCCACTTCTGCTTTGAGATTATTATTGTTCTCCAAAAAATGAGGGAAAGCAATGAATTTTCTAGTAAAAAATTTTTATGTGTGTAATATTGGAAAACCATGTTTTTCTCATGAGAAAAGGTGAAAACATAAAAGAAGAATACAGGCATATTTAGGGACTTGGAGTGTGGTACCATTTCTGTTGTATTTTAATAAATAAAACCTGCCTAAAGATCTGGGAGTAAAACATTTCCACTGGTCAGCCTTACAGATCATGTTATAGTAACACACACTTTTAATCCCCATAACCACAATGACACACACCTTTAATCCCAGTGGCCACACTAGTTGCCCTAGAAACCAGGTGGCGCATGACACACACCTTTAATCCCACCTCTAGAGAGGATATAAAAAGTGAGAAAACGGCTCTCAACACACAGTCTCATTCCGAGATTCCGGGAGGCAGTATCGTCATTTCAAACTGTGATCCAGGTAACAGCCAATGATTGACTGACTGTTTTGCTTTTTGGATCTTCAGGTTGAACCCCAATTTCTAACTCTTGAGTTTTTATTAATCGTGTTTCATTGGATTATGCATTTGGAGCAATTGAAAAACCATTAGAAGTATCTACTGCTCAGTGAAAAGAGTATTTTAGAACAGAAAGTAGCTGAATGTGTGAAGAGATTCTTGTGCAGATGAAGAATGTTAGTTTTTCTTTTAATCATGATGCTGTGGAGATAAAAAAAATTGAAACTTACCCAAATTAACATTGGCATACTGTCCATAAATACTGTAGACAAGTCAGAAGGCAAATATCCTATTTTGTCCTTGAAATACAGATTTCTTAGAAACCAGTATTCTTCTAACATGTGTGATCTGCTCAGGTCTACCTCAGCTCTAACAGTAGTTGCGGAACTGGGAACCTTCCATATTCTACCTGCACTGGGAATCTTCCCTATTCTATCTGCCATGCTAGGGAGCAGAGACACAGAAATTAGAAGAACAATGTCCCTGTCCCCATTGGATCTTCTTTACTCTGGTGACTAGTCACAGATATTTTATTTCCTCATGCATCTTTTCTCAGTCTATATGAACTATAGCCATCTTATAGAATTCTTGTAGGTTCATCCTTTCTCAAATGTAGGTACAACTAGAGCTCGCTGCAGCTCCAATACACTTCCTTTCTCCTCTCTAACTCATCTTTGTTGAATCCAATGTGTTCTGAAAAGGATGCTATTCCCTATAAAATTATCAACCCACCTCCAGGGAGCGACCTAAGCAAGAGAACTGCCTTTCTACTGATACCACAAACCCCAGCAACAAGTTTCAGCACTCAACCTTAGAGCAGTCAGCAAAATCCACAGATTTAATTACAGCCGAGTAATTGTAGAAAAGATCATCCATTATTCTAACTGCTCTGGAAGAGAAGAGCCTGCTCTAAAATGACTTGCAGTAGCATAAATGGAGATCTATTCATTAGGACCATGAAATAAAATGAAAATCTGTTTTGTTTGCAGAGCAATGTGATTACCAGCAACGGTAATGACATTATCAGAGGAAAGCATCGTGCCTGCTAGGACACATGCATTCTTTCTGCCCTGGACTTCACTTTCCTCCTCTGATATGTTCACAATAGGACCTACACACCTACAGATGATCATACACATTTCACCATGGTGTTTAGAGATGATACTTCTTAAACAAAAGATTCAGAAGCCATGCTACACAGTCATTTCTTTCCAATGATTCTGAAAGTGTTTAGGGATTTTAGATTTTTAAACCTTTTGGGTTACTTTCAGAGTAGGTGGATTAAAAGACTAGCACAGCATTTTTCTTATAAAAGATTTTATTTAAATTGGAAATGAAGCTGGTATTGAGGAGTTAAAGAGACTAAAAAACTAGAAATAGGGTCTTAGTGGGGTAAGCCCTACGTATTTGACTTTATTTTAATCTCAAAGAAGGATTTAGAGCAAGGATTATAAAGCAGGGGCAGGGAGATTGAAGAGATGAAAGAATAAAGTGATGCTGAGAAATTCAAAAGCTTTTATTTTTTATAATTTCAATTAAGAATTCAATATATTTGCAACCACTGAAATTATAACAATTCAGAATGGGATGGGATAATCAATTTCATCTGAAAATCTTTTTACTTGGCTTAATAGAAATGTGACAACTGACTGGGACAATGGGGGTGAGGATGAGAGCAATTAAAAGGAAGAATTTATATCCCTTGGCCAACACTGCAGAAAAAGCTGAGAAAGAGACTTGAAATTGAAAGAAAAAAAAAAAGACAAGCAGTTAGCTAGAATGATTCCACAAGAAACTAATCATTTGCATTGGGCATTGAAAAGCCAAAGTAGAGACAAAAAATGGTACAGAAACAGCTGCTTCTTTGGTACTAAGTTTTATGTGTGTATGCTTACAAGCTATGCTGCTTAGTTAGAGGATGTTTGCATTGGTTCCTCATTGCACTATACTTTCTTCTATACTTAGGGTAGATGTTCCAAGTCTCACTTCATAGACAGAAAAACTAGAGCACACATACAAGACTTCCAATCACAATGGAAAAGAGGATGGAAATTCTTTTGAGTTACAGTTCAGTTGTCTTTCTACCAGGCCTTCCCATAACCATGGCCTGCCCCTACCTTTTCTTTAGCTTAAACAAACAGAGGGCAAAGAATCTGTTCTTGGTCTTAACTTGTCTAGTTAGGGTCAGTGAGATAGCTCAGCAGGGCAAGGCACTTGCTGTCAAACCTAACAACCTTGGCTCCATCCCTGTGACCCACAAAGTGAAGGAGGAAACATTCCCCTGAAAGTTGTCCTTTGGTGCTGTTCAGAATATCACAATATGACCTTCTTTGAAAGTTCGATTTCATGCTATAGGATGATTTTCTAAAATTCACATTTAGCTTCTGGGTTTTTCTCCACAGTCTGGGATTCATTTTCATAACAGAGCAGTTATCCACAAACCTGGAGAAAAATATGCAGAGAAAAAGCAATCAAAGGAAGTCAATAATGCCCCACTCCACTACAATGCAAAGGTGTCATACACATCTGTCTCTGGTCAACTTAACTTCTTCTGTTTCCTAGAAATTGTTTAAGATATTTCCAGTGGGTCAGAGAGAGATTGCATCCAGTTCTTTCATAAAGGATGGGCAGTTACTAGACACATGTTTTGGACCCACATGTTTATAGGCCATGACATCTTAAAATAAATTCTCTACATAAATTATTTCAGTATCCAGAAGATTAGAGAGCTCTTCATTGAAAACAGTTTCCATAACTGTACTACTAATTTAGCTTAATTTTCTCCTGAATCAGAGTATATAAAATAGGGTATTTCAGTGGATGGTTGAATAATTCCTGAAAACCCAAAGAATTAGATCATATTCAAGCCTCACCAGTGCATCTGACTGAGTCTCTACTACATTTCACCCTCCGTTCAATTTTCTGGAGTTCAGAGTAGTGGGACTCAATTTAGGTTTATTATCAGTAAGTTATGGCCGATGCATCTAATTTATTTCTTTAAAGGAATTACTGGATGGGATAGCCTTAGGACATAGAAAGCACAGTTTATATAAATGTGATGTGGTAAAACTTCATCAAGGGAGTTAATGAGGTCAGTCACAATGTTTTTGACAAGAGATGCGAAAACTTAAATTAGAAACTAGGGAACTTTAGATAGGAAGTTGCAGTTTTTTAAAAAATCACATCCAAGTGATGATGCAGAATGAGAATAGATAAGCAACACCACTGCACCCCCTGCAACAGACCATATAAATGGTTTTCACTGTCAGAAAGTAATTCAAGTACCACAGTACTTAGATAAAAAGTTTGCTGGACATTACAATCAAACTTCAAAAGGCTTTAGACTGGGCTAAAAAAAATTGAGGTTCATAAAGTGAAGATCTATCTGTCTTCAAGGGGGAGAAATACGTAGGGAATTTATCTGGAGAAGCAACTACATCTGAAGAGAAGAGGGAAATCATACATAGAACACCACCACATATGATATAAATTAACTATAAACAGAATTTAATCAGAGAGAGCAATGTGATCCTTACTCAAAAATAAAATGGAGAACACAGTCTAGAATGAAGAAAGTTACTTGTAAATTGACTGACATGGGATAATGTTCTTGGACACTGTAAAGATTTGTCACTCATATTGGTTTAATAAAATGCTGATGAGCCAGTAGCCAGGCAGGAAGTATAGGCAGGGCAACCAGACTAAGAGAACTCTGGGAATAGAAAAGCAAGTCATCAGTAAGACGCAGAGAAAACAAGATGAGAATGACTTACTGAAAAAAGGTACCAAACCATGGGGTTAAACATAGATAAAATTTGTATGTTAATTCAAGTTGTAAGAGCTAGTTAGTAATAAGCCAAAGCTAAGAGACCAATCAGTTTTTAATTAACATAAGCCTCTGTGTGCTTCTTTGGGACTTAACAGCTACAGGATTGGGTGAGACAGAAACTTCTGTCTACAGTTGACCTATGCTGATTCTTTTTAAATGGTTCCTTATATTTTAGATTATAACTTCAGTTTTAGAAGCTTTTTGTGTTGTTTCATTGGTTGGTTAATTGTCTTGACAATTTCATATATGTATGTAATGTATTATGGTGATCCTCTCCCCACCCATATATCCCTGTCATTACTATCAAGAAATCCTCATCCCTACTTATCCCTGATGTGAGATTTCCCTCTATGTGCTGTGATTATCATTGATTAATAAAGAACTGCTTTAAGCCTATGATACGTTAGAGCAGAGCTAGGCAGGGAAAACTAAACTGAATGCTGGGAGAAAGAAGGGCAGAGTCGAGAAAGAAGCCATGTAGCCCCACTGGATATAGACACTGGGACTTTTCCCAGTAAATCACAGCCTTATGGCAATACACAGATTAATAGAATTAGATTAAATTAATATGCAAGAGTTAGCCAATAAGAAGCTACAGCTAATGGGCCAAGCAGTGATTCAATTAATACAGTTTTTGTGTGATTATTTTGGGGCTAAGCGGCCAGGAACTAACTAGTGGCCTCCTTACAAAATATCCCTTTCCCAGAATCAGGACTTCTGGTTTGGTTTTGTTGCCTATTTAGTTTAGCCAGGGTCATTAGTGTGGTCTCTGTATTGAAACTCTCCTTTGGTGGGGTGATCAGTAAATACACTGAAGGCAACAATTCTGTCTTCCTGAATCTTTCAATCAGTAGCAAATGGTTCAAATGGGATGTCTAGAGTTTCCTGCCGCCCCCTTCTCCATC
Source organism: Microtus ochrogaster (assembly GCF_000317375.1). Taxonomy (NCBI): domain Eukaryota; kingdom Metazoa; phylum Chordata; class Mammalia; order Rodentia; family Cricetidae; genus Microtus; species Microtus ochrogaster. The sequence continues at coordinate 71,932,721 of NC_022009.1, forward strand.
CAGACCTGGCTATTGATAGGCCCATTCTTAACCCAGTGAGGGTATTGCAAATGATGTGCGTTCATGGTTACAATGTTTATGTCTTGTCTGAAAGATGACTTTTAACATCCTCCCCTTTTTCAGACTCCTATATTCTTTCTGACCACACTTCAACAATATCCCCCAAGCCTTAGAGTGGATGACCTAAATGTCTTGTACAGATTGAGCCTTCATTCATCACTAATTCCCAGTACCTTGCTTAAATATTCATCACCAGTCCTTGGAAAGGGAATATTCTCACATCAAGGCTGAAAGCAGCATCTGTCTGTGGGTATAGATGTAAATTTGTAAAGGCAGTTGATGCCCTGTCAATTAAGGTAAATAAAAAAAAATTGTTTTCCCCAGAGTAAATGGTCTCCCTCACCATAGGCTTTTGACCAACCTTACAGGACCAGGTATGGATTCTCTTCGGTGAAAGAGGGACATAAGAACCAATGCTATTTCACTACCAGGCACATATTGCCTGGAAGGTTGCCTTGTGAATCATAAAAGTCACCCCTGGTAAGATCACTGATGCCTCTTCCCCACCAGCAGCCTACACAATACCTCCCAGAATTATGAAAGACAGCTGGCAGGAAGGAGTCTAGTTCAGTTGCAATTTGATTTCTCTATATTATACATATGCCATGTGTGATTTCTTCAGCAGCACATCCCTATCATCTGGCTATGGGGACAATTAAGAGGAATGGAAAGAGCCTACATTCCTTGGGTAACCTTTGGACATTCCCTGACCATCAACCACTCATGAGGCACCCCACCCCTGGTTCTAGGGATTTGTTTAATAACCTACAACTTAACAGAAACCGGGAAGTATAAATGAGAGTTAAGCTGGATCACAAGTTCTCAATGCCAAGGATATATAGAGGAGCAAGACATTTCACTCCAAGGAGACAATAACTACTGCTTTCAAATATTCTGATGGCTACGAGAAAATTTTTTCCAAATGGCTTGAAAGAGAATGCTTTTACAAGTACTGAACAAAATATAAAAATAACAGAGTTTCGTCATTATAAAAGAAAACTTTTTACTCACAATTATACAAAGCTTAAACTGATTGCCTTGCTGCAAGTTTTCAATCATTGGCTAATGTTCTTCTAAGGATTTGATAAAAATTCATATATCCCATGACATCTGGAGTATATAAACTAGAACAACAAAACAAATCTTCAAATAACTCTAAGTTTACTATTTGGGAATAGATAAACAAATGCCCTGAGATGGAAGCACAATTTCTTTTCTTTGTAATTTGCCCAAATAACTTCTTCTCCTTTTACCTCTATTTTCTTGCCTGTGAAATGAAAGTAATTCTATTTGCCATCTTGGGACAGATGGGAGACTCTGTAATGACTTTGGAGCCCAGAGTATTTTTCACTACAAATTATCCATGTTTTTCCATTGCTGTTTTAGGAAAGAAATCGAGATTATTTGTTTGAATACAAAATAAGTTCAAAGTTTAGGAGAGTGTCCTCAAATTACAATTTTCTTTGATTAAAATAATAAAATAAAAGTGAGATGTGATTTTAACTAGTCAGTTCCCTTGGTGGGGAAACTAGCAATACAGTTTCTGGATGCTCCCAAAGCATTATATGAATTCTGTTCTGCTATCCCAAGAACTCCCAGGTTCTGTTTAAGCACATTGGCTAGGTACCAGCTCATCCATCACTCTCGCCTCTAAATACACAAAGGACAACCTGCTAAAACAGAATAAACAGGACGCAATAACTGGAGGTTTAAAACTATTCTAACTAGTATTTTTTAATGTGTATATATATGAACTCAGTTTTAACTATATTTTTCTTGAATTTGAGGCTTCTTAGACCCTATTCCTTCTCAAACCCATTTGCCTGAACTATTCCTTTTATCCTCCCAAAGTATAGTCTGAGCACACAGAGAGCTCATCTATGATTCACTTCAAAGGGAAAAGACAGAGTAAAAAACATCATGAGACAAATGTTATATGCATAAAATACTCAGATTTTTTATTTCAGAAAAATATGGATTCTAAGCTAAATGGCCATGAGTCACAATAAAATATTAGAAAGTGTTTATACTGACATTCTGGTTACTTCCATTGACAAGATAAGGTTAAATTTTTCTTTCACTTTTCTATTCTTTTTTGTTTGTTGACATCAAAAGAAAGAAACTTCACCGTTCTGCAGAAAGGAGAAAAATGTCAAAGTCTGTTTGGTGAAGTCTACTGAGTGAAAATAATCAATATTTAGAAAACAGCAATGGCTAGTGCCATCTATCTTGTGAGGGGCGGTGGGCTTTGAACAGGCGTCATCATACTGTGCAATCCGATGGGCAGACTTTCAGAATAAAATAAATATAATGCTTGCCTTCCTCAAAGATACATCTGAATGAAGTTCGTAAAGAGCTCCTTAGTGCTCTCCCAGGAGAGTTAACTCACAATAGAACATTTGTGGTATAGATGGTGATTTATAATTTTAGTTCATTGATATTATTGATTTGGGGTATGAATATCAATTATTTTTCAAGAATTACATTTTTATCAGTTCCCCTGCATTATCCATACATATTTTAATTTATATCTGAGGCACAACCTAAGTATCTAACTCTGAAACACACGAAAATTTGACAGTTTTATAGTTTAACTTTGGCATCATGTACACATTTAGGACACAGTAGAAATCAAGAAGCCATGAAGTAGTGAAGGGGAAGAGAAACAAGAGAATTATCATATCCATTATTAATGGTAAATAACAGTAAGAAAAATCATATTAGATCTTCAGACACACATCAATCATATGGCACCCAGAGTCATTTGCACATCAGAATTCAGACAGATGTAAAAATTCCAACCATGCCAAAATTTATGATATTCAGTACTGTATAAAGAACAAGTATTTTAATATGTATCTTTATTTCATTTCATATATCTTTATTTGAACATTAGGAAAAATAATATGTGATATGATGAGATACAACAAATGCTTCCTGTGCAGGGCCCAGGCAAGCAATATTTGCCATAAAATAATAGCTTGCCAATAATCTCTCATGCCATGCAACTTTTGTCTCTTCTTGTAAAACAAAGAGAACAAAACTAACCCACACTCTAATGCCAGGCTGCCATGCTCCACCCTGAAGTGTATGATTCTGTTTTCTAAATGAAAAAAAAAAATCATCAGCCTGGTGATTGCTGTTAGAGCAGCTTCAAATTCGATTTCACTTTATCCTTTCTCATCAAAACATTTATATTGTTTATCTTTGCCAAGAAGGTTTATAATCCCTCTCATTAAGATTCTTAATAGATACTGCAAACCTTAGAGCAGGAGCCACTAAGAAGCAATTTAAAATAACTATGTGTCAGTCGTATAGGTTGTGCTGGACTGGAGGAACAAGATAAGAGCATAATATTAATAAACAAGAACATTTCAGCTCCTAACTACATTTCCATTATTTTAACCTAGGGGTTTAACAGCTTTCAGAATAAAACTGTACTGAAAATTCTTGATATACTACGTTAGGTTATGTGATATCAAACAGTAATATTAAAGAAGATACAAAATACGCCTTATATGTTTACAGTATTTATGTTCATTGTGGTTCAGATTAGCACGATGTCAAACCATTTATCAATAATATTAGTGTCAGACTTGCCATTTTGTCTACATTGGCCTGTGGAAACTGTGGAATTAGGGAGCTGGAAGCAGCCACTGCAAATACGATGAGGTATAATCGGCAGAAAGCCACGAGGCGCATCATATGCAAGTAAATCCACTTTTGATAGAAAAAAGAATCCCATCTGAAAGCTGGAAATGTCCTGAAGGATTCTGGAAGATTGGGTCGTATTGTAAGTCAGTACTAAGTAATTTAAGTCAGTGAGATAACCACGATAGTGAATTCAGCTCCACATAGAAAGTGGCATGCAACAGACCAAGAGAGCTAATGCTCACCAAAACAGTGATAGTAATTTGGGGATAAAATTAGCACTAAAATCAGTAATAGTATCTTTAATGCTACTTTTTAAGTGGTTTTGTCTTACCTGTTATTCATAAATATGAATGTATTTCAACACCTAACTGGTTTGTCATTGTTTCAACCCTATCTGAATCTGTATGTCTATGTATGTTTAAGTACCCACATTTAAAGATATCATGATATATTGTCATAAACACATAGATGTTTAAATATGTAACGGTAGGCATTTGTACATATTTCTACATCAATATATAAAAATATATCTATTTCTATGTAACAATAGCTATATATACTTATATATAGGAATATAAGAGTATATACTATTTAATTATAGAAAATGTGTATTATATGCATGTATATATTGCACATAGAGAGAATGAGAAGAGAGAAAGCGCTCTCCTTGTATGATCTTTCCTTCCTGAGCAACTCAGCTTTGCCTTTTAGTTAACAGTGTTTCTGTGAGTGACCTTACATAGTTTACATAGGAGTAGATTTAAATATCATTTTAGGAGTATTTCTCCTTGCTCTTTCCACCAGTCACAAACTTGTCCTTTACTTGCGAAATGGACCATCAGTCAAATTTAAGTGAAGTGCATATTTTCAAAGTGTACTCGAAAGCTGGCTAATTTAAAATATGGAATGCTGGGCCCACACTGTCAGTGAGACGACACCCCATGGAGCCACGCAAGGAAGGAACGCCCACACTGAAGCCAACAAACTCCCTTTAAATCCTTGATGTTAGGAACACGTTAATGACAAGGTCCTTTCTTTCTGTGGTGCTGGTTCATAGAAAATACAATAGTTTGTGTCTCTTAAATGAAGTCTTATCGTGCTTTTTTTTTTTTGCCTTTCTACTTATGTAGATTGCAAAGCTAGCCAAGTTCCCAGGAGCTGATATTATCTCTCAAGCTCATTACATACATGCCACTGTTGCTGGTGATTCTCAAGTCATATAATAGCAATCACAAAGATGATTTTAGACAATTGCAAATCTTTGAAAGAAAATGATAACGTATCTAATCCAATCATTCCCCCTTTTTTAGTATAGTCCAAGATTCTTTGAAATGACTATGTGACCAATTCAGTTAGATAAAAGTAAATATCACTGTTGAGCCACAGGTACCAATGTCTTTTCTTAGGTACTACTAGCCAGAGGTGGTATATTGGAGTACCAGATAACCATCATAGCAACTATGATGTTTGTGTCTCATAGCCAGAGCTCAGAGGGAGGCTAACATGGCCCATCATTTTCTTTTAATATATGAAGGAAGTGAAGCAACTTCTCCTATACTACACATGAGAAGGTAAGGGTATGCATTCATTAAAAAAATAAACCTTTGGGGATAATGCCCACTATATTTTTACACTAGTTCTACTTTCCTTAGCTTATGAACTGGCTTCATTTCATTTGGTTATTTTTGAGAACCCTGTGACTTATTAAAAAAAAATTTTGCATCTAGGTTATTCACAAGAAAGGGGTACAGGAAGATGGGATATTTTTCCAAAGTCCACTTTCTACAAAATACAGAGGTAGATATAAAACGTGGATCATCTTGCAAATCAGTGCAAGTTTCGTCTGTTCTGTGATGCCATAGCTCAAACTCACCCTTATGTATGAAGCAATTACATCCAGTGTGTACTACATACCTCCATCTACATTCTGCCTTCCGAGTAAAAGCAAAATAAAACAAAAAAAAACCTAGTCTTAACAAGGAAGCACCAATATTAAACAATACTAAAGTTTAGTATGCAAAGAAATAAACTGATATGCTTTAGAGTTACAGAATCTCTTTTGACTTATATAGATGATATTCAAACTGAGTGTTTTCATACTGTCCAGTTATTAACACTCCACACAGTTGCTCATAGTTGACATCAAGGATAGAAACAGAACTCTTGTCCAGCTCTGAGAACCATGATGCATACTATTGATAAGAAAAAAGATGTGTCTCATTTGTTTAACTATGTAAAGATGTGTTGCATTTGTTTCACTGTGTAAAGTTGTGTTGCAGAAGATAAGTTTAACTCTGGAAAGATATGTTGCATGTGTTTAATTATGTAAACATGTGCTATTTACCTTGCCTGCCAAAGGGCCTGATGGGTCCAATAAAAAGCTGAATGGTCAATAGTGAGGGAGGTGGTGTAGGCGGAACTTCTTGGCAGGGAGAATAGTTAGGAGAAGGAATTTAGGGTCCCAGGGAGTAAAAAAAAAGGGACACCAGGGAGACACCAGAGGCCAGACAGACAGATACAGAGGCCTCAAGAAAGTAGGACATACAGAATGAAAGGAAGATAAAAAGTCCTGACGCAAAATGTAGATGAATAGAAACAAGTTAAAATAAGTTAAAAGAGTTAGTGGGACAAGCTTCAGCAAAGGCCAAGCATTCATAATTAATAAGTCTCCGTGTCTTTATTTGGGTGCTGGTTGGTGGTCCAAAGAAAACGCCAACTACATTCATTGTGGTTTGAATGAGAACTGCCCACAGAGGCTTACAGGCTCAAATGCTTTGTCCCCAGATGACAAAACTGTTTGCTAAGAATTACAAGATATGGCTTTATTGGAAGAGATGTGTCTGGGTTGGAGAAGGCATGTCACTGGAATGGGCTTTGATGTTTCAAAGCCCAGCTAGCTCTCTGTGCTTCCTGTGGACCAGATGCAAGCTCTCAACTTCTGCTCCAGCAGCCACCCTGGCAGCCTGCTTGTTGCCATGCTCCCCATCATAATGTTCACAAACTCATCCTCTGAAACTGTTAGCAGGTCCCCAGTCAAATACGTTATTTTATAAATTGCCTTAGTTACAGTGTTTCTTCATAGCAATCTTAAGATGTGCGCCTCACAAACATGCAGTTAGCCTCACTTAGTTCAAAATAGGCAACTTTCTAGTTTATCTTGAATCTCTTTTGACTTATATAGATGGTATTCAAACTGAGTGTTTTCATACTGTCTAGATGTTAACACTCCACAGTTGCTCATAGTTGACATCAAGGATAGAAACAGAACTCTTGTCCAGCTCTGAGAACCATGATGCATAATATTGATAAGAAAAAAGAAAAACCCTCAACTTCCCTGTATCCTGCCACATGCTCTCTCTGCCCTACCTCTGTGTCCCTGCTTCCTGGATGTGAAATTTTAAATGTGCACCCATTCTCGGATGGAAGTCCAAGTACATCTCCCCACTAAGGTAAATGCCAGCCTCCACCATCTCCTGATACTTCACAGGAAAAGTTATTCTTCTGTAAGCATAGCCAGTCTTTCAGAGATTTTAACTTTTTCTTTTGCACAGCTTGATAGAAATACTAACGGAGAAAAGATTAAGGCAAGAATATACATTATACACCTGTTTCTCCATTAAAAGGTGTGTGTGTGTGTGTGTGTGTGTGTGTGTGTGTGTGTGTGTGTGTGTGTGTTGTTCTCAATGGAAGAGGATTATATTGTCTTTTCAAGGGGAAACATTCTCTCTTCCCCTCAGGTTTCTGGCTGCTGGCTGCTGGCTGCTTGCTGATTAATTTAAACCTACAGACAACTGGTTTCCTTATTAATGATTCTGCCAGGTTTCCAGAACATAGTGGGATTAACCTGCTTTCAGTGCAGACTGCTTCTTTTTTAAGAAACGATTACCTTATAATAAAACATGAGAGGCTATGTAGCATTGCAACTCCAGAGTGAACACACGGAAAATCATGGTCTGTCTCCTCAGAGCTCAGAAATATAGCTATCTGCTGGAAGTTATCAATACTTCATGCCATGCTTCTGTGGCCAGACATACATAACACAACCAGAGACTTCCTACATTTGTGCCAGCAAATTGAGAAAACTTCTAAAACTCCAACTGAAGTAACTAGAGAGAAGAAACATTGAGGAGGTGAGGGTAAACTGAGATTGTCATTTAGTCAGATGTAAGTCTAAACAGTTTCATTAAACCACACTTGAAGAAAGATCATGTGAACAGCAGGCAGCTTGTAAGTGTAGAGGAAATGGAAAAACTAACAAGTTTTGGTACTTCACACCGACATGTTCTCAGAGGCCAGTCCAATGAGGAAGTCCGTGCTACGTGTAAGGACAAACATAGCCCCTGTCAGTTTTACACAATCAAGCCCATTCTGAAACCAGTCCAGCACTGCTTCCTACATAGCTGGCTTCGTAGCAAATGGCATGGGGGGTCAGTTAGGCTCATACAACCTCACTGTGAACTAAGCTTCCCAAGCTCACGTCATGGGAGTGGTCTGAGATGCACTTTCGGTGTCTTCTGTCCAAACTGCTGAGCCCTGAAAACCAGAGGACCAGAGCTAGACACCATAGGCACATCAGAGAACCATCTTTCATTTGTGTAAGAGCATATTTACTCTGCTTTCAAGTGTTCACAAATCGCCACACTAGTAAACACTCTTCCAGTGTACTCTGCTTCCGAATAGAGGCCAGAATTAACCAGAGCTCAGAAATTGTACTCATTATTTTATATCAGGCTTCCTCGGATATATATATATATATGAAGATGACCCTCAAAACCTCTCCATTCCTTTGATATTTTAGTTTCCAATACTTCAAATGAATGGCATTTGGGGGACACATCCTACAGTCAGACAAATATTCTGGAATTTCCTGTAGCGAAGACGAAAGTACCAGTAGCACTCACAGAGGCAAAACCAAATGGTCATTACTGGTACCATCCTAAAGACAAGCTTGAAACTAGTCTATCTTCAAGGAGCTGAGACTACACAAAAAGAAAATAGATAAAGAAACAGACAATATCTCTTTATCCTCTGACTTCAATAAGGATGATGTGTCTTAAAATAAGATTTATGGGTATTGCATAGGAGTGTGCATTGCATTTTGAACAAGCTAGTCAGATCAGTTTTATATACAGTATATATATGTACGTTTGGAATGGACAAATAATATCCCCCATCACCACTAAATAAACCAGTACACACAACAGGAAAGGTAAAGCAAAGAAATTTAATTTTTTAAAGAAGAAAAAATGGGATGGATTAAATATGTCCCCATTTGGCTATCTTTTCTCTTTGTTTGCCTCAGAGACGGACAGCCGAAAGTAAAGGCAGGCCAGCTGTAGCTACAGCATGGAAGGCAGACCTGGGAGCTGGACAGCTCCCTGCTCCCAGGCACACTCTACCATGCCCAGAGCTTAAAATTCCCTGTGAATTCAGGATTCAGCAAACCTGGGGTTCAGTTTCAGGTCTGGAGCTTGGCCGTCCCCCTCGCACAAGACTCTAACCAGAACCGGCCTGTGAACAAGGCAGCATCGAGGCAGGGCGGAGCCCTTCCAGCAGGGCGGCGCCCTTCCAGCAGGGCAGCCACCTCACATGACATGACATGCTTTGAAAAACGGGTGAAAAACTAGGAAAACCTGAGAAGGATGAAAAAAGTCAGAGACACAAAACACTTCAGAAAATAAAACACCACTTTGGTTTATTCGTGTAAATAAACAAAAATTAAAAACTCCAAAAGAAAGCAGGAAACATGATTCTAACACGCAGATTCTAATACGCAGATTCCAACATATGAGTTTCTCCTCAGGTTTTTCTGTGGCTTCTGCTCACGTGAATGGTGTGAAATTCTGCGTGGCATTTGCCTGCAAAACGTGGCTGGCCCTGTCCCCAAGTTCTTTCCAAATACAAAACTTGTATTGACTTCCCAGGGCTGTGTCTTTAAAGTGTGACAGGGTTCTTTGTTCCTTTCTATTTGGGGCATCATTTTAAAAATTAAATTCTAAATGTGTTTCCACCAGAGGGCAGTAAATAAAAAACAAACAAACAAACGACTCTTTTCACTGAATACAAAATCAGACAAAACTGCCTCCAAAATCAGACAAAGAGCATTCCACTTTCTCGAGAATTCGGCAGGTTTGCAGGCTCAGAAACCCTCCCTGCTAAAAAATTCTTATTTGCTCTCCTCTCCTGGACATGTTGTCCATGGTCTCCTTCCCCAGTACTCAAAACATGGCCCACAAACATACCCTGCGAGGAACCAGGGAAGCTGATTTTACAAAACCCGAAGCATTTCTTTCACCGTGGATGTGTTGTCCTGCGCATCCACCCAGGGCCTACCGGGCTCTGAAATGGCTTCCCTGCTGGTCAAAGGACTTGGTAGGCTCCACTCACTGTTTTTCATTGTTGTGAGGAGACACTGGCAAGAGGCAGCAGTTCTATCTAAAACTGTGGATGCTGATCAGGAATACAGGAAGGACAGCAATGCCATCCAGTGGTCATCAGGAGTCTTGCTGCCTGTGACAGCCTTAAGCTTCCTCTGTACTGCTTGGGTGGAAGAGAAGCCTGAGGATGCCTTCTGCAGATCCCAGGTTTGGGAACTAGCCAGGGTAAAAGCACGTCAGCGAGGCAATCTGAACACCCTGTCACATCACAGCCTACCTTCTCAACTGAAAAACGAGGATAAAGATGGTGTGGCTGAGTTAGGTCCAGGAGGAAAATGGAAAAGCTTTGTTCTCAGAGATGCTCAAGCAGAACTGCTTCCCAGAAACACCTCATCGGGTATGAAATAGAGAATCTTGGGATCACCAGTACCTCTGAGTTGCAGCATCCAGGGATATTTCCCAAGAATCTGAATTTCTAAAGGGATGCAGGGCAGTCTTCTGCAGGGACTCTGGCCTTGGCTGAGGACTGGCTGCTGGGAATTCACTGCTTTTGTCTCTTCTTTCTCCTTCAGGCAGTGTTTTACCTCCATCCTAGCTCCAGCTGTCTTTTCTGGCTTAAAAAAAACTTTAAAGACTTATTTTTTCTAGCCACCTCTGTCGGGGCCTCACACTGAACCACCAGGGAATTCCCTTTGCTGTTAGGAATCTGAACTGTAAAACTTACCGGGTAGAGAATCAACACCTCAACACCACGGGGACAATGACATGCTGATGGCAAATGTACTGAACACAAAAAAGCTTTTCTCTAATTGTCCATCACTTGGTAAACACCAAAGCTTGTTACTCCTATCACAGTTATTTTTATGCTAGCTGGCCAAGCTTTCAATGAGCTATCATTATTTGAACGGCGGGACATTAGTGGATTGAGGACTGGCTACCCAGCCAGCCGACTCACCTATCACCCTGCCATACTGTCCTTGTTTTTACTGATATTTTTAACGAAAGCCTCCTTTCATCTATTTTCTGTGTAACAATAATGACAGCAGAGCTGTGGATCTCTAGAGATCTGATACTCAATAAGAACAGAAACATTTTCTCAGCACCAAGTACTGCCTGATGTTGAACAAGGTAGGTCTCTCTCTCTCTCTCTCTCTCTCTCTCTCTCTCTCTCTCTCTCTCTGTAAATCAATGTCAGATAAATAGAATATAGACAAGCAGTCAGACACGCAGAGAGACAATTAGATAGAATTGTATTTTTTAAATTTCCAAGCAGGTATTTTCATCTTCAAATTAAAGAATGGATGCTCCTAGCTGGCCCCACAATATAAACTTACACAGCCAATCTCCCACTCAACCATTTCTGGGTGGCCATTTCTATGCCTCTAGAAGTTCTTGCCAGCATTCAGGTATTCACCTGTGCACCAACAGACTTGATTCTCTAGTTTGTCTTCTATAACATCTGCAGACTTTGCCCTAGAAGTCTAGGTTGTGTTTCTAAGCCTCTTAGTCCTCTTTGAGTAGGTAGATCACTAGATATGCCAGGATAACCTCTTGACTCCTTCTGGTAAGCCATACCTGGTAGGAAGCAAAGCTACATGGCCTGAGCGTCACAAACAGTGTGCACACAAGTACAAGATTCTCTTTCCATAAAGATGAGGCCTATTGTTGTTTCCTTTCCCCAGAAATGTGTTCTTTCTAGTTTCCAATTTCTTTTACTTCCCATGATATCTAAGTGATGAGGCCTGAGTCTATGATGTTGCCAGCATCTATGAGAATAAAGACATCCATAGAAATTTATGCAAACATACTGGGATAAAGAATGAAAGAATATGAATATGAGAATAAGAATATGAGAGCAAATTTAAAAAATACTAGCAGGAGAAAATAGCAAGTGCTATTACTATACTATTTATATGGTAGCATACGTGTTTCAAAATTACCAATAACTGCTCTGCAAATGTCAATGAACACTTGCCTTGCCTTGGTTGTGAGGAAGCCATAGATGATACAAGAAAGAGAAAGCATTTGTCTAGGCTATTGAGGAAATATATTTTCAAGATAAGGTCACAACTTTAAGTGTCAGCATTGGTTCAAAAAGGTACATACTAAGAAAGGTATAAGGAGCATAACCACTGTGTGCTATTAGGGTTTGAAAGAACCCTGCCATAGCCAGTAGTAGTCACAGGAAGCTTCTAAAACAAACAGCTCTTGCACTGATCAGTATAACTGAAGTCATCTAAGTATGGAGGTTCTCTAGAGCTCACAGAGATCAGAAAGTGTATCTGGAAGAATTGGAGGTTCCTGAAAGAACATACACCTGAACCTGGGATTTCATGAGATGACAGTATGGCTAGATTGTGAATAATGAAAAATGTAGAGTTCAGAATTAATCCTTTAGGATTCATCTATAGGATTTTGAAGAAACAATGTTTTTCCCCCTCCAAACACACACACACACACACACACACACACACACACACACACATTGTTGTAGGAAAATCAGTATAAATAGAGTCAATAGGAGGCTTAGAGAATATTCTAGGTGCAAAACTGGCAGATAGGCCAGTATCTCTCTAATTTACGTATCCTGTAAAGAGTAAGCAGAAGGTAAATGAGTTATAGATATTCATAGATATCCTAAGCCAAATAAAGGGAAACACACTAAGTTAAGCAAGTAAAATAAACTGCGTTTATATAGGTGTATGCTTGTATGTGTGTGTGTGTGTGTGTGTAGATATGTTTATATGGTGTGTGCATGTAGGTATGTTTACCAATTGCCTTATGCTGTATATTTCCACAACCTCTGACAAGCATGAGAATTGAAGAAGGCAGATATGAAGAAGCAATTCTATATTTCCCTTTACTCACTCCAGGTGTCTGGTGTCAACCTCCCCTCAGATCACACTAGCAACCTCATCAATAACTAGTGAGCCTGCCTGCAAAGACAGATCTAGACATGACCACTTTTTAAAGCTGTTTTTGTTACTTTTGTGAAGGATATCATCAATGATCTTCTACCTGGTCCCCTTTTTCAATTTCTGCACTCCAGTGGTTGGTTGGTTCCTAGAAAGAAGCCAGAGTGACGATACTGGAAACTAAGGAGGTCATATCAGTTCTATGCTCAAAACTCTACAATAGCTTTATCCTAGACAACCAAATAGCCCAACAGGGATCTGGTTGTGTAACAGTTTCCTCCTAGTTTGGAACATTCCGTCCTATGGGGAAGCTCTTTAGACAGGAAGGTAAGCCACCCAAATAGCTTTAAGAAGTCCCTGAGACTGACCAGACTGACTAAGCACTCCTTGCCAGAGTAAACAATAAAGGTTGTGAGTTCTCACAAAGAAGGAATCGGAGTTGCAGAGAAGACTCTGAGGCCAGTTGAGCTGCCTGGAAGAATTTTAGACAAACATAGGCAAGTGGAAAAAATACTTTACGCAGGCTGTGTGGTGTGCTCTAGGTTCTCAACTTTTGCCAGCTGACACCCATGCTTAAGTTGGGGTCAGACTATGAAAATGCAGCTGTCTTTGAGTCATTTCTGATCCCATCAGTAATCCCCTCACCCAAGTTCTTGTAAGTAACCCTAATAAAACTCATGGGTCACCAGGTACAACTATTTTGGTATCTATACTTTGTTCTGCCTTGGCTCCTATCTGGGGTAAGCAGTCAGATGTGTGTTGCACCACCCCAGGAAAAGTTTTGTCACACAATGAGCCTCAAAATCATATATGTCTTTTCACTAGCTCATGCCACCACTCTGAGTTCACTTCCTGCTTCCTCTTTTGTTCCACACCAAGCAGCGTGGCTCTAGTTCTTATCACTGAACACCTCTGACACGGATAATTTGGCTTAGTATTCCTTCTGTCTGGTATTCTCTTCTCCTGTGACTGCTGTATAGCGTCCTCCAGCCAATGTGCTATTGCTTCTTTATGGGGTTCCCATTTCTAACCCATTTGAAAGCCTATATACCTCCTCCCTAGACCTTTCTCGATGCCAGTGTTCTTGTTCTGTTGTTTTCTTCCTGTCTAGTACTCAACACCATCTAACATGCTACCTAATATTTTCTTTGCTTGCTCTGCTTCTATTGTATGTCCCCTGGCAACAGAAGAGGATTTTCCCACCTACTGTGTTTTATGTCAATTGACTAGCATACAGGAGTTAATACATTTTCTGAACTTGCTGATTAATTAATTTCCAACAGCAATTTTGTGAGTAGGTTTAAGAAGCCATTTTCTATACTTTGTAGATAAAGAAATTGAGAGGATGATTTTCAATTTGTTCAAGAGTGGAAGTTAATGCTCAGTTAATTTACAATTTTCTAATTTTCAGATAAGAATCTAGGTCTCTTGACTTTTCCCTCTGTGCAGTAATATCAAAGGGCCATGGTACAAATTATAAACACAACTTTAAACAAATAAAATAATGTCACACACTATAGATATCTTCTTTAAAAATTGTAGTTATTTTTTGATCTATTTAAGTTTGTTCAATATAAAAATTGCACTTGTGTTCCATATAATATAGCAAGAAAAGATATGATAGGTGAATCAACAATATACATGCAGAAATATGAGCATGTCTTAGCAAAATCGTATCTACAGAGATGTGATACCTGTATGTACCAGTGCGGGGGGAGTAACTCTGCATTGCAGACATATTTGAAGAACATTTATTTATGCTAATAAGCCTGAAGGTAGCAAAACTGCAGAGGTTATGGAAACACCAAATGAACAGGGTATCTATGAGCAACCAGCACTAAGGAGTGCATTAGGACATCACACATAGACTGCACTGTCTTCTCTCAAACTCCATAATTCTCTATTCCTTTGTTTGT
>NC_022009.1:71955062-71963961 GCF_000317375.1 Microtus ochrogaster
CCTTTTTATTTAGACAGAAAAGGGGAGGTAATGTGGGATGTCCTTTTGTATATGTGTTGCTTTTATTGGTTAATGAATAAAGCTGCTTTGACCTATGGCAGGGAAGAATATAGCCAGGCTGGCAGAAACATATATAGAAAGTAGGCAGAGCCAAGGAGATGCCATGTAGCTGCCGAAGTAGAAAGATGCCTACCAGTAGGCTACAACCTTGTGGTGATGCACAGATAGATAGAAATGGGTTAATTTAAGATGTAACAGCTAGCTAGACATACACCTGAGCTGCTGGTCAAACAACGTTGCAATTAAAAAAAAAATAAATAAATAAAAATACTTAAGATCAAAAGAAAACATTCAAAGCTGCTTAGAAAACATTTCACAAGTTAGGCCTCTGGGATATTTTTGGTATTTGTTATTATACTTTTAGTGTTTATTAGAATACTTCCACATACTGCTTATAGTCTGTTTAACAATCCTATTGTTTACCAAACTATTTCACTATAGAACGTTATTTTGCTTGACATCCACTAATGTCTCTGGAGCAGTTTGGAAATTTCTAGTGTAGTGAAGGTTTTGAGTGGTTTCTGTCTCCTCATGATACCCTGTTCCTGGCAGAAGTTGCATTTTCTCTCAGGAACTGCAGGCAAACTTTTTTATGTATATACTGAAGGTCAAACAGAAATAAAGCCAATACATTCTTTGTTCTTTTCCAATTGCAATAGAAATACTGGAGGCTGCATTTGCAGACTTAGCTTTCATTAAGAATCTTCTTTTCCTGAGAAGATTCCTCAACACTCCAAGGCATAGCTAGTTCTCCACACACTTCATATGTGGCCAGAGTTCATATCTGTTTTATAGGATTGATGACTTTACAGTGTGCTACTGGTTCACAACCCACAGTCTCCTGATACTCTAATGGTCATTCAAGGCATAGGTTTATAAACAATTGAGTCTCTCTAGCTCTATTGCAAATGCTGCCTCTGAATACTTAGAATCATCAATGGGATACAGCCTGGTGTCATCCAAAACCTGAGTCTCAATTGAGGAATTGTTCATATGTGATTGGTCTTGCTTTTGATACATGTTTTATCAGAGCAATAGAAAGAAAACGAAATCACTGGGGTTCACGAAACGGCCATAAAGTTGTGTGACATACATAAAGTGAACAAGATCCAAAAGGCAAAAAATGGGAAGCATGTACAGATTACAGATTATATTAAGTGCTTTAAAAATTTAAGGCAATGAAAATATAGTCTGTTAGATAAATACTGTGGTTACTTATATTGCAGGTAGAGGAACAAGGCGAGAAGGAGGAAGGAGGGAAAGAGTGAAGATAGTAAAACAACACCCAAGAGTAGGGAACACGACAGAGAAAAATGGAAAGGAAAAATAAGAAATAAAAGAAAGTATAGAAATCAGGGAGGGTGAAAAAGGAGAGTAAACGAAAGAAATGAAGTCAACAGTTTCAAAAGCTGATGAACAGTCACCAGTTGAATCTGCTGTCCGTCATTGACTAACCAGGATACCAGCGATGGACCTCCAGCTCTAACATGGCCTCCTTCCCATAGCTGCCTCTGTACTTGGAGGCTGCACAGTTGGCCAATACTACAATCATTACATTGCTCTGTGACAAAGAATTCAAAGGTCTGCATTTTTTTTATCCCTATTAATATACTCTTTAGGACTGGCCTGCTTCTCTTAAAAATCTTTCTATTTAGTAACAATTAAAAATCTTCAGACATTTACTAATCAGCTTTTAATGAAAATAGAAATTCAATACATGTCTGACTTGCAAACAAAGATAATATTTTATTGCTTTCATTGATTTCAGACTGTAGGCAGTTATGAATATCAGATTTTATAGGTTTTCCTTTCTGTGTTGCTTTTCTTTTGTTCATAGTTTTATCTTTCTAAAGTGCCTTCAAGTTCCTTAACAATTACCCACTGTCCTTTGTGGCCTTATCTATTTTTATTACTTAGCAATAGTCACTTTCCCTCAAGCAGAGTTGCAGTAATTAACCAGAATAGCAGGCTATGACTCAGATCCCCAAATCCTGCTCTGAGTTTCCTTCCCAGCTTCACATTCCAGAAACAGCCTCCAATTAGTCAGAAGGGCCTTTCAGTCTGTGTCTCGGGTAGGGCCTGCGTAAGCCTCCTCTACTCCTAGGAGCATCACAGAAGGTTTGTGTTTGGCTTCGCAGAAGGGAATTTCCTGACCTAATGTGACATGCCACGCCTCACATTTTTCCGTGTTTTCAATTCAAAATGTGTTTATGAGCTTCTAAGCAGCTCCAGGATGTCAAGAAAGCAGCCAGATCCTTGACCTTCGGTTTCATAATCCATTAAATGAAGTCCTATAGAGCAGAAGCTTCCAGCTCCAGAAACACCAGTGTCTTCAAGGACATGCTGTAAAAAGAACTCTCAAGACTTTCAGGGAATCCTATTTGAAGCAGACTTTTGCACAGAGATGGAAAGTGGGATATTTTTACTAAGTACAGTCATATAATCTCAGAAAGGAAAATGTATGTTGCCCTTTCTGTAGAATATAGACAATAATATATCTATGTACACAAGCAAATATGCATGTGGGCACAGTGTAACATGTAGACAAAGAGAAAGTTTATATTAGGTCACAAGGAAGAAGGGAATGCAGGTAAGGGCATGAGGAATGAAAGAGGATATAAAGCTAATGGGTTTTCTAATTCTAACTGTAGAGATTATTTTGGGGTTGGTGGTGGACACATGCATAAAAATATGTTGGATAAGAATGTGTAATGTCCAAAGTGAAGCGTCACTAAAATGACGGTTCTGAAGTAGTTTGTTGAGGTAAAGACTTTAGAATCTGGCTGGTTTCAGTACATGAATTTTTTTGGAAGATTTCTATTTAAAATTTTATTAAAAATTTATTAAGAAAAGTAGCATTTTTGTGTTACTTTTAAGCCACCTTCCTAAATCACTTAGATGATAATTACAGGCAATAATGCAGAGAATTCTCAGAAGTCTTTTTCCCCTGCAATAACTTTCAAGGAACCCGGCTTTGCCAGTTTTCTCTTGTGAAGAGATTCCATGACATGGCAACACTTATGAAAGAAACGTTTTAATTGGGGCTTGCTTTCAGAGGTTTAGTCCATGACCATCATGGTGGGGAGCATGGTGGTTTCCAGACTGACATGGTGCTGGAGAGGAAGTCAAGAGCACTACATCTGGATCAGCAGGCCATTGGAAGAAAGAGAGACACTGGCTGGGCCTCACTTGAGAATTTGAAATCCCAGTGCTTACTCCCAGTAAAATACTTCCTCCCACAAGGTCACACCTACTCCAACAAGGCCGTGCCTTCTAATCTCTGTGAAGCAGAGCCACTCCCTAATGAAGAAGCACTCAAATATATGAGCATCTTAGGGCTCTTACTCAAACTGCCGCTGGGTTTACTGTGGTAAGAAATATGACAACAAAACAATAGGAAATAATATGAACACAATAAAATGTCATATCAGATAAACTTCACATAGGCCAGGATTGGAAAAGTAGAAATCCAGTAATATTTCTGATAATAAAGTATGTTTCAAATGGTGTAAAGGAGATTTGATTGGAGTGCTGGGGCTGAGTGGCGTTAGTATTCAAGGTGTGGTCGATTTGCTGCCTGTTGCCTCCTTCAAATCTCATTTGCCTGCCTTCTTGCCTGATGTCTTTACCACCTGGAGAGTCATCCCTTAAGTCCCCAATTTCCACATCATTCAAACAAACAGAGATATCCCTCTTCTATAAAGAAGTGTCTAATCTTCTAGCTCAAAGTGATTTTTTTTCACAGAATTTTATCTTTTCTTCTTTCACAGAATTATTTTTATTTATTTATTGGTGCTGTTGTTGTCTTATTGAGACAGAGTTTCTCTGTATAACTTTAGAGCCTGTTCTGGAACTCTGTAGACTAGACTGGCCTTGAACTCACAGAGGTCGCACCTGCCTCTGGGATTAAAAAGGCGTGAGCCACCGCCCCCTTGCTCTTTGACAACATTCTTAATTTACATATTGCCAGGACTCTGGCACTAGGTTTAAAGTTCTTAGATGGAACAAATCAAATTTATATTTGCTTGTCTGCTACACTTAATTTAAGACCTTCTTCTATTGGCTCATTCATTCATGTATTCATCTTTTCTTTTTAAAATTACAGCCATCCTATAAAGAAACACAACTCTCACCTCAATGGAAATAAAAGATAGTGTACATTCTGAAGCTAAACATTGGTGATCACAGCCCAAGAATATAGCTTCAGGCTTTTCCCCCAATACCATGTTCCTACATAGCAACAGTTTCAAGACATTTTACAGCAATAAAGAGAATTGTAAATCAAAACATTTTCAAAACATATTAGCAGAAACATTGACTCGGTATCCCAGGTATATATCCCACATCTCTAGTTTCTGTGATGCAAAAAAGTACACAAACACTACGGATGTTCAAATGCTGTGAAAGAGGGAAGAGAAGTTAGGTGCAAACCACGCATCCATTGGTAATATCTTCCCCACAGGCAGGGTTCCCTTGTCTGCTTGGCCAGCCCCTTGCTGGATCAGGCTGTCACATTTCTACCTCCGGCTGATGATAACTACCTTATTACCTCCAAAAGGAGAAACGATTAATGCTACATCAGATTTATAAAGCATATAAGCAAAGCTTATTTGCATTATGACATTGAAATATACTAAATAAACAAGCAGGAAGGATAATCATTAATTACGCTCATAATCAAGCCTCTGAGTGTCAGAAGGAAGGAATCACTGGCAAGAGTGTTTGTCCCCAGGTTTCAACTAGTCCGCAGTGGAAATGAACAGGAAATTGCTCATACGCTTTTCCTCAGGAGGCAAAGGTTGATGACCATAGTGTACGCAGGCTCCATGAAGACGTAGGAGAAGTTCCAGAAAGGAAAGGACTATGGCTTCCCACTTCAGCAACAATTTCCTCTAAAACCAGTAATTGCTATTCCCACCAAGATGGAAGTGCTGAAGCTGAATATAAGAAATATTCAAGTTCTGAGGTGCTTGGAGGACCTCCCTAAGCACCACCTGTGTTTGAAAAGACCACAGAATGCCTGACACACAGTAATGGCTCAGCAAATTAATAAACAGAAGAATCGGGAAGCATGTGGTTAGCTGGTTTCTAGAGTGTAGCCTAGGCCGGTGGTTTCTGCAGTGTAGCCCATGCTCTGTGATGCGTGACTCTTCTTGCCCAAGACAGATGCCTGACCCTAGAAACTTTCAAGCTGAGATAAATTATAAAGGGAGGGGCCTGACAGAGTGGCAGTATAGATTTCAGTCCTGAGCCATAAGAGAAGGCTTGGTGGAAGGAGCAAGGGTGAACCACGAGTAAAGAAGTATGAAAAGGAAAGAGGACACTGAAGCCAAGTCGACAGGAAACATCTAAGGCAAAACCTAGTTGATTCAGATCATAAAGTGAGTCCTGCTAATCCAAAGGATTCAAGAGGGAGACCTTAGACATCTGTTCCTAGTGAAAGTGCCCTGACTTCTATGGATGCTTTCTGTCTCCCTACTTACTCAACAAGCCCAAAGGAGTGCTTGCAATTGCGTTTCAAACCAAGCAAGTATGAAGAGTTTACTTCAGATTCATAAAAGAACCCAACACTGAGATTCTCTTGAGAGGCCCTGGTAAAGGAAGACTGGACTCTCCTGGGAATTTCAGACTCTGTTAATTAATGTCTATATCACAGTGACCTAGACAATATGGTAAAGGAGACTTACATTTCCATATGTTTGTTAAGCGTCTATGCTGTGTGGAATTTTTATTAGTGGGGACTTCATTTCAAACTGTCCCTTAAAGAATGTCTCAAGCATTTGTCCTTCTAATACTGAATTGCTTTGCTAGAGTTATGGATAAAATTAAAACTTTTCAAATCAGCTACATAGTTCAGTTGAACTTGAACTTGTCCATATTGGCTTTCAGGTTTTGATGAGGAAAACTGACCAGGTCTCTTCCTCTTCATGTGGTAGCCTTTAGCTGACCAGCTGGATTGCTTTCTACCCATGTACTGAATTCCCCAGGTTTCCAGAGGACCTAGCTGGTCATTTCCAGTCTCATCCTCGAGCTGGCAGCTACCAGGAAACACTTGTCTTGAGCTGCCTTCTTTACAACTCCGAACCTGGACAATGAAACGCTCCTCAGAGCAGCAGCTGAATGTGTTTGAGATGGCGTGTCTCAGGAGAATTTAAAGCACCGCATGAAGAGTTAGGCTGTGCGGTGATGACATTAAGAAACATCTCTATCTACAGAAGGAAGTAAATTAAAGGATACGGCAACAGTGCTTGAGATACTTTGACCAGGTATGAGAATGAATGACAGAAGATACCCGAAGATAGCACCACTTGGAGGAGGGCACAGGATAAGGTGAAGAGGAAGACCCCAGAAACACTGGCTAGACCGCAGAAAGGAAAAGGGGGACCTTGAGTATGACAACATCACAAGCATTTAGGACTGTCCAGGATAGGAACAACTGGAGAACCACCAGAAATGGGCTGCCCATGCATGCTTAACCATTGCTGGGGAGGATGATGACATGGTTCAGTGAATAAATGCACCAGATGCTGAGATTTATGGCCTGAATTGCAACTCCTGGACCTACATGAGGGGAGGAGAAAAAATCATAAAAGTTGTCCTCTGCCTTTCATACACATGGCAACTCTGTGTGTTCACAGTAACAGACCTATGTATCTTCACATTAATAGATCTACGTGTGAATTACCTTTGTCTGGGTAAACTGAGGTAGGTATCAGAGGGTCGAAGGAAATGGATACGCGGGGTCACAAATTGCAGTGTGCAGTTTCTCACAAATTTCACTCAAGTGTCACTGAGTACCAGTCCCAAGCAAAAGAAAGTCAAAATTTCTGAGTTGAGGGCAACATTGTCTCCTTATATAACCTTGTATGTCAGTATAAGTTTAATGAGCCCATAACCAGCTTGCCTTGGTTTGGCTCTCTTTTGCATTCAATCCTCTTGGGGCACTGGAAGCTTGGGATAGAAACTCTTTCATTTGGTATCATGCCATCTGTTGTAGCACCCTACAATGCTGCATCTCAAAGCCAACACTGCTTAGCTAGCCACACTGTATCTAGACAGGGTGGCTACTGTTCAGCCCAGCCGGTCTCCGTGAAGGACGCAGCTTTCCAGCAAGTGTAGCATCCATTACAAAACTAAATTCTGTTTTCTCTGGCAATTGAGAAACATTTAAAATCTCACTAGGGACATTACATTACTAGAGTGTCATTTCCAAGGGCAACCTATTTAAATGTAAAGTCTCAAGCTCCTCCCCAGTGACTTTCTGAAAACCCATTAAATGGCACGTTTTAATATTTACCGTATTTCACAAAGATGCTGCCTCTCAGTCAGTTTTGCTACTTTATTGTACTAAAGTATTATCATTTTACTATCCCAAGTGTAAAACTGAAAATGCTCTCTCATCAAAAGAGCAGAGATGGTATTGGAAGTCGTTGTTAGCCAGTCAGTACAGAGACAGTGGAGGCTTACAGCACACGCCACCAGAAAGGTCTACTGTGCTTTCCTATGCAGACTCCCAGTGGGAAAGAGTTCTGCTCAAAACAGCTGGTCCCTGAAGACTCACCCCTTCCTTCTCCACTCATTACTCACACTTAAGACTGCAGATGCTAGCCTTCTGAGATTCCTCACGAAGAGTGGAGCCAGTCGCTCGCTCTCAGAAGGATATTCCTGCAGCACTAGAATCTTCTGTTATTGTATCATTTTGCTGATTTCCCCACACATAGCAAAAGGAATGCAGCATGAATGTTCATATGTGCACTGGCTTTGAAATGAAAGGCCTCTAAACCCAAGTCTGAAGTCAGGTAACTCGTTTCTGTTGAATTTTATTGCCTGATATATTTACTTACCTTCTTCCCCATGACCTTTCTTCTTATTCATCCTTATTAGAAAATTCAACAAAAATTCATAGCATAAAGTTGATTTTGGAAAGATATATTGGATCGAGAAAAAGCAACCAAAATGTGATGGGAAGGATATATGAGATTTGTACAAAAGGCATAAAGCAAATTATTTAATGTGGTCTTTGAATGTTTTAAACATGTGTTACAAATATATCAAGCACTCGCTGTGCCTCCATATCATTATGAATATAATTTTATGTGCAATCACAACAAATCTATGAGGATCCTGTTACTGTGCTCAAATTATAGGAGCACAGGAGGCACTGAAGTAATAGCTTCAAAGTCATTCAGCTAGAAAATAACTCCATGGGGATCCAAACCAAGGCCTTGCTGGCCTCTAAGCATGTGTTGTTAATCAGGGTGCTAATCTGACTCCTAAACCAGGTCAAGCCCAATATTAACGTTTAAAGTCACAGAGAGTCATTTACTTCGATAATCTGATTGTATTTTTATATATTATTTAACTCGCAAAGTGCCCTAAGAAACTAGACTTAGCAAGTGCCAGTGTAAGCACTTGACTGTAAATGTATGCTAGTTCATTCAAGCGATGTTTACAAAGCTCATGCTTCCCTGCCTTTCATTTCACTACAAAGACACCTTGTCAGATCTGGCAGTGCATTATTTGGAGAAATTGCCGATTCTCTTTAGGATTCAAACTTAGAGGGGAAATAGAAAATACAGAAACTGCGAAAAATGGTAAATTCATGAGTAACAACAAATAATAATTAAAATTTTTATATGTATTTGTCAGGGTTTAATAGAATAATGGACCCTATCTATCTATCTATCTATCTATCTATCTATCTATCTATCTATCTATCTATCTATCTATCTATCTATCTACTTTTAGGGAGTATTAAAGTGACGTATGGGCTGCAGTCCAGCTAACCCAACATTGGCTGGTTGTGACGGGAAGTTCAAGACTCCACTAGTGGTTCAGT
>NC_022009.1:71964101-71964360 GCF_000317375.1 Microtus ochrogaster
ATCTCAGCTGGTCTTCAGTATATGCTGGCTTCCAAAGAAGTAGACTCTAATGCCAGTGGTGGAATGGATGTGCTAGCGAGGCGAGGGCAGGTAGGCAAAGAGCAAAAGCTTCCTTTTTATGGCCTTATGTAGACTTCCAGCAGAGGTATGATCCAGAATAAAGGTATATCTTCCTGCCTCAAGATCTGGATCAAAGGTGTGTGTCTTCAAGTGGGAAGTACTCTACAACACATGGGCACAGGAGACCACTTCCTACGTA
>NC_022009.1:71965755-72007506 GCF_000317375.1 Microtus ochrogaster
AAAAAAAAGGTGTGTGTTTTCCTACCTCAAGAGTTAAGACAAAAAAATATCTCCCACAGGTGTATTTTCTGGATTGTATTTCATTCCAGATATTCAAGTTGGCAATCAGTAATAGCCATCACTGTGTTTAAGAGTGTAATTGTTTACTTAGTTATGTTGGTCTTCAAATTTTGGGGCATAGTTGTGCCCATTCTGAAGCCCAACTCTTATCTTTCTGTTTGTTTCATCTCAGCAACTGGCAAAGGTGCTTAAGAACTCCGTTGGCTTCTCTCTTTCTACATGGCATATCCCTCCAGTTCACTGGCACAATATTGAACTATTTCCAGAATGCAGGCCCTCCTCACAACCTCCTCTGCTACTAACCAGAACAGAGCCAGTATCACTTCAATGCACATCGAACTCACAGTTCCCAGCATTCTCTGCTTCCTAGCAACAGCCGCAGTGAGCCTGCTAGAACTCAGTGTCTGTGCTGCCTGCCTTCACATGACTCCTTCCACGGGGGACCCAGTATCTCTTTCCTGATGGGACTTGGTTTGCTACATAAATGTGTTCATTTCTAATTCTGTACTGCTAAGCACATTCTAAAATAATGTGTAATATATCTATATTTGTTATAGTTTCTCAGAGTCTTTCTTCTTGCATAGAAATTAAGTTTCTTCCACAAGGGCAATTTTCCTGGGCTTTGTTCACTGATGCATTTCCAATATCAATAATGGTTTCTGACAAACAGTTTCTGACTAATGCTATATGTTCTGAATAAATGAATGTTTAGATAAAAGCCTCCATCCTACCAAATCAGTCACAGCTAAAGAAAAACTCAGCGTAATAGATAAGCCTATTGAAGTGCAACAGATAAAAAGAAATAGAAATTATAGGGAAAAAAACAGTAAAAGATGACTGGGAAACAATGACGTGGTGTGGAACGGGCAGAATTGGAGTACCAGCTGCACAGGAAGCAAAGCCTGGAAGGTATGGGACTTGAGGATAGAGTTACGGTGATTTTTCAATGATAATTGAAAACATCAAGCTCTACACTGACTCAAAAAGAAACATGGAACTCAAGCATTTTAAACATCATGGCTCAGTCTTTGGGCTAAGACCAAGAGAAACACTGTGAATAAAACAAATGAAATACTCGTTTCCTGTCAGTAGACAGGAATCAGACAACAATCTTCAGTCCATCGGAAGTTTCCTACGGTGAAGGAAGTGACGCCGAGTGGTGCATTGCCTCCTACTTGATTTTACAGCTCTCCCTGCCTCTCCTCATCTGTATGAAGGACAGAAGCTTAAAAGCAAAACTTAGTCCAATCCTAAAAATATTGGGTACTTGCGAATAACTCATATTATTAATGCAAAGTGGAGGCAAGTAGTTTTTTTAGGTAAATAAATGTCACTATTCATTTTAATAGACCCATTGATCTATATAAGATAGTGAGGTGCTACTTGTTCCGGCAATCATCCTCTGAAACCCTGTGGTGTTAGTTGTGACCATACAGAGAGCTTCTGTTTGAAGATGACCCTGAGAGAGAAAACAGGGTCTGGAGTTGTCCAAATACTCAAGCACTCTCTCAACATCAATGGAGAAAACAAAGAAAGCACTTTAAAATTCCGTATACTGCCTTTGCTCAGACACCAGCCTGAAATGCATTCTGTAATACCAAATAAAATTTGAAAAAGTAGAGTGTCTCTAGTAGATAAGATTGAAAGGAAAAAATAAGGTCATTTTCTTAGATACTAAAAAAAAAAAGAAAAATCATTCCATCTAATAACTAGACAAAATGGTTTACTCTATGTACTACTGAAGTTTATGTAGAAGAGTTCAGCTAAGTGCTAGGAGAGAACTCTTCTTAGAATTTGCAGATGAGAAACTAATATAAACTCTTGAACATGTATGTGCACACACGTATGCACACACACATGCACACATCATGTGTGAAAGATGTTGTATATTCTAACTCTTGACTATAGTGTTTCTGAATGCAAGTGTGGAGTTTTGATGGCTTTCCAGAAATAGCACTAGGAAGTTAAAGTGGTTTGGTTCTCTTGAATGCTGATTACCTTTTCCTTGTAGACTAGAAACAACACGGTGGCAAGAATGCCATTATCACTGGTAGTCTTTAGGATCTGCACATATTTCCATCCAGCTCTGGGCACATCATCTTGAAATGGAGCTGGCAAGAGCAATGGGGATTTAAGGACAACTCTGCCCCATGCTCTATAAAAAGCATTACAGAAACACTGGACACATTTTGCTCCAAATAAGAAAGCTATCATTTCAGTCAAAGCAATGTGGCATTGTATTGGAAAGCCAGAAAGAGTGCAGAGAAGGGCAGAGGGGAAAGTTATCCAAGGTTACTTAAGCATCAAGGTGGAGAAAAGAATTAGTCAGATGACACCAAACTCTGTTCACGTGAGGATGAAGGTCTGGAAACAACCCAGCCAGATCTCAGACTCCCTGCTCTTACTTTCAAGTGTTATGTTAGGCTAACGATGGATAGAGGGGAGGAAAAGGTGTGAGGAGGGGACTTCAGGACAAGAGAATCTATGATGTCACTACCATATCTTTGAAGCCAAATGGCCATGAGGGCTTATTAATTTTTGTTTAGTATTAGGCTCTTTATCAGGCAGTGTAATAAATTCTTCTAAGGTATCTCATTTAATTCTGACAACATAATAGGATATGGGTGCAGTTAGGTTGATTTACTTACTCAAAGTTACAGCTGTCTATGGACTATTTTACCTTTTTGAAAATCATATCCAGCCTCCAATTGGTCTACAAAGATTTTAAAAAGCTCCCATCTTTGCTCACTCTGGCATTCATCAATTTTCCAGGAAAATTGGCATAACAAGGTAACAGCAGAGAAAGGTCTATCCAAACACCTAGGCAAAATTAGCCTTCATAGCAAAGACAGGTGTCAGGCCAAATGGATAATTTATGAGGAAACGTTTAAAAAATATTTCTCCATATTTGAGACCTATCTAGACTGATTAAGACCCTCAAAACTGCTGAGTGTAAAAGGGCATTTTTCAAAGGGAGATTATAGAGAAATGAAGTTGTGACACTTCCCCTGAGATGGAGAAGGCAGGCATTATTGTTTCCTTACTTGAAGACAAATGAGCAGGGCTTTTGAACTCGGAGACTCTGGGATGCTGATAAGCTTTTCATAATTAGGAGATGCTCAAGATGGCTCCATGTACTAGTTAAGTGTGCCAAGAAACATATGAAATAATTTCTACAGGGACATTTCCTATGGGCCCAATGTAGGTCACATGGAGAGTTGACCTGGCTCAGTTGGGCATGAGGTAAGATGAGGGAACTCAATGCTGGTAGACCACAGAGAAGCAAAGGATGGAGACGGGTGACCACGCTACTTTATCCAGTATACAAGAATGCAAAGGTCTCGTCTACGTTATGGAATCTGTTCTAAGGAATCCCAAAAGTGCACCCAGAACTGGATTCACAGAGGTATACAATGGGAAATAATTTATTCTGGGCCAGAACACAGAACCCGAAAAGAACCTGATGTTAATATAGTAAGAACTTTCCCATGACATATCTTGGCGTCTTCCCTCTAACTCTACAATCTTGATGGAATCCAAGGACAAAGTTGAGAGGAAAAGTTAATGTGGCCATCTGCCAAGCCATACCCTCAGCATTAACAGAAGAACACAGCATGGAGAAACATTTCCTTTGAACGAAGAGTGAAATATCAATTAAGGTTGGACCACAAAGTGAAAATATCCGACTTGTACAAAGAAGACTATTCGGTGTATTGTGGTTTGACTGTGAAGTGTGCCCTATTGGCTCATCTGTTTGAACTCTTGGCCTCCAACCAGTGAGACTGTTTGGAAAGTTTATAGAACCTTTCTGGAGGAAGTGGGTGAATGGGGGCAGCCTCTGGGAAGTTTTCTAGGCAGGCATCACTTTCTGTTCTCCCTGTGCTTTTCTGCAATGGATGCAATGAGACCAGCCACTTCCTGCCTTCCTGTTCCTGTTGCTATGTAAGCCTTTGCTGCCATAGTGAACCACATACCTCAGATCCTAAGGCAGAAGAAGCCTTTCCTTCGTCAAGTTGCTTTCATCAGGTACTTTTGGCAGGTTTCAACAATGAGGAGAGTAATAACCAAGTGTTAATTATTTCTAAATCCATCTTGATTGAATATATATTTAGGGAACAATAAAGATAAATACTTTACATTGCTATATGCTAAACAGAGCTTTTCTGTTTGCCACAAGTACTCCACATATATTATGGAAATGTTTCCATCATTCCTCTACAGACAGGTTTGTTCAAAGTTGTGGGATAAATTCTATTAATTTTTAATTAGGGTAAAACATATAGATACTTGCCACATATCAGACACTTAAGTATTAATACAAAAAAGTCTAAAAGAAAGTTGTTAAAGGGTCAAAGTAAATGTTTTATGCTAATTTTCTCTGAACCTTTAACTGATGCCATGGAAAAGATTTTATAAGTTACTGTAGCCTTGATTATCGTTACAGTGGGCTCACAGGGAAAAAAAATCACACCCACTGCTAAGTGTATACACATATCTACTAAGAAATAGCCTCAGACCCCAGGCTGGCCGAAGCATCTCAACAAAGAATATTGAGTTCCTATTTACTGCACCCAAGAAATAACAGTTAGGACCCAACAAATGGCTAATAAATCAAAACATAAAATTGACTTGAAATGTCCTGGAAAACATATGAGCTCCCTTTTTGTTGGTTTTTCTTCTTGCATTGATCACATGAAGTGGAGTGAAAACAGAAAACATAATTTTTTTTTTTTTTACACTACATCAGCAGTGTTCAATTAAAGGAACACTAAAATACATGGCAGGATAGAAAACATTACCCCTTCCATAAAAGTTGTTTGGAACAGTCTGTTGGGTGCTTAACTAACAGGATTTAATAGCCATTTCCTTAGATGGCAAATATTTCATGGAAAAGTGACAGTGAAGCAGAGAATTCCTCCAGATAAGAATGATTCCTGGAGATCATTCCAGATACTATCAATGCAAACAGATGTAGTGGGGGTTCATTTGAATGTTAATAAATAAAGCTTGCCTGATGATCAGAGTGTAAAACAGCTGCACTGATCAGCCTGACAGACTAGGCAGTGGTGACACACACCTTTAATCCCAGTAGCCACACTAGTTTGCCACAGAAACTGGGCAGCAGAGGTGCATGCCTTTAAATCCCAGTCCCAGAGAGGAATGTAAAATGGGAGGAGATAGCTCTCAGTCAGTCTCATTCTGAGGATTTCTGGAGGCAGGATTGCCATTTCAGGCTGAGGTAGAGATAAGAGTCAGTGGCTAATTGTTTTGCTTTTCTGATCTTCAAGTTGAACTTCAATATCTGTCTCTGAGTTTTTATTAATCATGCTACAACAGAAGTTTAAAAAAGAAAGAGGAAAATAAGAAATATAAAAGTATTTTAGAAGGGGGAGAGTATGCTTGCCTGCTTCCCCATTTTCCCAGGGGGAAATCCGAAATTATGCTGAAACCAACACTGTCCTAAACTAACAGTTTATAAAACTATGTCTTTTCATGCTACTGACAAAGTATGATGAAAAGGCTGGACAGAAGTGTTGACTGAGCTGAACCGAGGGAAATGGTCCCAGAGCACCCTTTAGAGCAGGCATTTGGACATCAGGTGCCAAAGACCTGCAGAAAACCCCATAAGAACATGGTTTTGTTCTATCACACCAACACCCATATTCTCTGAATATTTATGACATCTTTATCATTTCCCCAGAATACTCTATAAAAGGATGATTTATTGAAATAATGCATCTCACGGTGCATTGTTTCTACATATTCGCATTGTCTTATTTTTTTTTCAAATTTACTTGCATAAAATTTCAAAAGGCACCTCCACTTCTTAGTTATGGAAAAATGAGTGACACAGTCTCATCTCATTGTTCATTAATTCCTGATTCCAGTTAATGCTCTTTTAATGATCTAGCTTACTAAGAGAACAATTTTTAAGTTAGCTTCAAAGTCTACTTCTCTACCTCTACTTCAGTTTTTATATGATTCTATTTTCCCTAGCCTTGAGCATCTAAATAAAAGTTACGGCATATCTATTTCTTGTGTCCAAGGGTCCGAGCACTGTATCTGGAAGAAATATTAAAGACTTTGCTCTAGTCTTGTTTTTATGTAGGGCATATTCTCCATTTTCCCCACACTCAGAGGGAACCAGATTTATGTTCTAACCTAGTTTCCATCTAGAGAGAAATGTTAAGTAATGAATGATTGAAGGAATGTAAAACACACGCGCACACACATTCACATGCACACACACATATAATAATAATAATAATAATAATAATAATAATGAGTAAAATAAAAACAGAAGTAAAAAAAAGCTTCGCTGGTTTATTCAATGTGCCTTAAGATATTTTCTGAACCTACATAAATATTTTAGTATTGCTACTACTAAAGGATTATTTGTGTATGATATTTATTAGAAAGCTTTATATATATTATCAATTTAATCTTGATAATGGAGCTGTATAGGTGGATATTTTTAAGAGTGGAAGACATTGAGCCACTTATGTGTAAGTTACTTTAATATTTAGAATATACTAGTTCATTTAATTGTGGAACTAAATTTGTGAACTGAGCATTTTATTAAATAAATATTAGGTAACTGAAGCTTACAGAGTATACATATCACTAATAATTAAGAAATGGGATTTTAACTTGAGCCCGTGCTGCTAGTCCCTCTATAATGACTCATTTGCCAAATGATAAACACAAGTGAGCATATAAACAAGCAGAGAGTGGATGACAAATTAACTGAAATAAATAGAAAAAATAAGAACTTGCAAACATTACAATAAACAAATGTATATCTGTTTATTATACAAAGATGGTTGGCTGGGCGGTGGTGGTGCTCGCCTTTAATCCCAGCACTCGGGAGGCAGAAGCAGGCAGATCTCTGTGAGTTCGAGGCCAGCCTGATCTACAAGAGCTAGCTCCAGGACAGGCTCCAAAAGCTGCAGAGAAACCCTTGTCTCGAAAGAACAAAAACAAAAACAAAAAATAAAGTTGGTTTAGACTAGGTTTCAAAATTGTTCTTGTTCTGGCACTCTATTAAATTAGCTGGAAAAATAAATCAATTCAAAGATTATACATTTTGCTATTTTTTTAGTCTTACAAGATATACACAAATGGTTTGTTTCAATAATAATCTTGAAAATTACAAAATTTAGTTGCTTTTGTCAGTCTTGTTTTTTTTTTCTGATAAAGAGAAACTTTGCTAACATTAAAGAGAAAAATACTGAGATTCTCAGTATAGTAGAGCATGACACATAGCCCAGCCTGTGGGATTCACTATGGTGAACACAAACAGCCCTAATCAGAGAAGTGTGCCACCAGAAAATGTCCTTATCAAAAAAATCTTTGTGTTACCTGTGCTTATTAGCTTTATAAGTGTAATAGGCTTAGAATCTATTTGTTGTCTCATTTCAGTTGAGCAACTACAACAATGAAAAAAAAAAACCCACATAACCCTAATATCAGCTAAACAGCAATTCAAAAAGCCAAAGTTACGTTATGTTCACTCAGTTCTCGAGCACCTGTGTGCTTTGTCCAAGCCATTTCATAACTCAGGAGATGTGCACAACTCAGAGTCCCTAGAGGCATAAATCTGTCACTAGGTTTGATATATTAAATGTCACTGAGAAGCTCTGGACCTTTTTCTCAAAGTTCTCTTTACTCTGTGGTACTCTGAGAAACTGTTGAGGGTAACTCTTCAGAGGCCATTTACAGCATGCATAGCAAGTTCTGCTGCAATGCACTCACTCTTGAGAAGAACACAGAGTCTAGATGTAAAAGGAAGAATGGGGCCATCCGGTCCTAGTCCTCCACCTGTGGTGAAACAGGATGTATTTACTGGGCCTTTGGCTACTTCATATCAGAGAACTGGAGTTTTCTCTTCTGACCCACAGCTAGAGACTAAACTGTGAATTTCCTGTGTCGAAACACTAAACTCCAGTGTCCCTGTGCTGGGAAATGAGCCTTTCTTGTAAGTAACTAAGGGTAAATGCAGTGATTACCTGAACTGATAAGAGACCTGACAGGCAGGCTTGGTACTTGTGGGGCTAATGTGAAGACCTCCAGTTTGGGATGAGCCCATATAGGAAGACCCTGTCTAAATAAATAGACAAGCCAATAACACTAGCTAAACATGCTACTGCATGACTAAACAGAACTTTCTCCAACAAGCCATCAGAGCACAGCAAAAGGTGGTGATCTATAAGCCAGGGAAAGAAATTCCATCAAAAATGTTACACTGCCAACCATTCAAAGTCAAAGTCACCTGGACTTCATGCCATCCAAAACTGTGACAATGTAAGTTCTGTGTAGGAGGTGGCTGCTTGTTCGTCCTGGCTGCCCAAAACCAAAATAATCACAGAGAAACTGTATAAATTAAATCACTGCTTGGCCCATTAGCTCTAGCTTCTTATTAGCTAACTCTTATATTAATTTAACCCATTTCTGCTAACCTGTATATCACCACATGGCAGTGGCTTACCAAGTAAAATCCGCAGCATCTGTCTCTGGCAGCTCCGTGGTGTTCTTCTTAACTCTGCCTCCTTTCTTCCAGCATGTCATTTAGTTTTCCCTGCCTACCTAAGCTCTGCCCTATCAACAGGCCTAGGCAGTTTCTTTATTCATTAATGGTCATGACAGTACACAAAGGGGACTCCCGCATCAGTTCTGGTTGTTTGAATTGCCTCATGTACAATAACTTGTTTTTGTTGCTTTTAATGACAGTCCAAACAGATTAATACATCCTCCTTTATAGTTCTTCAAGACTTTAAGCTAAGCTGCACCTCTTAAAAACAGAATTGCTAGCAATGATCTGTGTTTATTGTAGTCTGAAGAAGAAAGTGTAAAGGTCATCTGTACAACCATTTAGGAAACGCTATTTGAGCACTAAGTATTGTGAAGCCCTATGTAAAGCCAAAAGGAGCACTTACAAACTGACGAGGAGACAGGCTTTTTAGAATAAGGAAGATAAGTAAAATTCTGTGCCTTTAACATGTATACTATGCAGAGAGCCCTGCCTTAACTATTCGCTGTGTTTTTAGGGCATATTAATGAACCAGTCTCTGGTCTCAGGGAATTTCTAGGCTAGGTGCATAATTGTACATTTAGAGAGCTAAACCTAGGATGTATAAATGGGGCCACTATATTTCAACTAAGTTTTTTTTTTTGCAATTCTATGTGTTTTTAATGTGTTTAAAATCATGCTTCTGAAAGAAGGTTCTAGAACCATAAGTCGTCTTGAAATGTCAGTGTCCTAATTTCCAAAGGAAAATAAACAAGACCTCCTGAAGGAGATCTTTGCTCTCTATGTTAGCAGGAACCTTTGCACAATAAGCTGTTATAATTTATGTGCCCACTGTGACTAGAAGAGGGCATTGGATCACTGAGAACTAGAGTTACAGATAGATATTAGCTTCCATATGGGTGCTGGAAATCAAACCCAGGTCCTCTACAAGAGCAGCCAGTGTTCTTAACCACTGAGCAATCTCTCCAGCCCTGCTATTACTTTAATAAGCATGCAATAATTCACTTCAGTGCATTTTGAAATAGACAAAAATGGCAATGCATTTTTGAATGTTCATGACACATGAATTCTGTTCTAAAATTTGAATTTGTTTTCTAGTACATTATTTTCTGTTTTCTTTTCATTCTTTCTAACCATTGTTCACACTGACCTCTTCACACACAGCTCTATGTGCTTATAATGACAGTATCTATCCTGATACTGGAGAGCTTTCAGGAAGATCTGGCAGGCAAGTAGGAAGAACGGATTACATAATGTTAGGAGATCTAAATTGTCTGCCCACCTCCATCCATAAAGAGTTCTGTGACCTTGAATAAGTCATATAATGTTATCAATTTTCTGTTTTCTCATCTGTAAAGCAAAGTTGGATCACAGGTTTTGAGAGCTCTTTCATCAGTGAAATTGTCCCACACCGTCAGCTTTCATCGTCACTAGTCTAGAGGCATGGTGAGCTACTGCTGTGATAGAGCAGGTTCACCCTCACTCGTTCTGCCTCACTGTCTTGGGAAGTGACAGGAGCTGGGTAAATGGAAGAGGTGCAGCTGAGACTGCTGGGGAGGACACAAAACAGCCCAGGGCTCTGGGTAAATGTCTACCACCTGTTAAACCTACTGCCCAGACGCTCTTGATCTCAGACTTTAGGACTCTAGTGACCTTCAGCATGTATTTACCATATGTCAATATTTTTAAAATAAGATTATCCCAAATGCTCATATCAAATACACAGACATCCATACAGGCAAACACTTAACATACATAAAATAATAAAATAAAATCATTTGTATCTATAAAGAACATTTTTCAACCATTCTTACACCATCTGTATACCCTTTTATGTTGGCTTATAACACCACAGTGCAAGTTGATTATGTGAATTCCATTTTCATCCTTAAAGCAGACATGATATTGCCATCCTTGAAGGCTCTTCTGCATTTTCTATGAGAAGCAATGTGCTGTAGCAGAATCTGAACAAATACAGAAGCTGTGGACAAACAGAAGACAATGCTATATGTTCAAAGGTTGCTGTTTCTCTTGCCACTTAAAAATGAGTAAATATAAATAGTTTAATATTATATATTTCTTTAGAATATGAAAAAGCCAAAGAAATTTTAATCTGTGTAGAGCCTCTGCTTCATTCAGGCTTAGGAATTGTTAGAGTGATAAGTGACATGGAATTCTTAGTTAAAAGTTTGTCTGGTTCCCTGTTGCCTGTACAGAGCATCCTAATGAGTGAGTGTTCCAGCTGTTACCAAAGCATTGTTTGTCATTATGCCAGCAACATGCAATAAGCAATTCTGTCCCAACTGGTTTTCTCACACCAGTACAGTACCAAGGACCCCTTCTTTAAGCAATGCAGGGAAAGAAAAACATTTGCTAGACCCTACCCTCCTATAATTAGTGGCCAGATATTTTTGCTCTGCAGATGTGATCAGAGCCAAGTTACTGATGCTTTGGAGGCATTCTTCCCATATCCTATGATCCCTGGAGCAACTGTAAACGGTAAAACATTGCAAGCTGTGTAGAGTCCTCTGTGGACCTTGTTTGTTACTGCTGCACCTTGGAAAAGATAGCAATCACTTTAAAGTGGGCAAGTGCATGGAACATAAGTCATAAACAAGTATACAAAATTTTCTGTAGGACATCTCATTTGAAGCTTTGGGGACTTCTATCTGTTACTCAATATCCAAATGCTTTGTAGCACATTATGAACACAAGTCCAGATATTAGTATATTTAATATCTTATCTCTTACCAATATTTATTGTTATACTGTTAGCATAGTATCTGGCACACACACACACACACACACACACACACATTTTACTAAGTAAAAGAATAAATTCTTGAAAAGTAGGGCTGAGGCTCTAGCAAAGTTCATTTAGGTGACACAAGAAATATGCAAAAAAACGTATTTCATCTCTTCCTCTATGAAAACTTGAAAGTAAAATTAACCCATTCCATTTGTGTGACACCAATCTCTTTTCACACAATACACAATTGATACAGATATATATATATACAGATATATATATATGTATATGTATATAATTAGTTTACATTTCTGTCTCCTACTGATTGACAGATTTAAGATGTATATCAGATACATTCTTGAATTCCCTGTATGCTTAACATTCAAAAACACTCAAATTTTGTAGAATGAATAGATTTTGTTTATCGAGGAAAGTAAATATAAAGAAAGATAATAGGATCTGGGTGTGATGGTGCACACCTTTTACCACAGCACTCAAGAGGCAGGGCCAGGTAGATCTATGTGAATTAGAGGTTAGCCTGGTCTACAAAACGAGTTCCAGGACAGCAAGAACTGCTACACAGGAAAAACCTAGTGGGGTTTCCGTCATCTGCATAGTCTCTTTGCTAATGGGCTATAAGGACAAAGGGACAAAGGAAGCAGCTGTGGTGTGCTGAGCTTTGTACGGCCTGTGAGTATGATAGAAGTAGCCTCCCAGGAGTGTTAAGGAGCTGTGGGCTACATTCCTGGCACCCAGCTGCCTGCATGGCTAGCTTTATACCTGAAATAACTACACAGAAACTGTATTCATATAAACACTGCTTGGCCCATTTCTATTAATGTGTGTAGCACCACGAGGTGTGCTTACCAGGAAGATTCTAGCCTACCTCTATCCTGGGTCAGAGCTTCATCGCATCTGCCCGAGCTGCATGGCATCTGTCTGAAGTGTCTTACCTCACCTCCTCTTCCTCCCAGCATTCTGTTGTGTTTACTCCACCCACGTATGTTCTAACCCATAAGGGCCAAGCAGTTTCTTTATTAATTAACCAATGACCTTCCTCCATCACAGGAGTGAGCTTCAGTGGGAGAGTTCAACTTTATTTCAGGGTGAAGGGACCATACAGAATAGGCACAGCAGTGGGGGGTGTCACCTAATCTGCATTTGGCAGCATGATCCAATCATACAGCTAGTACACAACACCTAATTATCATATGGACAGAGGCAGGAGAGCAGTTGCAGGGAACTTTCCCTAAAATCACCCTTAAGTCAGGCATCCAAGTTCAGGGACAGACAGCATTCAAATAACATCAGGCATGCAGGCCTAGAGACACTATCCAAATAGAATAGAGAGGGAGTCCTTCTGCAAAAGGAGCTATCAGGGCATGGTGAACTGCAGCTTTAAATGTGAGACACACCAGAAAACCCCTGTCTCGAAAAGATAAATTAAAAGAAAAGAAAAAAAGAGGGAAGGAAGGAAGGAAGGAAGGAAGGAAGGAAGGAAGGAAGGAAGGAAGGAAGGAAGAAATTAAAATAGGAGCATAGATGAGTAACAGGAGAAAGTAACGAACAGAAATATCATGGGGAAAACAGCAAGAGGGAAAACTGATGGCCTGTTAGCTTTATATGACCCTATGACAGGTAACATCTCTGAATGCAATTGAAGGACTCAGGGCCAGACAGGCAGGTTGCAGAGGGTTAAAGCTCCCTAGACTTTCTGTCTTGATCGGAGTGGTCTGGAAACTGCCGTTCTACTTTTATTCCTCTTCTGCTGAAGTAATGAACAAACACCCCAAACGCTCATATGCTCCCATAATCATTTATTTCTAAAAATCACTTTTTATACAGGCATCATGCTTCAGGTACATGTCACACTTTGAAGCCACTACAGGCAGTATGATCCACACACCAGGAAGGTGAGGGAGACCTACTCAATCCAGGTGGTCAGTCATAAGAGTTCTGATGAAGGATTGATTCTTGGTGAAAAGGGAGGGTATTGGATGAAGGAAGGAAAGATCAATCATCCTATGGGCAAGGTTGGAGAAGGACCATTCTCATTGTCCGTTTGCAGTTCTTATCAACCTCTAATCTTTTAAAAATGTCTATGCTGCCATGACTGCTATGTGAAGGTGCATCGAGGAAGTGAGAGAGGAGAGCAGCATGGTGCTGATTACTAGAAAGGAGATTTTGGCAGCCTGGCATGTGAATGTGTTACGTCATCCTGCGTACTGTCTGTTCAAGTGGGGGTTTGCTGTTCTTAGTCTCACAAAGAAAACTTCTTTACATAGTTGTTTTGTGCTTGAGTTTTTAGTTATGGTATAGCTATCAATATTTCATGGCATACAAGATATGGATTTTCAGCATTAGTTTAAAGAGTTAAAAATTATTCTCCACAATTGACACAAATCCCACCATATCACAATTGTTGGACATAGAATTGGTTTTAAGTTTTCACTTTGAAACATTAGAAAGCTATTTATTTCACATCGTTAACTGTACATAAACATTTGACATAAATTATACTGGCATCAAATGTACTAACTGGAATGGAACAGAACTGAGTCAAATTGTAGCTCTTCAATGGTCTAACTATTGGTGTGACTTGGAGCAGCTCAAACCATGAATAAGCCTCTTTTCCATACCTATTATATAAGGATAGTAATAGTATTATAATGGATTTTCAAGAGACTTAAATAGTAAAGAACAAATAAACTACATGAAAAGATATCAGCAATATAATAAATAGTTATTAATTCTTATTGCCACTAGAAAAGGTCTGTCCACATTTAAGACTGTGAAGATGTATTGTCCAACTTCCTCCAAAACCATTATATGATTTTTTTTTAATCAGCCATGTGTGAGACAGACCAAGCAAATTCTTCACGTAATAGAGTTTGACTTTGCTATCATTACCACAGAGAACTCCATCAAAGATCTAGTCAAAGCTACAGCAGAAAAAGCCAGTGGTCTATGTCACCCCTTAGACCCATTTACACTGCTGATGCTCAGCAGCCATGGAAGGACTATTCAGTCTGGACGCCTGAGATGTTGTGGGGCTCCCTTGAGGTGGATGAAATCTGATTTGTTTTGTGCATAAAGAATCCTGGATTAGTGATGATAATTCTCTCTCTCTCTCTCTCTCTCTCTCTCTCTCTGGAAACACCCTTAAGAAAGCTGGGTTGTAAGTGGTAAATGTCCAAATAGTCATGTTTCCTTCCTATCTATGGGCACCACTCCAAAGTTTGACCCAGAGAGTCATCCAAGTTCCCTGTGGGCTTTGCTTGTAGGACCTCTTTCTTTTCCCAGATGTATTCCTGATGTCTTTAACTGGTTTTTCTTCCTTCCTACCTACTTACCTTCCTTCCTCCTTTTTCCCTTTCTTCTTTTCCTTCTTTCTTTCCTCTTCCTTACTTTATCCCTCCCTTCTTCCCTCCCTTCTTCCCTCCCTTCTTCCCTTCCTTCCTTCCTTCCTTCCTTCCTTCTTCCACCCCCTCCTTTCTTTCTCCTCTTTCTTTTTTCTTTCTTTTCTTCCACCTTATTTCCTTCCTCCCTTCCTTTCCTTTCTTTCCTTCAACATTCCCTCACTAAGCACAACCACAGATATCCCTCGGTTGGAGTTATATAAGAATTCAAATAGAAATTCTTAGACAAAAGGTTTTCTCTTAACAGAAAACATTCAGTAAAGCGGATTACAACTTACATTTTATCCTTGCCTTGGAGTTGGCATATAGTAGTGTCATTTTAGCTTAATCATTCAAAGCAAAATTACACGAATGGGCAGAGGAGGCAAAGCATTCGAGTCTTCATGGAACCTATGCTCAGGATGAGCACGGAGATACTCTGAGTCAACTCTAGGTTCACCTGCTAGTAACTATCTATATGTGAAATTTTGAGCTCAACATTCAAATTTTCTGGGCCTAAAAATATCTGCAAACATTCTCTAAAGCTAAAAAATATCTCTGGGTCTTTTAAGTACCTATGTAATATTGCTACCCAAAAATGCAGATCTCAGAACTAAAGTCAGTCATGCCTATTTCTTTGAAGATACCCATATATGTACCCCATGCTTTTGTATCCAGAGCTCTTTCCTTCTTTTGGATGGGTCTCTAACAAAGGCCTGTTTATGAGTCTTTAAAAGACAGCAGATCCTACCTATTTTGCCATGGAAAATCTATCATGAGTTAACCCAAATCATGTGTTTCTAGCCCTTTCATATTGTATGCTACCTACAGCCACAGTGTTCTCATATTCACAGCAGGCCAGGCCGTCTTACAGTAAAAGAAAATGGAGGCCATGTGGATTGACAGCACAAAAACAGAGTGGGAAGACTCAGTCTTGAGACAGAAAATGTGTATCCTTCTTTGAGGTTTTGGGGTATATGCAATGGATTTGTGAGGAAAGAGGGAAGACTTGGGACAGTTCAGTCTTCCTGATATGGCAGCACAATCCACGGTTTTCTCTCATTGTGAAGTAGGTTCTGATCTCGTGTGAACATGGCTTAGAGGAGACAGTCACTTCTGACTGGTAAAAGGAATTGAAAAGATCCTACTGAAATCTCCATTTCAGGGAGCATTTAGCCTCCAAACAAAGGGTCATATACATCAACACCCTGAAAATAGTACTATAGCGATGGGAAACATCATGCCGTATAAATCAACTAACACACTTTTACATTCTCAGTAGGAATGAAATTTCATAGGCACTTTGCAAAATACTGTGCCCTTTTCTGTTAAAGTCTAAGACGTTTATTTTATAACTGTGCTCATAACTAAATGCATAGAGAACCCCCTGCTTAAGGTCTAGAATCTTAGAATTATTAATATTTATGAAAATAGAGAATAACTCAAATGTTCTCTGAAAAATATGTGGATAAGCTCTCAAGTGTCAGTGAGTAAATTCACATACTTATATATTCCTGGCACTGAATATGAATAGGTCACAGCAAGCAAAGCATCATAAATGAGCCCATAAACATCACAAGAAATAAAAAAGCAAACCATTCGGGACTATGGTGTGCTACCATTTTTGAAAGGTACAAATCAAAGACTGCAAAAGCTAAAAAACAGTACTGAAGAAAATCTATGCATTTGAATTTTTAAATTATTTTAATAGAAAAATATATTCAAAACCTAAAAAAGCCATTGTTTCTATATGGAACATGGGAAGGTATCAGAGGCAAGAGAGAAGCACATTGTTCAGACATACTATGATGTCCCAGTTCTCACATGAGGTTGACATTACTTTATGACTGTGCTTCATAATTACAATGTATAATTGTTTTTGAGCAGCAAATATTTTCTAAGAAATAAATATAGAAATAAATATAATAAGCAAGAATACAACTCTGAAAAAGAAATCAAGTAGCGCAAACCAGCATATTGGCTCTCATTTTTAGCATAGCTTATTAGCATTTGTAGACATACATACATATGTAGGTATAGAGTAATGATTACTATTCAGTCAGTTGCAGAGGTTTCTTGGACAAATGAATAGATTATGGGTTATAAAGGTAATGGAAATTTCACAAGTGCTATGTAAACGTCACACTGTCTCCACAAGTGTACCCTATGCTAGTCTACACATGAGAAGGTTCAAGAACAAATGACAGAAAAAGCAAAGCTGTTAAGAAATGTAAAGAGGGCAAGAGCAATGTCTCAGCAGGTTGAAGCACTTACTCATAGGCCTAAAATGAACTGGCTCCTGAGAACCGTTTTCTGACCTCAACATGTGGATCTTGTATGCACATACACACATAAATAGTAACCACATAAATAAATATTTTGAAAGAAGATTAAAGAAGTGCTGCAGGCCTGTAATCTCAACTGGTTAAAGCTGAAGCAGAAGGGAAAACTAGCCTGGGCTACACAGAGACCTTAATCCTTTCCATCCTGTCTGTCAAACATACAAGTAATAAAAAGGCCAATGATGGAGGCAAATGAAATGAAAAGCAACTGGCTACTGATGCAAAGAGTTGCTTTTGGGGT
This sequence comes from Microtus ochrogaster, assembly GCF_000317375.1. Taxonomy (NCBI): domain Eukaryota; kingdom Metazoa; phylum Chordata; class Mammalia; order Rodentia; family Cricetidae; genus Microtus; species Microtus ochrogaster. The sequence continues at coordinate 71,983,076 of NC_022009.1, forward strand.
GTGTGTGTGTGTGTGTGTGTGTGTGTGTGTGTGTGTGTGGTCATTATTATCTTCAGATACATAGAAATGTAGGTTAAGGAGAAAGAATGAATCAAAGCCTCTGCAATTATTAAATAGACCCAAAATCAGAGCACTAGAACATTTTTTAGGTTTCTAGTTGTTGTAATTTCAGTGTATACCTAAAAGTCTATACTCACATGTTTGTGGCATCGTGTTCATATAATATTTTAAACTATAAAATACTTAGAGCTCAGACTAATAGTGGAAATCATGCCTTTGTCACTGATATCATCAGATACTAAATTCAACTGCTTAATTTCATAGAAAGTGAAGTTACTAATTTAAAAGCCTATAAAATCATAATTTGCAGTGTTTTCTAAAACTGCTTTTACCTCATAAAAAGAAGTCCACAAATTCCATAAGAAGTCATTACTGAATGAATTTCTGCCCCATTATGGAGTGAGTAGGGCAGAGAACTATGCTTCTGCCTTGTCCCTAAGAAGGATGCTCTTTCATGTTTCATCAAAGCTCACCTCCTTCCTGGAGAGTGTAAGAGGGAAAGCAGTCCCTTTCCTCCAACTGTGAGGAATGTGAGACAGACCTTCCATGAACTGTCTGCAGCTGGCTTCAAAGTCTATTGGCATGTCTTCAAGCCACTTCAATTACCTTACATTGGAATTAATATGCCAGTGTGGGGGCACTGCATTTAAATTACGTGCAAGAAAAATGAAGCCTCTCTTGACCTCAAGAGTAAGTCATGTTCTTGACTGAGTGTATTAGAATCCTTGCTTTCCCAGAAATGGGAACAATAAGCCCAGATAGTATACTAAATACTCCCCAACTGACAAATTTTCCTGAGATGTCTAAGGCAGCACCTTCCCCTAAGAGAAAGGAGAAAGCCCACTGCTACAGTCCTGTATTCCTTGACTGGCAGACAATGTGATAATAGCAGAGGGTATTTTATTTTTAATTACAATATCGTTTGGCCAAAAGATTAGGCATACTCATAGCTAGCGCTTACTCTTATATTAACACATTTCTATTAATCACCAAGAGGCTGTGACCTACTGGTAAGGTTCCAGTATCCTTCTCCTTCGGCAGCTACATGGTATCTCTCTGATTCATCCCACTCTCCCTATCTCTGTTCTGATTTCCTGCCTTGATGGAGGAAGGTCATTGGTTAATTAAATAAAGAAGCTGCTTGCCCTGATAGGTTAAAACATAGGTGGGAGGAGTAAACAGAACAGATGCTGGGAGGAAGAGGAAGTGAGGTCAGACTCTACAGCTCTCCTCTCGGGGGCAGATGCCTCAAAGAGATTCACGATGTTCCACTCTTGCAGGCAGAGGCAAGAGCTCTGCTCTCTGAGGCACATGCGATGAAGCTCCGACCCAGGATGGACGTAGGCTAGAATCTACCTGGTAAGCCACCTTGTGGGCTACAGCAGATTATTAGAGATGGGCTAGTCCAGGTGCGAGAGTTAGCCTAAAAGAGGCTAGATAGAAATGGGCCAAGCAGTGATTAAAAGAATACAGTGTCCATGTAATTATTTCAGGTAAAGCTAGCTTTGCAGACAGTGGGGTGCTGGGGACACAGCCCCAACGCTCCTAACACTACAGAATTATTTCAGGTAAAGCTAGCCAGGTGGCGGGAAGCAGCCTGCCGCTCCTATTACAGCACTGCCTGGCCTTACTCTACTAAGCCATTGGATCAAACAGCTTTATTCATAAACCAATAAATGCAACACACATACAGAAGGACATACCACATCATCTTCTCTTTTCTGTTTAAATAAAAAGGAATGTTTTAATTTTCACATAGTGAAATTGCATATAACAAAACAGGTATCAAGCAATATTACAGTTACAATATTTTTGTGAGTCTAAAATCACATATCTAATTTATCAAGGAAAATTGTAAGTATCTTTCTTTAACTCCATCAAATAACCTAGAAGCATATAATATTACCTAAGTAAGTAGGAAGTACATTGTAAGCAGCTTTCAAAACTCTAGAATTGACAGAGACATCTCACTTCCTGGACATCACCCAAAATTCTTCTGTAATTTGGGGCATCCATCTTCAGCCTACAGGCCAATAGTATCAGGCAGACTTTTCCATGAAGCAGGAAATTTGAAACATTATTTCACCTATAATGGCAGTTCATCAGTCACTTTCTTCTGGGTTCTGCAGAATTGTCTGGCAAACTTTTTCATGAAGCAGGAACCCTGAAAGACCATCCCATCTTTTGGGAAGTTCAGCACTGACTTTTTGTGGGTCCCACATGTTCAGAAGCGGGTATTTTTATGGGCAGACAGATTATTAACCCTGCTGGTGCACCAAGAGGCAGAACTCTATTTGGCATCGAATAGCAATCTTCTGTGAGCTCTAGAAAGTGATAAGGTAGAGTGGTGTTTAAATAAAGTGTGGAGGACTTGCTGTTAGGACCGAGCTTTTCCTTAGTCCTGAGCATTTGTGTGGTTTCCTTCAGTGTGATCCTGTCCAGGCCCACCAACCTCACTCTTTCCAAACATCTCCTTCCTAAGTCTCAGAAGGTGCGGTTCTGATTAAGCAGTTCTTCCTGAGAAAAGGCCCTGTTAAAAATAGAATTATTATGACTTGTTTCAATACGGCTCCTTTTCCCTCACCTGGCAGAAGAATGCTTTTTTTTCCCTCTTACAGTTGGCATGAGAACCTGGACACTTTCCCAGAGATAAAGCTCACAGGACTATATGACATTTCTTTGCCCCACACCTGGAGTTGGTCTCTTTCATGACCACGTCAGTGATCCCTTATTTGCCCAGAGGCAGTAGCTTTGAGGAAGTCTCTCGTACTGGGTTTTGCCCTGATAGGGATGTGGTTTTCTGTATCCCCTGGTGCCTTCAGTGTGACCTTGTCTCCTTCATGAATGCAAGAAGAGGCATTGTTTTTCTTGGTTTATTATAATGCATTTTGCTAACTTTGAACTTCCTCATACAATGTACTGAATGCCAAATGATTCTTTCAGCATATTAAAACACCATGAGTCCTTACTAGCTCTGCACCTTGTCACAATCTGACCTTTCTTATAAAAATTATCTCAATAGGAAATTAGAGACAGTCATATAAAAATGTGCTTACATTGAAAAAAAATATTTTCTAAATAGAATTCTTATGACAATTGACCATCCTCTTTATCAAGTCCAATCCTTTCCAGCTGCTTAGAAAGAACATTACCATTAATGAAATAATTAAAAAGTAGTGAATATTTTATGGCCTTTTATTGCCTAAGAAAAACATATTGGCATGTCTGCAGAACTTTTTCTAAGGATACCATCCAGCTTCTGGCCTAATCAATATTGCTCACAACATCTATATTCACATGAATAATTCACTCTTCAGATTCATGGCCCTTCCTCTGTGATTTAAAAGCAAAAATGCCAATTCCTCCCCCCACCAAAGAATTCCAAATTTAGATTTCTTTTTCCCCCAAGATGAAATTTTGAAAGTTTTAAAACCATTCTCCTTTCCGGCCTATTTCATTCAATGATGCTCAATTGCAGATGCTCAAAGCTAAAATAAAATTCATGTAAAAATAATATGTAGCATGTTAGCAGACACATGGACAAAATTTTTATTAAAGAGTGTAGAATTGAAAGACTTAGGTCCCTAATTAGGCACGATGCCCATTACTGCTCCAGCACTCTCCTTAAAGCAAAGGTTTCTTTAATGATAAGTCAGTGTAGACCTGACCTAATCTATTACCATAAAGTGAATTGCATAGATGTCACCACAGCAGATGTTTGGTCTCTTTGATTGTGAATCTAGCTCAATAGTGGACAATGCTCCCATTAATCCATTGAGGACACACTGTCATATGATGCTTGGAATGGAATATAGATGTGGGTAATTATAATTACACTGACATTTTCAATACCACTAATTATAGAAATTAAGTTCACATTAAACTCTCCTGCTTGGTAGTTCATAGTAAATTCAGCCTGACTCTTTTGTTTATTAAAGCAGTGGCTCCATTTCTGGAGTATGAACTCTGAGTAAAACCTGATGTCAGTTTCCCTAAAATTAGTACTCCATGCATGGTATTAAAAAAAATAAACTTAGAAAAACACTGGAAGATATCTCAGCAAAATTCTATGCTAAAGGACAGACATTCTGTATTTTTATCTAATGCCCAGTTATTCACACTACCCAGATATATCCTTTTGGAGCAAGAAGGGTAGCTTAATGCTTAGATTTAGACATATTTTACAGCCTATAATCTTAATGCATTTTTCTGAGTTATAGAATTTGTGACAAGTAAGATACTAGCCAACATCTCAGAGGAAACACACACCCCACAATGTCTTATGAAAGCTTCATTTTTCCCTACATAGCTATAGTTATATTTCATAAAGAAAAAAGTCACAGCTTTCAGAGATCTCAAGCATGTCATTACAAGACAATAACTTTCTGAATATTCAATAAACAGTAAAGACATTGGGAAAATTGAAACCAGTCTACCATTCACTGGGAGATACAGAGAGGTGGGGGTCTACAATCTGTGTAGCTCTTGCCAACTCATTTTTCATCTTCCTCATTTGCCTCACTCAACTATCAAATATTTTGAGGTATTAAGAGAGCTATGCTTACCTTATAACTCTTACAAAGCCAAATTCATTAAGTTTGTAAATACTGACTGCCTAAGGTCTCCTCTACTCCCATCTTGTGACTGTAAGACTTGAAAGTGCTCCCTAACTCTGTAAGGCAAAAAGAGGACAAAGTGATTTATTTCCCCTTATTTGCTCTCAAAATTTAGCCAAAAATGGAAAATGAGGAAAACCTCCTGCTGCAAGTCATTGTTATGAAGGTGACTTCATTTTGATGAAAGTCACAAATAGAAAGAATAAATTAGGTCTGTGTGGAACCATCAGACACTGCCTTCCCATCAGCTGTGGTCCCGGTGGCATGGAGCTGAATGGTGGGAGATATCTGTAGCTTCAATTCTCATTAAATTTTTGGCCACATGCCACTTAACCGAATTCAGTAAGCTAAAGCCTTGAAATTTGCACTAGCTCTTTAAACAAAGACTGTGTCCTGGACAATAGAATCTCAAGTACAGTTTGCTCTCCTAACTGTGGGAGGTTTGCGGGGAGTTCATGGCAAAGAAATTAATTGAGCTTTCTATTGTTCTTTTCTCTCATTTCCTATCCCCAGTGTATCACACACTTTTATAGACTTTGAATGATACCTTCTTTTGTTTGGTGAAATTTAATTTACTTAAAATTTCCAAAGCAACACAGAAGGCTGTATTAGAAGTTAAATCTAATAAAAAAAATAACACTATAAATTTCTCGTTAGGTCCTGCCTTCTAGGAGCTGTTAGTCAGGCTAATATCTGGACGATCCTGGCTGCTTCTCTTTCATGAGACCTAAACATTGGGAAAATTTCATTCCATATTTTCCTCAAGCTTCATTTCTTTTTTTTTTTTACATCACTGTGCCAATTTTATTTTTTTTTCCAGATCGTGAGAGATCTTTTTTTTAAATTTATTTATTTATTAAAGATTTCTGTCTCTTAAAGAGTAGCATAGATAAGAGGACTTACACAGATGGTCCCTAGATAGGAAGAGAGAAGATGATTTGTCCCTTCTCCAGAAAGCTTATATATCAAAATTACTAAATCATTTATCACAAGCACCAAAGCAAGGACATGGTACAGATGGAGGGAATCTTTGGTGCATGGGGTAGGAACCACACTCAGAGGAGGAAGTAAGCAGGCCTGCTTTGAATAGTTGATGACAAAATTGGTGCTGTATTGGTGACTTTGGAACATTAGGAATAGATGTAACTCACTGAAATCCAGATGCTGGCAGTTGTAGTGACTTTTCTATTGTCTTCTTAAGCAAAGTAAAATGTGGCCCTTTCCTACTGCTTCAATGCAAAAGGAATGTACTGATCACATTCTCCACTGTTCAGAGGATATTTCTACATTCTGGAATACACTATTCAGTAGTATTCACAGTAAGGGGAAAAGAAAGGATGTCATTCTTCACCAGAGAAGAATTGATTCTAGTTTTAGGATAGCCATTTATCAGCCTTGATGTCAGGTCTTCAATAAAAACCTTAATTTTCTAAGCATCAGTTCTCTCTTACTTAAATGCCCCATGCAGGGTATTTAAGCTTATAGAGGTGAAGGTATTTTATAATCCACCTCTCCCTGTCTAAATGTAGAGATGAACATCAAGAGGACCATGTAGTTCATCACCATTTTTATAGCATAACAGGTCTTTAAACCTAGGCATGTCTTCTACAATAAGACATGGGGCAAAGGAAGTGACTAGCAACTGAAAATTATCAAGTAACAGAAAGCGTTTTTGATGGATGGATAAGTCAAGCTGGAAGGTAGCTGAGGCACAATCTGTTCCAGTATAATCATATAATAGATCAGAAGATACAACTCAAGCTGACTTGCAGAGCTGGAACCAAACCCACAGCATCTCCTGGTGCTCCTGTCTCTGCTCCTTCCCGACTAGCCAGAGGCAGCAGTCATGGGCCAAAAAACTTATCAGGCAATGGGACATTTGTGATGAGAAGGGGAATTCAAGTATACCCTGCCCTCTTAATTTAATAGTCTCTTCTAGTGACTGCCTCCCGAATGACTCACCATTTCTTAGGCAAGATAGAGGCTTTTCTAACAACAAAACATAAAAGCACAGCCTGTACTCTGGGAGCAGTCGGTTATGACTGGGCAAACAGTATTGGGAGCGACAGGGAGCACATGAAAGTGGCACCTCAGACATTCTCCTAAAAGAGCTTTATCCTAAAACTCTGACCAAGAAGCTTCATGTAAATAATTTTACTTTGCACACAAGTCCAAAAGACAGACTGGTTCCCATTTAAGCACCAATGTCTATCAGGTATTGACACACGCTGCAACTTCCCCAAATAGAACCCTGTCCTTACTGGGTTTCATTCTGGTTTCCATAAACACGTACTTATGGAGATGATAAGGCAGGTCCCTCAGAAGCCACACTCTTTGATTCAAGGAAGTACTTCAGGGAGAGTTTCAAGGACAAACGTGATAAAAGGTGGGGCCAGGATGCAGGCTTCCTCAGGTACCACACAGCAGGCGAGAAATGGAAGCAGTCAAATCCTGAGTAGAAAGTATGATGTGAGCATTCTCACATCCCTAGAAATTCTCCACATAGACCAGCAGCTTGACTCATCCTTGACCTCAGCAGCTTTGTTAAAGCAAGGAAGCAGCAGGGGAGAAAAGCACATATGTTCTGCACTTGATATCCAATTAACTGACAGGACTTCTCAAAAAGCCTAAGGCAGGAAGTTACAGAAGGCAACGCAAGAGGGACAGAACTTGTGGTAGATGATCATGGCCTCATTGATAGAGTCCATCTCTAGGGGAAACCCCACAAAGGTTTACAAAGAAAGTCTAGGACCCTATGAATTGATGAGGCTACAGGATTCCAAGTTAAGATTTCCATGTTTTCTCTTAAGAAGTACACACCAGTCTTCAGAACACATGCACACCTATACACACATAGAGACACATACACACACGATGTACGTACACACAAGCATATAAACATACACACAGAGAAATACACACACACACACACACACACACACACCGGAACTGTTAAAATAGGAAGAACATTCAGAGCCATTTTCTTCTACTCTTTGTTATTTTATTCATCCTCAGACACCACGGTAGCACTAAATTCTAAAAACAGTCTTATGCTATGTACTTGAATTTAAGAAAAAATAATGAATATTGATTTGACAAGGATTCAAATGCACTATTGTACTTTTGAGCTTTTAATCAGAAGCACCTTCAGTAAACCCACCATTTTCTTCAGTACTGAAAGCAGCTGATTGCTCATTGCTGGTGGAGGAGGAACAGAAGAGGGCACGTTGAGAAGGGTGTGAATGACTCAATCCACCCACATGCCTCCGAAGTGCTGGAAATAGCACCTTACAAAACCAAGGGTCAGACTAACAGTGATGCTGCAAAATATGTTGTAAACATTTCTAAAGCATCTTCATATCATGTTTCAGCCACTTAAAGAAGCTTGATGGCTACTGCTTCTGTTCATATAGTCCTTCCATGTTTTATGCTAGAAGACAACCTTATTGTGATTATTTCTGCTGCTCACATTATAGAAGCAACATACTGCCTGAGAATGCTGAACGGCAGCAACCCCTCGGCTGTCTATTCATTAGTCTCTGAATTAAAGCTTAGTTGCTTCTGCTCTGAGAGGAAAAAAGCCTTTTCCTTCCTGAAAACCTAGGACCTTCTGTATTATAGTCATTATACACATGGAACAACTCATCCTGATCTGCGTTTTCTGACAGATAGGGAAGCGTGGAGATGGGGAGGTTGTTTACCAATAAGAACATGTTGATTCTACACCTAGCATACCCATTGCTCATAGGAGGCAGATTTATAGATTGGCATTTGTGCAGCATCCCCCCCAGAGCTGCCATTGTAGGTAAGGAGGAAATGCGCAGACAGCTGCATCTCACAGTGAGGAAGCTCAGGCCATGGAGGAGAAGACGCCAATGCCAGTCGCCCACACTTGTCATCATCTTTGAGGATATCAGAAGCACGGCCAGTAGTGTTCTAATCTGGAGCACATTTTAAGAAAAACTTTCTCTAAGATCAAAATTTGAACCTGGAATTTGTGCCAGTCTTAAGAAACCTCCTATATCAAAAAATACCTCTGATTCTTAAGCCCTGGATCAATGTTAACTCATACAGCCAAGGGAGAAGAATGTTTCTTGAAGTTCTGCTTTTACAATGCTGAAATGAGGTCTGGGGATATAGTTCAGTGTAGCGCACATCTAAATCTATAGGTTCAATCCCTGGACCTTTTTAAAACAACAAGCAAATACAAAAAAAACAAGCACACACACACACACACACACACACACACACACACACACTGAGGATTTTAAGAGTATAAAATTAACCTGGAATATCTGAGTGGGACTCTGTAAGGGGTATTTTGGCACGCCCATGGGTGGCTGTCTTATCTTAATTGAGGTGGATGGAACAATACACAGTGTGTAGGGTCACTCTCTGGACGATATAAAGAAAACTGAGCAATATGTTGGCAGTCACAAGAAGACAGAAGGGGTGAAGAGCTTCTAGAGGGAACATGACTCTGCTTTTAAGTTAATTATGGTTGATTTTGAACTTCTGGACTCCAGACTGTGACATAATAAATTGCTATTTTGCTTTCCCATGTTTTGTGGTAATATCTAGTAACCATATAAAAGAGCAAAGTATTTTTGATGATTATATCTGGCTTTTTAATGAGCTTTCTAGTTGTGCTGACAAAGTATGCAATGAGAAACTACTTAAGGAAAAACGGTTCATTTTAGCTTACAGTTTAAGAGGAAACAATCCTTAGTGGGAGGTCAGTGGGCACACTGTATCTGCAGTGAGACAACAGAGAGAACAGGAAGTAGGGCATGGCTATAAAACCCGAAGGCTCACCCCTTGATAACCACTTCCCACAACAAGCGAGAATTACCCACAGTGACTCTCTACCTCTCAGAGCCTCCATCATCTTCCCAAACAGTACCACCATGTGAGGACCGAATTTTCAAGCATATGAGCCTGTGGGGTGATGTCTTGCATTCAAACCCTAACAATACTTACAAAGTTTAGACAGCGAATACTCTAGCTGTTGGTTTTTAAACAGCAATATTCTCAAAGCAATGATATATAAAAATACTACTAAATACCTTTTAAACTACTTTTACGTTTAGAGGGAAAACATTGTGGCAGATTCAGGACACCCTTTCACGTTGCCTGGCGCACAAGCACAACCTCCTTCATAACCAGCCCCTCACACCTGAGTGCTACATTAGTCACAGTCAGTGGCCCCAGGTTAACGCATTGCTAAGATCCAAAATCCACAGTTCCAAGTTTACTCCTAGTGCTGTAGATGCCATGACTTTGGACAAATGTGTGAGGCCACGAAAGAATTGTCTTGTAGTTGTACAAAACAGATACTTCACATATAAATACCAAACACCTACTGTTTAACATGAAGAAAAGGGAAGAAGTCTGTTAAATGTTCTTCATAGAAAGTAATAGTTTAATTTTCCTCATAACTACTGTGAATAAGAAAGACTCATTACAAATTTTAAATCTACAGAGGTAGCTGAACCAAGCTCGTGGGAACTCATCAACTCCAGACTGACAGCTGTGGAACCTCCTTGGGACCGAACTAGACCCTCTGAATTTGGGGAACAGTGGTGAAGCTTGGACTATCTGAGGGGCCCCTGGCAGTGGAAGCAGGATCTATCCCTGGGGCATAAGCTAGTTTGTGGGAGCTGATTACCTAATGGGGGGGGGTGCTCAGTCCTGACAAACTTAATGTGCCAGACTTTGTTGATTCCCATGGTAGCCATTACCCATTGAAAGAGGTGGATGGGTGGGCTGGGGAGAGTTGAGGGAGAACTGTGTTTGGAATTACGAAAGAAACTATAAAAGTAGAAAATAAAATTTTAAAAAGAAATAATAAAAATATACTAGATGTAAAGGAATTCACTAAATATAAAATCATTGTCAGGGTTCTTACCCTAAGAAGCCCAATTTTCAGCTTAGGGACTTATATATAAAATAAATATTTAGAGATTTAATGAAGATAAATTTTGATATCAATCTTTCTGTATAACTCACATCTGTAATATTTCCAGATTAAAGGACTGACTAATCCAAGTCATCAGCTAGATTCTGTACCTTAGACGATCACCTTGGGATAACAGTGTCTTTACTTAGGTCTCTCTCAGGTTCCTTAGCAATTTTCATTGCTTCTCAAAAAATGCTGGTGTTCACCTAAGGCCGAAACACAGAAATTGACTTCTCAATCTTTGTTTATTTTATTTCTATACTGTCACTTTAAAAAAATTTTTTCTGAAAGATTTTGCTACATCTCTGACTACATACACTTGAAACCTTTTAGATAATTATCTTATTCCCTAGTTATCTAGTTGATTCTCTTCACATTTTTATACTTTAATCCTTTATCTTGGGTTGTTTTCTCTTTCCAGCATAAAACTTTTCCCCTCTGACTTATATGTACTTACAAATTATTCTCAGCAAAACATTTCTGCAAGGCACACAGTAAAAGCCAGTGACAACCTCTGAGGAGTAATTGGTTCCATAAATTCCTAGGTGACATTGACAGTGGAGTTGACTTACTGAATCATGGACTATTGATAAATCAGGTTGACTTATATGGAAGTTCAATTTTAGAAATATTAGGCGCATTGACTCCAGTCATAAACTCTGATCCTGCTCTGTGTAGGGATATATTAGTAAACTTCAAGCAGATGTAGAATTCTAACAACACAGAGGAGCTTACTGTGACAATTACTTCTTTCTACTCATGTTGTGGTTTAGTATCTACTCTAGTTTGCTTTGTGCTACTGTGATCAACACCATGACCAAAAGCTACTTGGGGGGAAGAAAAGGGTTGATTTCATCTTGCAGGTTATATACAGTCCATCATCTTCAGAAGCCACAACAGGAAGTCAGTCAAGGCAGGAACTAAAGCAGACAACATGGAGGAGCGCTGTTTACTGGTTTGCATCTCCTGGCTTGCTTTGCTGCTTTTCTAATACAGCCCAGGACCACCTAAGTATGCACCACCCACATGGGCTCCACTCTCCCACACTGATCAGTAATCAAGAAAATAATGCCCCACAGACAGGCCCATGGGACAGTCAGATGGAGGGAATACCCAACTGTGACTCTTTTAGATAATTCTTGGCTGTTTCAGTTTGACAGCTGAAGCTAGTTATGACAGCATCCTTATACTTAGAAGAAAATCTTCATCTAAATATGATATTTTGTCCTTAAACTTAGAAGAAATAATATAATCATTTAAGCTAGCTGGCATGCACTGAATTTGTGTGGTGAATTGTTTGAAAATAACTGTGGCTGTTACTAGTTTGGCAAGCAAATCCTGGAATAGTGGATTCCTCAGTAAAAGATACTTGTTAAACATGGCCACGTAGACAACACCAACTTTCTGCATATTCCTTTATGGAAAATGAGTCATTTCTATTCTTTCTTAAAGTAACTTGGTTTCAAGTTGAAAGGAAAACCATATGAACAAGTAAATGGCTAGCAACAGAAAGGGTAACTAACACTTAATCTTTCTACACATACGGGGCATAGGTAGAGTGGTTGATATACACATAGGTAATTTAGCTAGAATGTAAATCAACACACGGGGATCCAATAAACCTCTAACATTCAGAGCATATGTGACCCGAACAAAATGCTTGATTTTGTCTGTTGTTCAGTCTTCTCATTTTAAAAATGGAGGTAATAACAATTCTCTATGATAAGTGGGGTATTGAACACATACACACACGTACATATACACACACATACACATAATATTTAAGATAGTAACTGTTTTATAAGCACATAAAAACATCTCTAGCATAGTGGCATTTCAACTGTATTTTAATAAATAAAGACTACCTGAAGATCTCAGACAAAAATAGTCTCACTGGTTAACCTAACAGATTATGGTAACATGCACCTTTAATCTCAGTAGCCACACTAGTTGCCATAGAAACTGAGTGGTACATGCCTTTAATCCCAGCCCTAGAGAGGATTATAAAATGGAGGAAACAGCTCTCAATGGACAGTCTCATTCTGAGATTCTGGGAGGCGGGATCATCATTTTGGACTGAGGTTGAGGTAAGAGCCAGTGGCTGACTGTTTTGCTTTTTGGATCTTCAGTTTGAACCCCAATTTCTGACCCTGAGTTTTCATTAATTGTGCTTTTCTCTAGTAATATAATACAGGTGATACCTATATACCAATCCATATGTATTTATACAAATAAAATTACACAAAAAGGAAGAAAATATATATGAAAAACATTCCTTCTTCTGAGACTTAGTTTAGATATGAAGGCATAGGTCTTTCAAAATAGGAGTGAAAAATATAACAAAGCTCCTCCCTAAAGTGAAGTTCTAAACCAACTCAACTGCTCAAGATAAAAGAGCATAGAGATAGAATAGGCAAAGAGAGGGCATCATTCACAAGACAGGTAAGTAACGCCATGAATTATGATAGTTGAAACTCAGGAGTAGCTAGAATCAAATCTCCGATCAGTAATGGTTGCTTTTTCCCACTGATCAGTTTGCTCTATCATAGCTATCTCAGGACAAGTATTTTTAAATTCCAATGCTTCAACCCACCTTCTAATTTAAGTTTTATATCTGATAGCACATTATGTCATTAGTAACAAGCCCAGAATTTAGTGTGTGCCAAGGGTTATTTACTGCATAGAGGCTAGTCTCTGTGATCAAAGTTTCAGAAGAGGTCTTTAGGAATTGATGGTGGAGTGAATACTTGGTTTTGTTCAGTGGTGAAAAGTCCTAAAAAAAAAAAAAAACTTGAAAACGATTAACATATCTAAAGTTATACTTTAAGTCAGAGAGCTGTAGATCTTTCAACTCAGACCAGATGCCCAAAATAACAAGGCTTCATAGATGTTTACAGAGACATGTGGGCTACACTGAAACATGCCTTGCCCCTCACTGTTTGAATATAAAGATCTGATGGTCTAAGAAAAGAATCTACTCACTGGGACCACTTAGTTGATTTTGAATAGAAAATTTGACTTGCTTTTAATTAATCTAATATAAAAATCTCAGCATTTAAAAGATCCATATACAGTCCTCAAATAATTTAGTTGCTTAATGACTTAGTTTTATATGTGATGTTATAAAAATGAGTTTAGTTTGAACAATGACAATCTGTACTTCTGGAAACAAATTCAGATCAAACATATTTGTCAAATAGCATAGCAAATAGACTATAAAACAAATTATTTACCATTGTTAACATAAACCTTTTCAATGTGTTATTTTATTAATGCTTACAGAAAGATTAAGGTAAAATTAGGTTAGGAATGGTTCCAGAACTCTGTTCTAGGTAACAGCTGTAAACAGAATACTTATTTTCATACTCAGTGTGTGCTCTGGCAGTGCCATGCATGATACTTGGTCTTAAATGTTCATCTTCAGAAGGCTGGAGAAGAAAATCACCCATATGATTGCAGAATAGCTAGTGGAATAAACACTATTTCATCAGAGGATCACAGCAGAACAGACTCAGGGAGAAAGTATTCAAAGGATAGAAAAAGAAAACTGTTTGTTTGTTGGTTTCTATTTCCTTGGTTCTGACAGTTTCCATACATCAGTATGTTGTGTTGTGCCCATACTCACCTCCACTACCATCTCTTATCCACCTTCCTTTTCTTCTGAATTTGTTGTTCTTCTCAACCACATCCTGCAGCAACCATTAGTTCAAGAAAAAGGGGAAACACCTTGTGGACACCTGCTCTACTGGTGATTGGAGGTTGAAGGTCCCAATCTTATGCAGGCATGCACTGTGTCTATGTGTACTTAATCACAATGAAATGTTGTATAAGGATGGTAGTATTTCATGGCAACCTTTCAACATTCGATTCTGATGTTCCTTCTCCCTCTGCTCTTCCATGATATTTCCTAAACCCCGGGGTCTAAGAGAATGGTATAAGTGTCTCATTTAGTGATGAACACTTATTCTTATTCTCAACACTTTGAACAAATAATGAGCCTCTTCACTGAACACTGATTTCTGCAAAAAGGAGCCCCTCTGCTCTAGGCTGAAAACAGGACTAACCTATGGGTATAAGCATAAATACAAGGAAGTTTACCAATGTGTTCATTTAGGGGAGCAATGGTAATATGCTTTCCCCTTGCTCCCATGACCTCCCCAGCCACAGGCTTTTGCCCAGTGGTATAGTATGAGAAGTATATTCCCTACCATAGATCAGGCAAAAAATTTATTTACAAAATAGTTGGTTATCCCCAGTATAGTCACACCATCATTCCACCAGCAGGCATATCTTATGTGGAAAGTTAAGCAAAAGTTTTTAAATAATATTCAAACTGTATTTAGAAGCTAGAAGTAAATTTTTTTTATTTTTTTATTGAAAAAATTTCCGCCTCCTCCCCGCCTCCCATTTTTCTCCCCCTCCTCCTATTCCTCTCCCCCTCCCCCCACCCCCCCCCCCCTCCCCCGACTCCTCTCCCCCTCTCCCCACTCTTCTCCTCCTCCCCCCACTCCATTCCCCCTCCCTCTCGAGTCTGAAGAGCAGTCCAGATTTGCACATAAAATAATGATAGGTCGGATGTGGTGGCATATGATTTTAATCTCAGCTAGAGGCAGGCAGATATTGTGAGCTCAAGGCCAATGGGATCTACTTAAAAAGTTACAAATTATCCAGACTATGGAGTGAGATTTTCTAAACAGTAAAAAGAAAAAAAAAGTTTTTAAAAATGTGCGACACTATAATTCTGAGGAGACCTTCTGAGGAGTCTACTTTGTGCCAAAATAGAATTTTGCTGAATTCCTAGCACATAACCAAATATTGATATTATATGTTCCTAAATTATTATTGTGGTTTAATACTCACTAGGAATAAGAAAAAAATAGGCCAACCCCACTGTGCTCAATTTGGCTCAAGTCTACCTCAGGCACATTCTAACTAAACAATCCATTGACTTCCCGCTATGGGTCTCAGACTCCTTTGCATGCCCAGAGTTTACTTACCACCTGCTTATGCTTGGTCACTTATTTCATTATATATTCTCTTTTAACAATAAATCATCACAGCCTCATGGCAATACACAGATTAATGGAGATGGGTTAAATTGAGATGTAAGGGTTAGCCAATAAGAAGCTAGAGCTAGTGGGCCAAGCAGTGCAGTGATTTAACCAATACAGTTTCTGTGTGGTTATTTCAGGAGTGTTGTCTGCCAAGAGATGAACAAGTAGCCTCTTATTTTCACCAGACAAATGATTATGTCCCTTATTAGAACATTATATAATATTCTCATGTATCAAAACATCACATGGTACCTCACAAATTTAACCTTATAAAGACAACTTAAATATGTAAAAATTATAGTTGAATTGAAAAATAAAAGTTTACATACATTAGGATTGGCTGAATCCTAATTAATATATGTGTTATCTCACAATATTGTTTATTGTTTATGATGGAAGCAACTAAATCATATAGTAGGCAAATAGGTGATTTCTTTGTTCATTTGTTGTGACAGAAAGTTCTTTTATAGGCCCCAAATTTACACAGATTACCCGTATAGCACAGGATGGCCTCAAGCCCAACATTTCTGGGCTAATGCTTCTAAATGTGAGATTACAGGTTTACACTCTTTCTAGCCAGCATATTGTCAGTAACTGTTGAAAAATTAAAGTTCATGGGAGTTGTTAACATTTCTATAGAGAAGACCACTTGACAGGCCTTCTAGAATACCTGCATTGATCCTAATTTTACATGTTCAGAATTCTGTGGACAGTGATAAAGGTGCACAAGAAAGATGGAAAGGGGTGTGATGTTTGTTTTAGAATCAATACTCAATCAGGTGGTTTCCTGGGTGATTCTGCCATATTACCTCTCTTCCACTGTTTTATTTTCTTTATAATTTCATGACTTTAGTTTTTAAGAACGAAATGAAACATACAGTATACATGGATATATAGATATTTGATACATATATATGAGACATACATTATATATACTTAATCATATTTAAATGCTTGATCTTTTATTTTCAAAAGATCCACACAATTCAGGTTCAGAGCAAGTTAATCAAACAATACTAAACAAGATCAAACTTGAAGCAAGTGACTGAGAAGGGATAACTTGGGAGATGGGGCCCACCCCAACACAAGTCATGTCCAGACAACAGGTCCATGTGCTGGACTTTATAATATTAATAAGAGAGTCAGTGACAACTTAGCTGCATCCCAACCAGAGATGGTAGAAGCAAGGGCAAAATGATAATGGGAAAACCTTGTAGGACTGTGCTTTTCAGAATGTCAAAGGAAACTGGGAGCAAGCTAAGTCATGCTTCATTCAGATTTCTGAAGCTGAGGAAGTCTATCTGGGTAGCCAAGAAAAGATTGCTTTATTTTTCCAGCTGAGCCATTTCCAATACATACAATACATATCTCAGACAAGAAGAGCATTGAGAATACAAACTTCCTGCAGAGAGTTGATAAATCTTACAAGTGTTTGCAGAAATGGGTTCTACCTTCATAAGAAACAATAATATGAAGGACAGAATAAAGGGAAAGGACTGGCTCAAAGCACTGGGAGTTTTTCCATTCATAAGAAACAGACTCAATTTGAATGGAAGGGGTGCATTAGAACTCTCTACCATGGAGAAAGTGCTCCAGTGGCCCTATCTTAAAATGGCAATCAAACTGGAAAACTATCTGAAAGAGTCAATATTCAGGACACTTGTCCAGGAGATGTAGGAATGACATGGAACCAGCAAAGCCTCCGAAGTACTGAAGGATTGAAAATATCAAAATTTTAAAAACAAAATACTGGCTAAGTTCTAGAAGGCAGCCAATAAGCAATAGAAAGTTCTACTTTTGGGACCCCTCTTTCCATGCCTGTAAATAAAGGTAGTGGTAACAGCTGGTAAAATCTTTCCACACTTATGATTCCTTGCATTCTAGCAAGTGTCTCAATGGAACTGTACAAAGTAAGTGCAATAGCATAGAAAGCAGCAACAACACAGGCTACAGAGACAGGCACTGTCCCTAAAAAGTCGCTGATACTTCAGTGAATCCATGTTTCTTCACTGCTTTCATTGGTACAGACTACTCCTAGTTCTAAAGACTGTCAGTTCCTAACCTTTATATTTTCTGCTTAATTTCACATTGGGAAGCAAACTAGGGGAGAGGTCAAGTATCTATAGCAATCCCTGGAGAATGAGATTGCCTATGTTGACACAATCATTTCATGGTTTGTACATGTTTGGACTGGAGTGTATCCATGTCATATTTAATCCATTTTCATATATAAGCTACTTTATAACTCCTATATGGCATGCTCGTGTTTTTTTAAACAAAAGTAAGTGGTTTATAAGATTAGTAGGTCTTACATTTGTTTATAAGAGACATATTCAAAGGGTAACCTTTTAAATAAAGAATCAAGTAGTTCTCATAGGCTGCTGCTCCAAAGAAACATCCAGAAACATTAAACTGTCAACATTGTTTTGCCTAGATGCTGAAGAAGTTTAAAGATTTATAGCAAAGAAGCATTGAGTTAAGAAATAAAGATAAAACTTAAAACTATAGTAAAAACTTTATGGTATTCTACTTGTCCTATAGAGCCCCTGTGTTACCACATCTCTAGGCTTGAAAACTGCCCCCTTTCTCAGTGCAATCCTAGTTAGAGAAAAGGAAAGGCTGACTTACCCATAAATAAATTTGCCTTCTCATTTTAACCTGTTTACAGCTACACAAGACTTAAGAAAGTCTGACACTGACACAAGCTACTTATAACTCACTCTTCATAGAAAAACACAGAAAATCATCCTTAAAAAATTGCAAAGTAATGGAAATCCCAGTTTCCACCTAAGGCCAATATGAAGTTGACGCAAACAATATAGTACTGAAAGTCTGGAGAGAAAAAGCTCATGAGTGCCACTGGGAAATTAGAAGGTTCAAAAACATCTGTGTATGATGAGGAATTTGGACATCACATGTATCCCTAGAGCATGCTTAGATATTTTTAAAATTTAGGTTCTGACTAATGTCTAGACATAACAACAGCAAGAGGTAAAATCTGGGACTGGAGAGATGGCTCAGCAGTTAAGAGCTCTGGTTGCTTCTGCAAAGGACCCAGAGTTATTTCCCAGCATTCACAGAACCGCTCTGAACCATCTGTAACTCCTGATCCAGGGAACCTGACACCGTTTTATAACCTCCATGGATACATGGTACATGCACACACAAAATAAATAAATTTTTAAAGAAAAAAAATCTAAATATGAGGTTAAAGACATGCAGTGTTTAAGAGGTGCCACAACAGATCATTAACTATCAAGAACTGAAAGCTATTGTTGCTACTCTTTTTGCTTTGCTTCCTCATTTCCTTACTTTTTTCTCCTAGAATTCATATAAGTTCTTTCAAAAATGCAAGCTAAACATAGCTGAACAGAGACCACCAGGTACAAAATAACAGATTCTATAGAAATTGGTTAGAAAAGTTAGTAAATGACTAACAAAAGCCACAGCAAACTATAAAACAAAGACTCACTAGACTTTTGAGCATGTTTTACGCATGAAGAAGGATTTTATTTCCAGACTTACCTTGTTGTAAAGTAAAAATGTCATATTATCAGAGACGGGGAAAGAAAATGAAAAGAAAAAGGGATGTATGATTTATACACAGTAGAGACTAACAGATGTTCCCGAGGAAGCACAAAAGCACTTACGAGGCCAAGATTTCAAATCAATTATTTTAAATATAGTCAAACAAGGATAGAGAAATGGATCAATGGCTAAGAGCTCTTTCTCTTTCCAAGTCTTTAGGGACTTCACTGGACTGGGATGTAGAGGAAATAAAAAAAAATGATGGCACACACATAAACAAAAATATAAAATTTTAGATTATAAGGACTGGACTCTGTGATGGAAAAACCACAGCACACCAGAAGCTCAGCATGTTTACTGTATACAGCTGAACAGGAGGGCAGTGTTCTTGAATGCAACCAAATGAGGAGAAAATTTTAATACATGAAGACAAATAAGAGGCAGGATTAGGGTGTGTAACTAAATCAAAAAGGCATATTTAGATAATCTTAGTAGTCTTGTATGATGGGGCCTCTCTTGGGTATATTGTATGTGGTTGTACATGACATGAGTTGCATGAGGTCTATCTTAGGTTAACAGGAACACACACAGAATGAACCTTTAACTGATGATCCATCCCAGTGGTTCAAAATTAAAAATTTTTCTTTAAAAATTTTAAACATTGTAATTAAATATTTGTGAGTTTGCATGTGTGTCTGTGTATGTGTCTGTAGAGATTAGAGAATCATTATTGTGTATGTGGTCCTCCCACCTTTTTAAGTTTGTGGGATCAAACTCAGATCATCAGGCTTTTATAGCAAATACTCCCACAATAATTTTTCTTAATTATACTGTTCTACATAGATGTATTATTAGTGACTGGGGAAAAACACAAAGCTAGCAGAGCTGAGACACAGGAAAACAGCTTAGTGATACTGGGGCCAACTCAGGGAAAACTTAAGCTAAACTGCTATGCACCCACAACATTGATTTTCATCCCTAAGTAGCTGCAATTAATTCCAGCAAAGGAAGAAGGAAGGAAGGTAGAAGTGTGCTAAATTAAGAGTTCAATTTAAATTAAGAGTCTGATAAGTTATCAGACGTGCATAATATAAATACCTATAGCACTGAATATGGTCAGAATATTCAAAGTGGAGAGATTGACAGAATGAGCTTAAAGGTCATTCAACTATTTGTTGTCCAAAGGAAAATGATTTTACATACAAAATCCCAAGTATGTTAAAATTGAAAAGATTGAATAGTATATCCATACAAATAGTAGCCAAAAGGGCATTGGGTGGCTGTATCTTGTGATCTAAGTATATTTGTTTCCCCCCAAAAGAACATGTTTAAACTCTAACCGTAGGAAGTGACAATTGTATCAGGGGAAGTCTTTGTGACGTCCTACCATCATAAAGGAGATTAGTGTCCTTATAAAAGGGGCCTGCGAGTGTTCCTTTGCTCTTCCACCATAGAAGGACAGAAGAAAAGACAGTCATCTCTGAGCCATGACTCAAGCTACCACCAGTCATCAAACACATGTTTTCATTTGAGACTTTCCAGCCTCTACACTGTAAACAACAATTTTGTTTATAGACTATGCAGGCTGAGAAATTTTATTATAGAATTGTGGGTGGCCCATGATATTACATCAGCATTATACAACATAGTATTTAAACAATATATAGTATAAGACTCAGAGAGTCACAAAACAAAAAAAATACCATGTAAGACAAAGAATGACCGGGAGAAACGGGGTAATGGGTGATGAAAAGTTAAGAGAAGTGAGGTGAGAACGATTAGACTGCCTTCTACACATGTGCAAAATTGTCAATAAATAAGATTATTTTTTAAGAATATAAAAGTTAGTGAAAAGTTGTTATTAAGAGACAAGAGAATTCTATATGGGCAATTCATCTGGATATAACAATTAGAAATTTAAATATAATTATAAGCATAAATATAAAGGCAAGACACCAATTAGGAGAAGTCTAACTAGATGAAGACTTTACCAGAACTGTGGGAAGAAATACAGTTATACATTAATAGAGATTTCAACACCTCACTCTTAGTAAATGGGTAAAGTATCTGGACAAAAGATCAAAAGGAAATACACTCAACACTATAGCAACTCAACATAGTCGACATGAATAGAACACTTCACTCTTAAGGCCAGGATGTAATCTGTTCTCTCTGGTGAAGGCACCCCTAATGGCACACTTCCTCCAAAAAGGCCACAGCCCCTAATTCTTCTAACCCTTCTCAAATAGTACCACACCCCGATGACTGAGCATTCAAATATATGGACCCATGATGACCGTTCTAAATCAAATCACACTGCCAAGCCAGGTTTTATTCAACACGAGTCATCATTTTTATATTTCATTTTTAAAGTTAATATTCAAAGTGATGTGTTTAATTTCAACCTTTTCACAAATGTATTTCATTATACTTTATTTTTATTTGTCTTCATCTCCCACTGCCTTCCCAAATCCTCTCTCTTCCAGGTACCTCTCTTCTGTCCAAAAATATTACAAAAATCATATTGTATGCATTCTATTAGCCTCTCTCCCCATTTGTTCACCTTAAATCCTTTTCTTCCATTCTAACAGTCCCCTCCTACCTTTGTTACTACATACATATCTACGCCTGCTATATATACACAGATGTATTTTCTTTCCATTTGTGAAAGCATGTGACTCTGATTTATTTTGCTTACTTAGTCCTTTCCAGTTCCATCCATTTTCCTGCATACGTCATGGCTTCTTCTTTACATCTGAATAAATTTCCACTATGTATGTACCATATTTACTTTGTCTACTCATTTGTTGATGGATATCTAAACCTCATTTCATATATTAGCTATTGCAAATGCTTCAGCAATAAATGTAAACCTGCAAGTATTTTATGGCATGTAACTTAGCATCCTTGAAGTTTATATATCACAAAGTGCCTTGAGCCCATGTGGTCCACTCTGTCTCACTATGAGTTTAACATCCTGCTCTCTTATCTCTTTGGATAAGAGCATGAGACCAAAATGGGATAAGATAATATAACATAATATGGCTTGTCAATACAAAGTTTTATTACAATTTCAACAGGATTAGAATTTCTTATTTTAGAAAGATGGGGACCTGAGTATACATGATTATATGTGAAAAATTGTTATAAGTAATTTATATGAAAATTTGTACTTGATATGTACATGTATAGAGATACACAGTATACTACTTAATGTTTAAATCAGGGCAAATATATCTATCTCCTCTAACATTATTGCTTCTTTATGTTGATAGCACTCATTCAAAGAGTTTTCTTCTAGATTTTAATTAAAAGTACACATTAGAATATCATAATCTGTGAATATTTGTTATGTAATATTAGTAACTCTTACTCCTCACTACACCAGGGAGGTTTGTCTCTGTTTTGTTGCTGCTGCTGCCGCCGCTGTTGTTCTGTCTTTATCTGGCTTGGGTTTTACCAAAAGAATATTGAAGTTTTTCTTCCTTTTATATTTTATAGAATAATTTAAAATTTTATGTTAGTTTTTCTTTGAAGTTCTGGTACAATTTTGTAGGGCATCCATCTGGTCCTGTAATTTAGTATGGTTTTTGTTATTTTCAATTTGGCCAACTTTTTATTACCATTTTAATCTCATTTGCCATTATGGATCTGTTTAAATAATTTTTTGTCCTTTTTATTCCTCATTTTACTAATTTAATCATCTCTTGTTATTTTTTTTAGTTTTGCAAAGATTTATAAATCCTACTAAGCATTTCGAAGAACCAGTTCTTTACTTTGATTCTTTGACATTTTTGTTTTTGTTATATCTATTTTATTCGTCTCAGCCCTCATTTTGATTATTTATGATATTTCTTTTTATCTAATGCTCTCTGTGTGTTTATTTGCTTTTTTGTATTGTTCCCCCCAAGCATGTTCAAGAATATCATTTTAATTTGCGATATCTCAACAATGTTAATGGATGCACTCAATGCTATTAACTGTTTACTTACAGTTACCTTCATTGTATCCTATAGATTTCAGGATGTTTTATTTTCATTTTTGTTCAATTCTACAATTTTTTAATGTTCTTGGTTTCTTCCTTGACTCAATTATCAATAATATATAATGTCATTTTCAATAATGTATATACTTCCTGTAGTTTCTGCTACTGTTGATGTCTACCTTATTCAGTGTGGTTAGATAGAATTCAGTATGTTACTTGAAGTTTTTTTACAGTTTTGAGATTGTTTTGTGTATTAATATATAGTTGATTTTGGGGAAAATTGCATGTATTTCTAAGATGCAAATCATTCTTTAGTGTTTGGGTGAAACATTCCACGGATATCTGCTAAGTCCAGTTAGCATATAATGTTACTAACGCCCAGTGTTTCTCAATTTCTTATCCAGATAATTTGTCTGTTGGTGGGAGTTGGGTATTGAAGAGTCCCCACTCTCACAGTGCTAAAATCAATCTGAGGTTTTATATGCAATAGTATGCTTTTTACGAAATTATGAGCCTGTGCTAGGTGCATATATGTTTACAATTATATATTCTTGGTGGACTTTTTTTTTTCTAGTGAGTTTCTTTCCTTACCTCTTCTGTCTACTTTTAGTTTGAGTTTTATTTTATCATATGTATCTCAGTTGTGGTTTCTATTCCTGCAATGGAACAACATGAAGAAAATGCACGCTGGTGAGGAAAGGCCTTACTTGGCTTATATATCTATCAAAGAAGAAAGTTGGGCCAGAAACTCAAACAGAGCATAAATCTGAACGCAGGAACTAGAGGTCATGGAGAGTACTGCTATTAGGCATGCTCCTCATGGCTTGTTCAGCCTGATTTCTTATAGAATTTAGGCCCACCAGTGATATAGGTATGAATAATTTGCATTGGTATGGATTTTAAGGTCAGTTTTGTTATATGTATATGCATATTTTTAATCTTGATTAAGGTATTGTGATTGTATAGTTCATTTAAAAATGTAATGTATAATTAGGAAATATAAGTTGCTAATGGATAAACATCAATAATAGTCAAGCTTGTAGTCATGTTAGTTAGATTTTCTAGATATGCATAGATATATTTCAGATAGGCATTCTTCATATCTTTCAAAGGCTATAGAATATGGCATTTAAATGTTTTAATAACTTAGGGCTTTTCATGACAATGAGACACGTTTGCTCCTGGCAGCACCAATCTACTTTGAGTGAAAGATGGGCATCAAAGAGGAT